>NC_140179.1:22767985-22798194 GCF_963971535.1 Notolepis coatsorum | reverse complement strand
AAAGTATCAATGGACGAAAATGTACTTAATGTCACCAGGTCAACACACATAGAAAGTTCCAGACATCCTCGTAAATTACAAGGTAAAATCAAGAGTTCGCTTTCGATTCAGTACACTCTTGATCGGGACTTGTGGGGTCGATGCCGGATCGAGATACAGGATTCGATCGAGGAGAGGAAGCTCCAGTCCTCACTAACGTGAATCACACTTGTAACGCACGAGCAGATACACACACACACACACACACACACACACACACACACACACACACACACACACACACACACACACACACACACACACACACACACACACACACACACACACACACACACACACACACACACACACACACATAAAAGGTCACCCGTATCACTGTACGCAGCCTTGGAAAGGCTGTAATTAAAGTACCGCAAATGGAAAATAGTAAAACACAAGAGGAAAATTTAAAGCTACATTCCACCGAGCCACATCTCTGGCCAGGTAATTAGAAGTATTTTGTAAATATAGATTAGATTAGATTCTAATGTATTGTCATCATTACAGCACAACGCAGTGCAAATAAAAATAGTGATGTGAGAAATGCACCAAAGCGACTGAGAAAAACTGTAACAGGATAAGAAATATTTCCAGGAAATGTGCATATTTTAGTTTTTCATTTGAGGTATTTTGTGGTACTTTGTGGTATATTTCCAGGCACTTTGGGGTACTTTGTGGTACTTTGTGGTATTTTGGGGTATACTTTGGGGTATTTTGTGGTACTTTGGGGTATTTTGTGGTACTTTGGGGTATTTTGTGTTATTTCTGGGTACTTTGGGGTATTTTGTGGTACTTTGGGGTATTTTGTGGTATTTCGTGGTACTTTGGGGGTATTTTGTGGTACTTTGGCGTAGTTTTTGGTACTTTGGGGTATTTTGTGGTACTTTGGGGTATTTTGTGGTATTTTGTGGTATTTCGTGGTATTTTGGGGTATTTTGTGGTACTTTGGGGTAGTTTGTGGTACTTTGTGGTATTTTGGGGTATACTTTGGGGTATTTTGTGGTACTTTGGGGTATTTTGTGGTACTTTGTGGTATTTTGGGGTATAGTTTGGGGTATTTTGTGGTACTTTGGGGTATTTTGGGGTATACTTTGGGGTATACTTTGGGGTATTTTGTGGTACTTTGGGGTATTTTGTGGTGATTAGTAGGACCCTTGAAAAACAATCTGAAGGCTTTACACAGGTTCATAGTGATGTTGAGTACTTCTGAAGGCTTTACAGGTTAAAAGGCTCAGAAACACTCCCTGTATCGGAACAATGGCTCCAACCGGTCCAGGTGTGAAAACCCCCTCAACCATTGATCAATTCCCACAGCTACTCTATCTGCCTTTATACTGCAGAGAGGAATCAGTGGACATCAGAGCATATTTTCAAACACGACAACATTTTAAAGTCTGTGACGTCATTTCAGGAAGAGCTGGAGTATTCATTTGGCGTCTTAATAAACACAGCCTCCCTATCGGCTTGCATTCATTCACGTTGTCTTGGCTTTCTCCCTTCATCCAATCGTATTCCTCCTCCCACTTTTAGTTTTGACAGCTGTCAGTGTCTCAGCTGTCATCTGGCATTCCCACCACCACCCCATTCTCCTCCCGAGAATCTTAGGTGTAACTCACTCTTTTAACCCTTTCACTGCCACACAACAGCAGGTTAACCCTTTCACTGTGACACTACAGAAGGTTAACCCTTTCACTGCCACACAACAGCAGGTTAACCCTTTCACTGCTACACTACAGAAGGTTAACCCTTTACTATCACACTACCGACGGTTAAATCGGTGGTGGTGGGGGGAGGGGTAAGCTCAACTCAGGCCTCAACAACCTACTGTAGGGTTTAGACCACTCTCCAGGTGCATGTATGTGTACACACCTTGGTTCATGACTACTCCAGTTTTAGCTTCACTGCATTGGCTCCCGGTTGTTTTTAGGATTGATTTAAAAATGCTCGTGCTTGTTTTTAAAGCTCTTAATGATCTGGCACCACCCTACCTCTGCGACTGCCTACATAGATATGTTCCAAACCGCCCCCTCATGTCCTCTAGTGCGGACCTGCTCGAGGTGCCTACAATGAAATGTAAAAAATACGGCAAAGCAGCTTTTTGTTTCTATGGGCCGGCGGCTTGGAATAATCTCCCACTACATCTAAAACAGGCAGCCTCTGTGGATAGCTTTAAAGCACAGCTCAAGACCTATTTTTATACTCTTGCTTTTAGCTGATTTTAAAATCCCTGTTGTCATTTATGCGTTTTAGCTATTTTCTTAACACTTTGATCGCCATGGTTAAATTCATAATTTACCATCCCTAGCCAGCTCTATTTGTCTATGGAGAAGTTCCCCTTCTTTGCAGGGCTATAACCTTTTAAATTGTATTGCTAAATTGACATTATTATGGCCCATTCAATGTCCTATATGTATTGTTCAGGGTGTATCAATGTTATACTTTTTCATTCACATATTCATACTAAAATACGGTCTAAAGTATAAGTATGTTTTTATCGTTTTCTGCAGCTTTCTCCAGAACTTGATTTATAGCCCCAAATGCACTATATTGATGATGAAATACAGTTTGATAGCGATCCAGAAGAGAAGCAACAACACCGTCTGGAGACACAGAGAGAAGCAACAACACTGTCTGGAGACACAGAGAGAAGAGAAGCAGCAACACTGTCTGGAGACACAGAGAGAAGCAACAACACTGTCTGGAGACAGAGAGAAGAGAAGCAGCAACACTGTCTGGAGACAGAGAGAAGAGAAGCAGCAACACTGTCTGGAGACACAGAGAGAAGAGAAGCAACAACACTGTCTGGAGACACAGAGAGAAGAGAAGCAACAACACTGTCTGGAGACACAGAGAGAAGCAACAACACTGTCTGGAGACACAGAGAGAAGAGAAGCAACAACACTGTCTGGAGACACAGAGAGAAGAGAAGCAACAACACTGTCTGGAGACACAGAGAGAAGAGAAGCAACAACACTGTCTGGAGACACAGAGAGAAGAGAAGCAACAACACTGTCTGGAGACACAGAGAGAAGCAACAACACTGTCTGGAGACACAGAGAGAAGCAACAACACCGTCTGGAGACACAGAGAGAAGCAACAACACCGTCTGGAGACACAGAGAGAAGCAACAACACTGTCTGGAGACACAGAGAGAAGAGAAGCAACAACACTGTCTGGAGACACAGAGAGAAGCAACAACACTGTCTGGAGACACAGAGAGAAGAGAAGCAACAACACTGTCTGGAGACACAGAGAGAAGAGAAGCAACAACACTGTCTGGAGACACAGAGAGAAGAGAAGCAACAACACTGTCTGGAGACACAGAGAGAAGCAACAACACTGTCTGGAGACACAGAGAGAAGCAACAACACTGTCTGGAGACACAGAGAGAAGAGAAGCAGCAACACTGTCTGGAGACACAAGAGAAGCAACAACACTGTCTGGAGACACAGAGAGAAGCAACAACACTGTCTGGAGACACAGAGAGAAGAGAAGCAGCAACACTGTCTTGAGACACAGAGAGAAGAGAAGCAGCAACACTGTCTGGAGACACAAGAGAAGCAACAACACTGTCTGGAGACACAGAGAGAAGCAACAACACTGTCTGGAGACACAGAGAGAAGAACACTGTCTGGAGACAGAGAGAAGAGAAGCAACAACACTGTCTGGAGACACAGAGAGAAGAGAAGCAACAACACTGTCTTGAGACACAGAGAGAAGAGAAGCAGCAACACTGTCTGGAGACACAGAGAGAAGAGAAGCAGCAACACTGTCTGGAGACACAGAGAGAAGCAACAACACTGTCTGGAGACACAGAGAGAAGAGAAGCAGCAACACTGTCTGGAGACACAGAGAGAAGCAACAACACTGTCTGGAGACACAGAGAGAAGAGAAGCAACAACACTGTCTGGAGACACAGAGAGAAGAGAAGCAACAACACTGTCTGGAGACACAGAGAGAAGCAACAACACTGTCTGGAGACACAGAGAGAAGAGAAGCAGCAACACCGTCTGGAGACACAGAGAGAAGAGAAGCAGCAACACCGTCTGGAGACACAGAGAGAAGAGAAGCAACAACACTGTCTGGAGACACAGAGAGAAGAGAAGCAGCAACACCGTCTGGAGACACAGAGAGAAGAGAAGCAACAACACTGTCTGGAGACACAGAGAGAAGAGAAGCAACAACACTGTCTGGAGACACAGAGAGAAGAGAAGCAACAACACTGTCTGGAGACACAGAGAGAAGCAACAACACTGTCTGGAGACACAGAGAGAAGAGAAGCAGCAACACTGTCTGGAGACACAAAGAGAAGAGAAGCAGCAACACCGTCTGGAGACACAGAGAGAAGCAACAACACTGTCTGGAGACACAGAGAGAACAGAAGCAACAACACTGTCTGGAGACACAGAGAGAAGCAACAACACTGTCTGGAGACACAGAGAGAAGCAACAACACTGTCTGGAGACACAGAGAGAAGAGAAGCAACAACACTGTCTGGAGACACAGAGAGAAGAGAAGCAGCAACACTGTCTGGAGACACAGAGAGAAGCAACAACACTGTCTGGAGACACAGAGAGAAGAGAAGCAGCAACACTGTCTGGAGACACAGAGAGAAGAGAAGCAACAACACTGTCTGGAGACACAGAGAGAAGAGAAGCAACAACACTGTCTGGAGACACAGAGAGAAGCAACAACACTGTCTGGAGACACAGAGAGAACAGAAGCAACAACACTGTCTGGAGACACAGAGAGAAGCAACAACACTGTCTGGAGACACAGAGAGAAGCAACAACACTGTCTGGAGACACAGAGAGAAGAGAAGCAACAACACTGTCTGGAGACACAGAGAGAAGAGAAGCAGCAACACTGTCTGGAGACACAGAGAGAAGCAACAACACTGTCTGGAGACACAGAGAGAAGAGAAGCAGCAACACTGTCTGGAGACACAGAGAGAAGAGAAGCAACAACACTGTCTGGAGACACAGAGAGAAGAGAAGCAACAACACTGTCTGGAGACACAGAGAGAAGCAACAACACTGTCTGGAGACACAGAGAGAAGAGAAGCAACAACACTGTCTGGAGACACAGAGAGAAGAGAAGCAACAACACCGTCTGGAGACACAGAGAGAAGAGAAGCAGCAACACTGTCTGGAGACACAGAGAGAAGCAACAACACTGTCTGGAGACACAGAGATAAGAGAAGCAACAACACTGTCTGGAGACACAGAGAGAAGCAACAACACTGTCTGGAGACACAGAGAGAAGAGAAGCAGCAACACTGTCTTGAGACACAGAGAGAAGAGAAGCAGCAACACCGTCTGGAGACACAGAGAGAAGAGAAGCAGCAACACTGTCTGGAGACACAGAGAGAAGAGAAGCAGCAACACTGTCTGGAGACACAGAGAGAAGAGAAGCAGCAATACTGTCTGGAGACACAGAGAGAAGCAGCAACACTGTCTGGAGACACAAGAGAAGCAACAACACTGTCTGGAGACACAGAGAGAAGAGAAGCAGCAACACTGTCTGGAGACACAGAGAGAAGAGAAGCAACAACACCGTCTGGAGACACAGAGAGAAGAGAAGCAACAACACCGTCTGGAGACACAGAGAGAAGAGAAGCAGCAACACTGTCTGGAGACACAAAGAGAAGAGAAGCAACAACACTGTCTGGAGACACAGAGAGAAGAGAAGCAACAACACTGTCTGGAGACACAGAGAGAAGCAACAACACTGTCTGGAGACACAGAGAGAAGAGAAGCAACAACACCGTCTGGAGACACAGAGAGAAGAGAAGCAACAACACTGTCTGGAGACACAGAGAGAAGAGAAGCAACAACACTGTCTGGAGACACAGAGAGAAGAGAAGCAACAACACTGTCTGGAGACACAGAGAGAAGAGAAGCAACAACACTGTCTGGAGACACAGAGAGAAGAGAAGCAGCAACACCGTCTGGAGACACAGAGAGAAGAGAAGCAACAACACTGTCTGGAGACACAGAGAGAAGAGAAGCAACAACACTGTCTGGAGACACAGAGAGAAGCGAAGCAACAACACTGTCTGGAGACACAGAGAGAAGAGAAGCAACAACACTGTCTGGAGACACAGAGAGAAGCAACAACACTGTCTGGAGACACAGAGAGAAGAGAAGCAACAACACTGTCTGGAGACACAGAGAGAAGAGAAGCAGCAACACTGTCTTGAGACACAGAGAGAAGAGAAGCAGCAACACTGTCTGGAGACACAGAGAGAAGCAACAACACTGTCTGGAGATGCAGAGAGAAGAGAAGCAACAACACCGTCTGGAGACACAGAGAGAAGCAACAACACTGTCTTGAGACACAGAGAGAAGAGAAGCAGCAACACTGTCTGGAGACACAGAGAGAAGCAACAACACTGTCTGGAGACACAGAGAGAAGAGAAGCAACAACACTGTCTGGAGACACAGAGAGAAGAGAAGCAACAACACTGTCTGGAGACACAGAGAGAAGAGAAGCAGCAACACTGTCTGGAGACACAGAGAGAAGCAACAACACTGTCTGGAGATGCAGAGAGAAGAGAAGCAACAACACTGTCTGGAGACACAGAGAAAAGCAACAACACTGTCTGGAGACACAGAGAGAAGCAACAACACTGTCTGGAGACACAGAGAGACCAGAAAAGCGCGGCTAAGTGGCGCAGTGGGCAAGGCGCTCGCCACTAACGCAGGAGATGCTGGGTTCGAGCCCAGCTCTCGGTTTTGATTCCGGCTTGGCTGGTCGTTCATACTAATACAATTGGCAGTATTAGGGGGTGGGAAAGCCGGTGGCTGGGGATTTGACGTTGTGGACAGCGACTCCTACAGGTCGGTTGGTGCGCCTGTACAGCAGAATCAGGAAGTATCAAGGGCAGCGTGAGTCTCCCACGCGTTACTCCTCGCCACTGAGAGATTGCGCTGTTCAGGTGAAAAGATGCAACAGCTGCCTCCTCGTGTACCGGAGGGGACACGTGATGCAAGGCTTGGTCCTCATTGCAGCCGACCAGTGGGAGGCATAGTCTAGCAACGTTCGAGACAGGGGAGGGTAGAATTGGACAATACGAAATTGGGATGGGAGAAAAATAGAAAATGGGGAGAAAAAGTAGATAAAAAAAAAGAGAGACGAGAAACAACAACACCGTCTGGGGGAAAGTAATTTTCCACTCCATGGAGTTCTTCAGCGGAACTCAAAGTGACTTCCAGAGGGAACCAAGTTAGCACTTGTTGCGTTCAATTTACGAAGCAATTGATGCTGTTGAACGGACAGAGAAGCCTTTTTCCTCCGGTTCCACTCCTGCTCACTAATGCCCACCCGGCCGCCCAGGAGATTGAACTCATCCAATTTCACACATTTGTTTTGGCCGCCCCGAAGTGTCTTCGCGTGTTCGAATGCCAAGTTCATTACCGGGGCGAGGTTACAGGGAGACCTCTGGCCCTGTTCCTCATAGATATATATATAACTAGATATAGTGCAAGGCGGAGTCTCCAGCGTAGTTCACAGGCAGCACGCCCACTCATAACATGAATGTCTATGGTGCATGTACTATTGAAATAGTATTTTCAATCGATTTAAAAACGGTTTGGTTTATTACAAACGTTATTACCGTGGCTATGATTCAGGATGCTTGGACATTGAAGTTATTTTCATATGAAAGTCCATTATAAGTATGCAGTATGATAATTACATCTCTGACGTTTATAACAAACCAAACTATTTCAAAATCGGTTGAAAATTGAGCAAGCTTTGGTTATTTCAATAGTACATGCACCATAGACATTCATGTTATGAGTGAGCGCGCTGCCTGTGGCAAGATGACCGCCATGTGGCAACGTTGGTCTCCATTGGCCAGCGGCGCAAGCCAGTCATCTAGCCTTTATATTATGTCTATGCTGTTCCTTACTTAGCCGTGATGATGTGGATCTCAGCGTGATCCCCTCTCCATCCGGCGCTGGTAGGAGAAGCCACATGGATACCTGCTGATTGATTGATTGATTGAATTGATTGATTGATTGATTGAAAACTTTATTAACAGATTGCAGAATGGGTACAATACAGTACAGCTCAATACACACAATTGTTAAGGGGATGCAGACCAGAGAAAGACTTTCGTCTTGTTTACACCAGGGTCCCCCATTTTCAATTCATCAGGACATATATGACATACATGACATACAGATAGTCCGTACTGCTACATCTATACATTTATGACATACCAGATTTGCAAATGTAACGGGGAAGCCCGTGGGTATGTCCACAGTCACGGAAACAGGTGTGTTGACGAGTGACTGTGGCAGTGCGGGCTGGTAAATTAAACTCACTTCCCCATAACAGGGTTAACAGACGCATAGGTACGGTAGTTAGGAGTGAATTCACTTCTTAGTGCAGCGGCCTGTGTCGTCGCCCGCGGACGCGGGAGCCCCCTGTTCGACTCCCCCTCGGGACATTCTCATTTAACATCAAACACAACGCAGACCCAGTATGATCCGTCACAGTGGTGCCGTGACCCGGATGTCCTGAGGGGCGTGAGTTTAGGGAGGTGAGTGTAACGGGGAAGCCCGTGGGTATGTCCACAGTCACGGAAACACGTGTGTTGACGAGTGACTGTGGCAGTGCGGGCTGGTAAATTAAACTCACTTCCCCATAACAGGGTTAACAGACGCATAGGTACGGTAGTTAGGAGTGAATTCACTTCTTAGTGCAGCGGCCTGTGTCGTCGCCCGCGGACGCGGGAGCCCCCTGTTCGACTCCCCCTCGGGACATTCTCATTTAACATCAAACACAACGCAGACCCAGTATGATCCGTCACACAAATACAGTACTGTTTGTGATACAGAAGGAGTCAAGAAAAGGGAGTATATACATTTGACGTAGAAACTGTACATTGGAGGAGGTTGGGTGGGGGGGGGTTGGGTACACTGGGATATTGACAACCATACTGGGTAATTTACATTGGAGGTGGTTGGGGGGGGGGGGGCACACTGTATAAACAAGCAAAACTGTACATTGAGGGGGGGGGAGACTCTGTACAAACAAACAAAATTGTACATTGGACTATTGACAAAACCATACTAGGTAAATGACTGTACATTGGAGGTGGTTGGGTTAGGATATTTACAGGGGCCAGTGTTGAATTGCAGTCTCCCGTAGGTGTCTCTTGAGAGAGGTTTTGAAAGTGGGTAGTGATCCACATTCTTTTACAGCTTTGGGTAGGGCGTTCCACATTGATGTGGCATAATTGCGAAACGTGTTTAGTCCCTTATTTGAGCCGAATCTGGGTTTAACATGATTTGTGGAGCTCCCTCTGGTGTTGTGATCGTGGTATTCACTGACCTTTGGGAAGTATTTTGCCATGTACATGGGTACCTTGGTCGTGTAGTGTATCTTGTAGACCAGGCCCATTGCAAGTTGCTGTACTCTGTCATCTACTCTAAGCCATCCTAGGTTGTCAAAGTGGGCAGGGGTGAGGTGGGTTCTAGGAGTAAGGTCAAGCAGTAGTCTGACCAGTTTGTTTTGAGATGTTTGTAATTTTGTTTTTAGCGCCTTTGAGGTGCTTTGGTACCATGAGGTGCAAGCATAGTCGTAGTACCCCTGAATGAGTGCTCCTGCCAGAGTCTTCAGGGTATTCTTGTTTACCAGAGAGGAGATCCGGTACAAGAATCGAGTTCGTTGGTTGACTTTTTTTATTACATTGGATGCCATTTTGTCACAGGAGAGATTAGCCTCTAGGATGGAACCCAGGTAGGTAATTTCATCTTTCCTTGTGACAATATTGTCACCCACTGTAACTGAGAAGCCGTCGGTCTTGCTGAGTTTGTTATTTGAACCGAAGAGAATGGACTCTGTTTTGCCCATGTGTAATGATAGTTTGTTATCAGCGAGCCATATGCAGATTCTGCCTAGTTCCGAGCTGAGAGAAGGTTCTGTTTTTAAATGAGGAACACTAAAGATGGATACCTGCTGAGAGAAGGTTCTGTTTTTAAATGAGGAACACTAAAGATGGATACCTGCTGAGAGAAGGTTCTGTTTTTAAATGAGCAACACTAAAGATGGATACCTGCTGAGAGAGGGCTCTGGTTTTAAATGAGGAACACTAAAGATGGATACCTGCTGAAAGAGGGCTCTGGTTTTAAATGAGGAACACTAAAGATGGATACCTGCTGAGAGAAGGTTCTGGTTTTAAATGAGGAACACTAAAGATGGATACCTGCTTAGAGAAGGTTCTGGTTTTAAATGAGGAACACTAAAGATGGATACCTGCTGAGAGAAGGTTCTGGTTTTAAATGAGGAACACTAAAGATGGATACCTGCTTAGAGAAGGTTCTGGTTTTAAATGAGGAACACTACCTGCTGAGAGAGGGTTCTGTTTTTAAATGAGGAACACTAAAGATGGATACCTGCTGAGAGAGGCTTCTGATTTTAAAATGAGGTCGCTGCTTGGTTCGACGCGGTTCAGACCCCCATTAATCACAGATGCCAGAACGCGCCATATGCCATATTAAAGCCAAAGCCTTTGGTTCATATTAACGCTGGTCAATCACATATTAACACGCCAAAGCCTTTGGTTCATATTAACGCTGGTCAATCACATATTAACACGCCATATTAGCACACATTAACGCTGGTCAATCACATTAATTGCTATTGCTATTGCTATATATTGCTATTGCTATATGCTATTAATACTAATACGGTATATATATACACGCGATGGACGCAGCAGGCGATCACTGCTACTGTTATTCAGCCACGCCAGCCGCCGCGCCGCGTAGCATTTGTGTGTGTAACGTACTGTAAAAAATAAATGTTTTTTCACAGGAAATTCACTATTATTTTACAGATTACTTTTGTTTTTCTACTTTAAGTGTAAATGCCATACAAATATAGTAAATTACCTTTTATCAAAATATTAACCATTAAATAAAGGTTGTAATTAGGGCTGTCAGTTTATCTGTATGTCATATATGTCCTGATTAATTGAAAATGGGGGACCCTGATGTAAACAAGACGAAAGTCTTTCTCTGGTCTGCATCCCCTTAACAATTGTGTGTATTGAGCCGTACTGTATTGTACCCATTCTGCAATCTGTTAATAACATTTTCATTCAATCAATTTCATTCAATCAATTTTATGAATGCCCGAATAACGTTATGGCGTTGCGAGTGAATCGCGTTGCGATAATATACATGTATTCCATAATATGTAAAGTACAGTTGACAGCTGCGTTGTGTTAACGTTGCAATGTACAGGGAAATGCTGCGTTGTGTTAACGTTGCAATGTACAGGGAAATGCTGCGTTGTGTTAACGTTGCAATGTACAGGGAAATGGCGTTATGTGGTCCTCGTTTGGATAATATGTAAAGTACAGTTGACAGCTGCGTTGTGTTAACGTTGCAATGTACAGGCAAATAACGTTATGGCGTTGCGAGTGAATCGCGTCGCGATAATATACATGTATTCCATTTGGGCGTCTGAGCGGGGGAAAGAAAATGGGCATTTGGAGGGCGTTACCGGGGCCAATCAGGGCAAAATGCGGAAGCTCTCTTGCACTCTTCGGCTGTGATAAATATAGACGCAAGCTGGCTACTTGTTCCTTGTTACTCAGCTGTAAGAGTTGTACCCTTCCTGCTGACTTGTCGTACAGAACTTGTAAGTCGCTTTGGATAAAAATAAAAGCGTTCAGCTAAATGACTAAATGTAAATGTAAATGTAAATGACTTGCTACAAAACAAACACATTTTGAGAAAATTATTAGATGTGATGTGATTTTATGTTGCCTTAAAATGATGATATACTGCATTTCGAGGTTAAAGACTGTACCAAAAGTTTATAAACATGATATATGTTTTTGTGTATCTTTTCGTGACCCCCCCCCCCCCCCCCCATAATCATCGGGTGACCCCCTGAGGGGTCCCGCTCCCCAGGTTGAGAAACCACTGGCAGCTGTTGTACGGTACGCTCCGCTCTCTACAACGCAGCAATTCTGACCGGAGTAAACAGAGGAGGCTCAGCCTCCAGAAATGACAATCGTCATAAACATTCCAGAATGGAAGGATGACAGTCGTCGCAGCCCATCACTACTTACTGGAAACACTGTGGAATAATAACAGCTCTGTGTTCTGTGTTACTTTATTTCTCTTTTTCTCTTTCTTTCTTTCTTTCTTTTTTCCAGGAATGGCTGAATATTAAGTGTCTATGTCTGTGTCCTGCCTCTCTGCACACTGAGTGACAGTCAGTGTACCACAGGTAATTGGAACACACACGCAAACACACACACACACACACACACACACATACAGATACATACACAGACATACACAGAGGTAATTTACCACTAAGCATCGCAATAAGCCAGAGTATGCATATGATGGGAGTAACGGCGCTATAAATAACGGCGTTACTAACGGCGTTCGTTTTTTCAGTAACGAGTAATCTAACGGATTACTCTTCCAATCGTAATAACGCTGTTACCGTTACTGCCAAAAAATGCGGCGCGTTACTATGATTGAAGCTTTTTTACCTCCTTGGCAAATAACCAGCTGTATTTAGTTTTCCAACAGGTCCACTGACTCGGTCCCCAGCATTGTGGTGGTTGAGCAGCACAGGAGCAGGGCTAACACTACTAGCACTGTCAACCAGTAGCGCTGCTAGCTGCTGCGCTAACAGCGTTAGTCAAAGTCTTTGACTAGTCTTTGGCCTTTTTATAAGAACGAAGCTGTCCAGCCTTGTACAGCCTTGTGGCGGGTTAAGCATTTTTTTTTCGGCGGCATGTGGTGTACTTTTTACTTTTTACTTGAGTCGCAGTTGCAGGACACATTGAGTGTTTACATAACGTTAAGCTGGCTGCTTCTTCTTCACCAAATGGGTTGGAGTAGCGTTAGACACGCTCATGGGCGACGCATAGCGGCTTGGAGGTGAAACGCAGCCTATTCCACAACATTAATTACTCTGTTATTTTAAAAACTGAAAAGACAAATATTATCTATTAACAATTTATTTAGGTAACATAAATAATACTAATTCGTACATTGAAAAAATATATATATATAAAAAATATTTAATATAAATGTTTTATTTTATTTATTTTTATTATTTTTTTTATTATCTTTTTCCCCCTACTTTTTCCGATTTTTCTCCCATCCCAATGTTAGTAGTTATGCCAATTCCCAACCCCCTTCCTGGTTGTTGCGCACTTTCCCCTACTGTTGGTCTGGGAGGCCGGAGACTGTCACATGTTTTCCTCCGACACATGTGCAGCCAGCCGGCAGCCAGCCTGGCCGCGCAGATTCTCACTGGGAGAGTGTAACGTGTGGGAGGCCGCACTACCTCTCTCCAGATCCTACCCTCGCTGAGCAGGCGCCCTGACCAAACTGTAGGGGTCGCTGTCCACAACGCCCAGGACCCACCCGCCAGCTTTCCCCACCCCCTAATACTGCCAATTGTATTAGTGTGAACGGCCAGCCAAGCTGGATTCGAACACGCGAACCCAGCGTCTCCAGTGTTGGTGACGAACGCAATCTCCGCTACGCCACCTGACCGCGTGTAATATACATTTTTTTGAGAGACCCCCACAGGTATTGTTGACTATGGGGGCTCAGACTCTATCTATGGGGGCTGAGCCCCGATTGGCCCCCACATAATTCGAACACTAGTCACCCCCCCCCCCCCCCCCCTCTGCCCTGTATTATGTTGTATTTTCCTACCCTTTGTGCTTTGATACAGTAGGGGGGTCAAGGCCATTACCTGCTGGAGGGCAGTGTGTGTGTGTGTGTGTGTGTGTGTGTGTGTGTGTGTGTGTGTGTGTGTGTGTGTGTGTGTGTGTGTGTGTGTGTGTGTGTGTGTGTGAGAGAGAGACAGAGAGAGACAGAGAGAGACAGAGAGAGAGAGACAGAGAGCGAGAGAGAGAGAGCGAGAGAGAGAGAGAGAGAGAGAGAGAGAGAGAGAGAGAGAGATTGTTTTGTTTTGTTTGGCTTTGGCAATGTAAACGTATGTTTCCCATGTCAATAAAGCCCATTTGAATTGAATTGAATTGAATTGGGAGAGAAAGAGAAAGAGAGAGACAGAGGGTTGATCTCACATCAGGAAACATGGGGCCCTGCATGCCCTCAGTCTCTTCCTCTCCATGCCCCCCTGCGAAATGGAAGAGAGGGATGGTAAATGGTAAATGGCTGCTTTTTTATATAACAGCTTTTATCCTATTTGTTCCTCACATTTTACCCATTCACTCACACATTCATACACCGACGGCGGAGGCGAGCATGCACGGTACCCACCTGCTCATTGGGAGCAATTAGGGGTTAAGTGTCTTGCTCAAGGACACTTGGACATGCTTGACCGGGAGGAGCGGGAATCGAACCGGGAACCTCGGATTGTCAGACGACTGCTCTACCTCTACTGTCTGTCGCCCCCTCCCTCTCTCTCTCTCTCTCTCTCTCTCTCTCTCTCTCTCTCTCTCTCTCTCTCTCTCTCTCTCTCTCTCTCTCTCTCTCTCTCTCTCTCTCTCTCCTTCTCTCTTACCCCCCCTCCCCCCTCTATCCGTCTCTCTCTCTTTCCCCCTCTCTCTCTCTGTCTCTGTCTCTGTCTCTCTCTCTCTCTCTCTCTTTCCCTCTCCCTCTCTCTTTCCCTCTCCCTCTCTCTTTTCCTCTCCTCACTCATGCTGTGTGTTAAGTAAACATCAGAATTTTGTCACCGTAATTTATTTGCAGTTAATTATTTTTCATGGTCCCTGACGGCGTTTAGGTTGTCTGAGGAGGCGTTGGGGGGGGGGGGGGGGGGGGGGGGCAGGGGGGTAATGTTTATGGGGCCAGTGGGTTCCAGGGCTAAATTAACAACTAAACATGGTGAAAACAATCTGTAATTACCGCCCCGTTGTCGCCAATTTACCAACTCTGCCAGCGAATCAAGCGAACCCCTCGCTGATTGGCTGTTCACAAGTGGACTCACTTGTTATTATCTATGGTGTGTTTGACCGGGGACATCATATATATCAATATATTTTCTATATGTAATATATATGTATATATTTATATTAGTGCTGTCAGGCGATTAAAAAAATGTATCTAATTAATTACAGGATTTGTAATTAATCTAATTAATCGCATTTTTATCGCATAACCATTTTATGCCTGATATTCTATATTCTATAATCATATTTCAAATTGCATGTGTCCGGATGGCAGAATTCAGTACTGTATCTACAAAACCTTCTGTTTAATCATCTTCCATCTATTAATTTGCTTAGATTTTTCAGGTCTGGTCAATTTTAGCATGGTGTTATTCACAGTCAAAGATAAAAAAAAATTTATTGATATTCTCATTTGGTTAATTAAAATTTACTCAAGCCTAGTAACAGACACAGTATTTCTGACACTGGGAATACATTCCCTGAGATCCATAGATGTCCCTAGAAACTCCGGTCAAGCCAGCCTGCAATTCGGATATCACAGTCAAGTGGTCCACCCGTTTATTTTCGTTTGTGCATACACTTGCCTTATTACGGTAAAAAGGTTTTTAGTTCATGCTAACGTTACCTTGCCTTAATTGCCTTAGTTGCCTTAATGCCTTCCTGTGTACAGACAGTTGCCATCCTGTTTCCCCTTCACCCCTTTGTATCTCATACGACTTAGCAAGAGATGTTAATTGTTCAGTTACAATATTTCATATCGTATACACGACGAGTGTGACATGAAGCGCTACATTCAGAAAGGGAAAGGACGTTCTGATGTGGCATTTCAACATAAAAGCCCTCGGAAACGTTCAGTACATTCTGACACTTTCAGATTAAAATGTAAAGAGAACCACCCATAGTTCAAGACCAATTCCACTTCAGAGTCATAGCAGAACACCTCAGAGTGTCACCCAGAAACGTTCAGTACATTCTGATGTGGCATTTCAAAACAAAAGCCCTCTAAAATGTCATAAACTAGCAATCTTTCCTCAATTTTCAGATTATAATTTAAAGGAAACCACCCATAGTTCAAGACCAATTCCACTTCAGAGTTGTAATGGAACACCTCAGAGTGTGACCCAGAAACATTCAGTACATTCTGATGTGGCATTTCAAAATTAAAGCCCTCAAATTTCATAAATTAGCTACCTTTCCTCAATTTTCAGATTATAATTTAAAGGAAACCACCAATAGTTCAAGACCAATTCCACTTCAGAGTCATAGCAGAACACATCAGAGTGTCACACAGAAACATTCAGTACATTCTGATGTGGCATTTCAAAATTAAAGCCCTCTAAAATGTCATAAACTAGCAATCTTTCCTCAACTTTCAGATTATAATTGAAAGGAAACCACCTATAGTTCAAGCCCAATTCCACCTCAGAGTTGTAATGGAACACATCAGTGTGTCACCCAGAAACATTCAGTACATTCTGATGTGGCATTTCAAAATGAAAGCCCTCAAATTTCATAAATTAGCTACCTTTCCTCAATTTTCAGATTATAATTTAAAGGAAACAACCCATAGTTCAAGACTAATTCCACTTCAGAGTTGTAATGGAACACCTCAGAGTGTGACCCAGAAACGTTCAGTACATTCTGATGTGGCATTTCAAAATGAAAGCCCTTGAAAATGTTATATAAATGTACCTTAAATTTGGGCGGCTACGTGGCGTAGTGGGCAAGGCGCTCGCCACGAAATCTGGAGACGCTGGGCTTGCCTGTTCGAGCCCAGCGCTCCACATTTGCTTTCAGTTTAGCTGGTCGTCCGTACTAATACACATTGGCCGTATTAGGGGGTGGGAAACTGATGGGTGGGGATCGGGCGTTGTGGACAGCGACTCCTACAGGTTGGTTGGTGCGCCTGCGCAGTAGAATCAGGAAGTGTCGGGGGCAGCGTGAGCCTCCCACGCGTTACTCCTCGCCACTGAGAGATCGAGCTGCGCAGGTGAAAAGATGCGACTGCTGTTACCTCAAGTACTGGAGGGGACTTGTGCTATGTATGACTTAGTCCACATTGCAGCCGGCTTGTGGGAGGCAAGAAACAGCGTTCGTGACAGGGGAGGGTTGAATTGGATGATACGAAATTGGGATGGGAGAAAATATAGAAAAATGGGAGAAAAAGTGGATAAAAAAATAAATAAATGTACCTTAAATTTCAGATTATAATTCAAAGGAAACCGCCAATAGTTCAAGACCAATTCCAATTCAGAGTCATAGCAGAACACCTAATGTCACCCAGAAACATTCAGTACATTCTGATGTGGCATTTCAAAATTAAAGCCCTCTAAAATGTCATAAACTAGCAATCTTTCCTCAACTTTCAGATTATAATTTAAAGGAAACCACCCATAGTTCAAGACCAATTCCACTTCAGAGTTGTAATGGAACACCTCAGAGTGTGACCCAGAAACATTCAGTACATTCTGATGTGGCATTTCAAAATTAAAGCCCTCAAATTTCATAAATTAGCTACCTTTCCTCAATTTTCAGATTATAATTTAAAGGAAACCACCAATAGTTCAAGACCAATTCCACTTCAGAGTCATAGCAGAACACATCAGAGTGTCACACAGAAACATTCAGTACATTCTGATGTGGCATTTCAAAATTAAAGCCCTCTAAAATGTCATAAACTAGCAATCTTTCCTCAACTTTCAGATTATAATTGAAAGGAAACCACCTATAGTTCAAGCCCAATTCCACCTCAGAGTTGTAATGGAACACATCAGAGTGTCACCCAGAAACATTCAGTACATTCTGATGTGGCATTTCAAAATTAAAGCCCTCTAAAATGTCATAAACTAGCAATATTTCCTTAACTATCAGATTATAATTGAAAGGAAACTACCAATAGTTCAAGCCCAATTCCACTTCAGAGTTGTAGCAGAACACATCAGAGTGTCACCCAGAAACATTCAGTACATTCTGATGTGGCATTTAAAAACAAAATGATTTAATACAATTTTAAAGAAAACAAAGACCAATTTCACTTCATTGTTATAAGCGATTTATTTATAAGATAAAAAAAAATTAAAATAAATAAGCGTTATAAACCTTCGGTGCTTGGCCACCTAATAACAATAACCGTAATAACAAAATAAAAAACAATATTAATTATAATATGTACATTATTAACTCTTTGGACGCCAGACCCGAGTAAAGTCGGGTTAACTCGCCACCCGTTCAGCGCCAGCTCTGTTCTGGGCAGTTTGCAATTTCTTTAGTTGACCTTTGGATGCAGAGGACCATACTGGTGCACAATAATCTAGGTGACATAAAATTTAAGATTTCGCCACCTGTCCCACAATATATGTAGGGACATAAGAAAGACATTTCCTCACCATGGAGATACCACTCCCCATCTTCTTCACTATGGTATCAATGTGTTCTGCCCACGACAGCTGGCTATCAATTATTATGCCCAGTAATTTTACTTTATTTACCTGTTCTATGGGTTCGTCAGACACGTTCAAACTCATTTTTGGTATTGATGACAATTTATGACTCGAACCCAAGATAATTGATTTGGTTTTTGAGATGTTTAGTACCAACTTATTCCGTTTTATCCAATCAAACACCATATTTAACTCAGCTGATAAAACATTGTCCAGTTCACTGACAGTTTTTGCAGCATAGTACAATGTGGAATCATCAGCATACATTTGTACAGTTGCTTTACACAGAACTGATGGTAAGTCGTTTGTGAAGATGGCGTATAGGAGTGGTCCTAGGCAGCTCCCTTGCGGCACCCCGCAGTCTAAGACCTTAGAGTGAGACCAGCTGCCAGTGTAATAAACCCTTTGTGTCCTACTTGTGAGATAACTCTTCATAAATATGATGGCTGTTGGACAAAACCCATAGCATTCTAGTTTACCGATGAGCAGATCATGGTCTATGACATCGAATGCAGCACTAAAATCAAGTAATACTGCACCAGTCATCTTTGAGTTATCAATTTCATTGAGCCAGTCATCTGTCATTACTGTAAGGGCAGAACAAGTGGAATGATTAGTGCAACTGAGGGGTACAATTCCCTGACTGTATTGAATAAGTATGGTATCATTAAACCACTACTGAGTTATGTACATTACTACTGGCCATACAGTACACAGGTATATGAGATGAACACATCCACAATAACACGGTTTCACACAAATACTCGTTTAGAAGAATATTTATTAGCAGCACGAAGATTATCTTACATTACTTTACTTATCAAGATTGAGAATTGCGCTTGTAAGGCGAAGAATGTGCATGAATAGGTCAAGAGCGTAAGTCCATGAGAATATTACGCAGGAGATAATTAATACCACCTGTATCATATGAATTATATATGGTACACTAGTAGATCAGCTGGAGATACTAAAGGGGTCCCTCCGGTTGTAAGCCAGCAGGGGAGAGGATTTGTCGGTAGCGAAAGTCTGGGTCAACGAGGAATAAGGAGACTCCAGGTACAGGAGACAGTGCAATAATTCCTTGATCCGTAGACGAACAACAGCTATTCTCCCGTATGCAGTGCCGCATGGAGGAAAGCTAGCCAGCCTCAGAGTACTAGAGGCGGGCTCGACGGTGCTCCTCACAGGGTAAATTCCACACAACAGTGGGTGTAGACGATTCTCCGCTCCAACAGCTACAGGACCAAAGCAAATATAATCCAGCCGAAAAGGGCTCTGTAGTCGTCGGTGTAGGTTATCCAGTGTACATATCCACACGGTTCTCGTCTAGGGCTCCTCGGATGACGGCACCAGGTTAAGCCGCCCAACCTGGATAAGCACACTAGCTCGGTACGATGAAACGTTGGTAATGCTGGTCACTGTAGAACGGTAGCCGCACGATACACTATACATAATCGACTATTACTTAATAATAGAATAGGTCGAACTCGACGATCCAGCGTTAAACTCTGACACTTCAGCTATCAATTCGCACGCGGTCTCAAGGCTCTATTTCGGGGCAAAACGGGCCCACTTCACAGCACGTTGTATCGTGGTGTGAGGCTTCAACTTATTGGGTAACTCTACTGCTGTATCCACCTGCGACGTATTTATACGTAAGGTGAACAATCTAGTACCAGCCTTATTTCTGTCTCGTATTCTTGCGCAGAACCGGGCATGTCCAGACATGTCTTAGCCGTGACTTTGAACTAGACATTGGGGGGTATGGCCGTGGCGCCTAGGGGATCGCTTCCAATAGGAGAGCGAATATTATGGTCTGTCCTGTACCAGGTAAAGGGATATTCCGTGTATATGTACAAAGAATATACAAGGGATATCAGACGATATACAAATACTATACAATATATCTCAAGTAATAAATATATATATTCGGTTTAATCTGACCCTTTGTAACAATTAGGTTTGTAAGCATATTGAAAACTTGTGTTCAAGCCATTACAGTCAAAGTAATCCTGTATTTGTGAGTAGACTATTCTCTCCATCAGTTTACTGAGAACTGGGAGAATAGCGATAGGTCTACTGTTCTTCCCAGTGAGTGCTAGTCTGTATGCAGGCCCTTGCCCTCCTGATCGGCACCCTCATCAAAACTCTCTTCCCCAACATCCTGGTCTACATCCTCCTCCTGAACTACAACATTCTCAAAAGCCTCCTCAGCACCCTCCATGTCAACATCCTCCTCATCTGTAGCTTGAACATCTCGGCTGTTCGTGTATGGATTGCAGCAGCTATCTTCATCAGAGCAGTTACAGTATGACGTGCATGAAAGATGTTCTTTGTGGCAGCCACACGCCTCAGTGATACACTTCTTACCATGTGCCCTACATCGACACCGGATCACGTCAATTAGCCGGGTCACCCTTAGCATATGTAAAATCACCAAGATCATAATTTTTGTTGTTGAATGGAATATCACGTGCCTTAGTTGTGATCTTTCGCACCAAAGCATCCTCTTTTTTCTCATCCATGGTGTCTACTTTGACAAACTTTAAGATTTTGCCTACAAACTCCCGGAAACCAATGGATGCACAACCCTCAGTGTGAAGTACTGTATACCACGACATCATCATCTAAATAAGTAACCAGCTTGGTAAACATTTGCTTTTGTGTCAACTGACCACCATAACTCACATACTTATCATACAGTTCAATGGATGTCCAAGTACATCGTTTTCTATTAGTGTACATCTCATCGACAAGCAGTTTCAAAGAGGCATCATCAATCGTGGGGCTCTGATCAGCATGCATGGGAATTTTCCTGAATTCATCATAACAGCGAACATGATACTGTGCCTCAGCTGCGGATAAGTCATGTGCACCGTGACAACGCATAGCAACTTCCCGGCTCCACACATCATTTCGATCATCACAATACTGTAATACAACTGCCTTGAAAGGTGGCGCATCCTTGATACCCTTTATTTTGGATGTTTAGGATTTACAGGCTCACATGCTGCAGCACAAAACAAACATTGTTTCTTGAAATGAAACTCTTTCACTTGTGATCGTCTGATTTATTGCAGCTGGTGGTTCATCATTGTTTATTGAACCCTCCTTCATCTTCTTATCCACAACTTTTTTGTCATGATCCTTGGAGGTGAATGAACAGTAACAGCCATGATGAACTTCTACTGATGCTTCCTCTCCTTGCGTGTCCAAAACATCCTGCATTCTGGTAAGGGTTTCATCGTCATGCCGCTCTGTTGCACATTTGATCAGTCTTTTTACTGCTTGTAGCTTGAATGTTCTTAGTTGTCCAGACTTGCTGCAGGTTGGGAGGAGGCACTTCCCAGCATCAGGCGCTGTATCTGTCATCGCGTTGAGATATCAAATCGTTGTCCACCAGAGGTCAAATGTAACCTTGACCTGAACTTTAGCATGTGGGATTGACCTGCAATTTAAAAAATAACGTCAGAATTGGATTCTACACACATGAAAACCCTAAAAAAGAGGTATTACACATCATTCTAGGACAAGCGGGTAAAAAGTTACATTTTCTAGATGGCGTTCGGTGGCCATCTATGATTATGCAAGTTCCCAGAGTTGCCCAGCGTTGCCCCTTGGGCAACCAAGCTAAAATTGTTCTAGGTACCCATATCAATACAAATCAACAAAAAAACGTCATAGGAAATAACATTTCTAGGTTCAGGAAATGACAAATCGACTAAATAGGCTAATACTAATAATAATAATTCACCATTGTTCCCCACCCAGTCCAAACACAAAATAAATCAATAATATTGAAAAGAATAAATGTGTCTAAAAACAATTCTTAACATTAATGATGTATAGTAAGTTAAACATTGATGTAAAATATTAAACATTGTGGTGGATAGTCCAAATCGCTTATAACATTGAAGTGAAATTGGTCTTTGTTTTCTTTAAAATTATATTAAATCATTTTGTTTTGAAATGCCACATCAGAATGTACTGAGCGTTTCTGGGTGACACTCTGAGGTGTTCCATTACAACTCTGACGTGGAATTGGGCTTGAACTATTGGTGGTTTCCTTTAAATTATAATCTGAACGTTGAGGAAAGATTGCTAGTTTATGACATTTTAGAGGGCTTTTGTTTTTAAATGCCACATCAGAATGTACTGAAAGTTTCTGGGTGACACTCTGAGGTGTTCTGCTATGACTCTGAAGTGGAATTGCCCTTGAACTATGGGTGGCTTCCTTTAAATTATAATCTGAAAGTTGAGGAAAGATAGCTAGTTTATGACATTTTAGAGGGCTTTTGTTTTGAAATGTGACATCAGAATGTACTGAAAGTTTCTGGGTGACACTCTGAGGTGTTCTGCTATGACTCTGAAGTGGAATTGGTCTTGAACTATGGGTGGTTTTCTTTAAATTATAATCTGAAAGTTGAGGAAAGATTGCTAGTTTATGACATTTTAGAGGGCTTTTGTTTTGAAATGCCACATCAGAATGTATTGAACGTTTCTGGGTGACACTCTGAGGTGTTCTGCTATGACTCTGAAGTGGAATTGGTCTTGAACTATGGGTGGTTTCCTTTAAATTATAATCTGAAAGTTGAGGAAAGATTGCTAGTTTATGACATTTTAGAGGGCTTTTGTTTTGAAATGCCACATCAGAATGTACTGAAAGTTTCTGGGTGACACTCTGAGGTGTTCTGCTATGACTCTGACGTGGAATTGGCCTTGAACTATGGGTGGTTTCCTTTAAATTATAATCTGAAAGTTGAGGAAAGATTGCTAGTTTATGACATTAAAGAGGGATTTTGTTTTGAAATGCCACTTCAGAATGTACTGAACATTTCTGGGTGACACTCTGCAGTGTTCCATTACAACTCTGAATTGGAATTGGTCTTGAACTATTGGTGGTTTCCGTTAAATTATAATCTGAAAGTTGAGGAAAGATTGCTAGTTTATGACATTTTAGAGGGCTTTTGTTTTGAAATGCCACATCAGAATGTACTGAAAGTTTCTGGGTGACACTCTGAGGTGTTCTGCTATGACTGAAGTGGAATTGGTCTTGAACTATGGGTGGTTTCCTTTAAATTATAATCTGAAAGTTGAGGAAAGATTGCTAGTTTATGACATTTTAGAGGGCTTTGTTTTGAAATGCCACATCAGAATGTACTGAAAGTTTCTGGGTGACACTCTGAGGTGTTCTGCTATGACTCTGACGTGGAATTGGCCTTGAACTATGGGTGGTTTCCTTTAAATTAGAATCTGAAAGTTGAGGAAAGATTGCTAGTTTATGACATTTTAGAGGGCTTTTGTTTTGAAATGCCACATCAGAATGTACTGAACATTTCTGGGTGACACTCTGCGGTGTTCCATTACAACTCTGAATTGGAATTGGTCTTGAACTATGGGTGGTTTCCTTTAAATTATAATCTGAAAGTTGAGGAAAGATTGCTAGTTTATGACATTTTAGAGGGCTTTGTTTTGAAATGCCACATCAGAATGTACTGAAAGTTTCTGGGTGACACTCTGAGGTGTTCTGCTATGACTCTGACGTGGAATTGGCCTTGAACTATGGGTGGTTTCCTTTAAATTAGAATCTGAAAGTTGAGGAAAGATTGCTAGTTTATGACATTTTAGAGGGCTTTTGTTTTGAAATGCCACATCAGAATGTACTGAACATTTCTGGGTGACACTCTGCGGTGTTCCATTACAACTCTGAATTGGAATTGGTCTTGAACTATTGGTGGTTTCCTTTAAATTATAATCTGAAAGTTGAGGAAAGATTGCTAGTTTATGACATTTTAGAGGGCTTTTGTTTTGAAATGCCACATCAGAATGTACTGAAAGTTTCTGGGTGACACTCTGAGGTGTTCTGCTATGACTGAAGTGGAATTGGTCTTGAACTATGGGTGGTTTCCTTTCAATTATAATCTGAAAGTTGAGGAAAGATTGCTAGTTTATGACATTTTAGAGGGCTTTTGTTTTGAAATGCCACATCAGAATGTACTGAACGTTTCTGGGTGACACTCTGAGGTGTTCTGCTATGACTGTGAAGTGGAATTGGCCTTGAACTATGGGTGGTTTGCTTTCAATTATAATCTAAAAGTTGAGGAAAGATTGCTAGTTTATGACATTTTAGAGAGCTTTGTTTTGAAATGCCACATCAGAATGTACTGAACGTTTCCGAGGTCTTTTATGTTGAAATGCCACATCAGAACGTCCTTTCCCTTTCTGAATGTAGCGCTTCATGTCACACTCGTTGTGTATACGATATGAAATATTGTAACTGAACATAACATCTCTTGCTAAATCGTATGAGATACAAAGGGGTGAAGGGGAAACAGGATGGCAACTGTCTGTACACAGGAAGGCATTAAGGCAACTGGCTTAAGGTAACGTTAGCATGAACTAAAAACCTTTTTACCGTAATAAGGCAAGTGTATGCGCAAACGAAAATAAACGGGTGGACCACTTGACTGTGATATCCGAATTGCAGGCTGGCTTGACCGCAGTCCCTAGAATCAGATACCAAGAACATGCAAATGGACCATAATAAAAAAAAGTCTGTAAATGTGTATTCTACGTTTTTATGGAATGAATGAGATAAAAAAAAATTATTATAAAAAAAAAGAAAAATTGTAATTCATTTTGAGTTAATTTTCATAACGCGATAATTTGCTGTGTAATTCATTAATCTAATTAACGCGATAAACTGACAGCCCTCATTTATATTAAAGGAGAGCTATTTTGCTGTTTCTTTCACTGTTTGGGCACTTTTGCACAGTTCCTGTGAGTCTATGGAACACCTCTGAAAGTTTTTTTTTCAAAAAAAAAATCATTGTTCTGTATTTCTAATCAAGTACTCAAAAGCAGCATTTTTCTACCTCAAGATCTTGGGCCGTTTTGAGGCTGGGCTCCAACCACTGTGTGGCCTGGTGCCAACTGCCACACCAACTGCCACATTATTATGCAGTTGAGAAATCTCTGACATCACAGATATGCACATTTTCAGATGACTCAGTTCAGTGAGGGTGAATGTTGTGGGAGGAGAATTGGAGGAATGTGCCAATATGAGAGTTGGAGACGTGGATCCTGTTAATATGAGTCCACATAGCTGGGGGACGGTGCTGGACACTGAAAGATGCCATTTATAAGATAGTTCCCCTTTAAAGGAAAAATACAAAAAACACATGTGTATAAATACCTTGAATTCATGATACTTTTCCTTATTTTTGTTCCCTTATATCTCAAGCATAACCAGAATGTTCATATCCAGTCATAAGCCGTGGTCTCCTGTATTTGGATCAGTGTGTACAGAATTAGGTCAGAATTTATTGAAAGGATAGCCCCTTGAGATGCAGCATCTCATTTTAGAGGGGGTCCTATGCACAAACGTAAAACATTACATACAGTACAAGTACACAATACACAATACACACATGTACAGATACAGTTACTGTAGCTTGCTCACCCTCTCCCACCCACACCCCCATTCACCAACTCATTTTAAACAAAGAAGTCAAGTATACAGTACAATGACCTATCTCAAAGTTAGAATTAAAGGTATGTACAAGCAGTGTTAAAAGCATGAACAGGTAGTTTTGAGATGTGAATACAGTGAAGTCTTGAAGCGGCCAAGAGAGGATCTGAGAGAAAGAAGAAGGTTGTTCCAGTCAGATGGAGCTTTGTAATGGAATGACCTTCGTCCAGCTTCAGAAAATATTCTTCTGGGAACAGTAAAATAGGGATGTTGTAAATGTCTAAGCGGGTATGGTGATGTATATGGTTCCAGAGACTGTTTCAAGTAAGAAAGACAGTTAAAGTGAACACATTTAAAAAGGAATAGGTACCAGTGAAGTTGCATTCTTGCCTTAGGCTGCAGCCAATCAAGCGAACTATACAGAGAGCAGTGGTGTGTTCTGTATGGACACCTCAGCACAAATCTACATAGGGAGTTATATAATACATTGAGAGGTTTGAGATTAGTGTCTGTGGTGTTCAGATATACAATATCAGCATAATCTACAATGGGAAGTAGTACTTGGGAGATTATTCTTTTCCTCACTTCAAATGAGAAACAATTGATTGAGGGATAAAGTTAGCACAAGCTGCCATATGTTTTTTTAATGGTAAGTTCAATGTGAAGTTTGAATGAGAGTTCTGGATCGATCGTGATACCGAGGTATTTAAATGAATCCACTTTTTCAAGATAGGAGCCGTCTTCAAAATTGATCTGTAGGTCAATGGAACTTGCACCACTACGTGAGTGGCCAAGCAGCATGCTACAAGACTTCCTCTTATTCAGTAATAGTTTGTTGTTTTTTAGCCATTTTTGGACCAGATTGAAGTCTGACTGTAGAAAATGTTGAATTTGATTAATGTTTTTATCAGAGACATAAATAATGGTATCATCAGCATAGAGCTGGACTTGACAGTGGGAACAAATATCTGGCAGATCATTAATAAATATAGAGAAGAGAAGTGGCCCCAATATGGAACCCTGAGGAACACCTTTCTCAACAGTTAGAAACTCTGACTGAGAGCCTTGAAGTACAACACACTGGCGCCTGTTGTGAAGATAAGCACTAAACCATAGTAGGGCATTTCGGTGTAAACCAATAGAGTACAGTTTGTCAAGGAGGAGGTAGTGATCAACCATATCGAACGCTTTGGAAAGATCAATGAATATTGCACCAGTAAGATGGCCTTTGTCAAAGGACAAAAGCACATCACTGGTGAATTTTAATGTAGCTGTGGTTGTAGAGTAATGAGGTCTGAATCCTGATTGGAAGGGGGATAAAATGTTGCCAAGGTTAATGTATTTTGATAATTGTTTAAAAATACGTTTTTCAACGATTTTCGCAATAGTGCATATAATGGAAATAGGTCGATAATTATTTAAATCAGATGGATCTCCAGCTTTAAAAATGGGGGTAACTCTTCCACATTTCCATATCGATGGGAATGAGGAGGTAGACAAAGATAAGTTGAACAAGTCTGCAAGGGGATACATTAATATGTGAGCAGCAAGTTTGATAAATTTGGCTTCAAGACCATCAGGACCAGCACCACAACTCTCTTTTAGTTCACATATTGCATAGTAAACATCAGTAGGCAGAATTTTCTTAAAAGAAAACGAACCATTATGAGCACTTAAGTTAGGGGAACCAGCTGTAACATAGGAGTCTGTGCATTGGGAACTACAGATAGAGGAGAAGTGTTTATTGAATGCTTGGGATATGAGTAGAGGATCAGCAATAATGTCATTATTGATTTGTATCTGCTTTATAGTTTTTTTGTCCATTTTATTGAGAAAAGTGTTCAGTTTGTTCCAAAACTGTTTGGGATTATGAAAATCATGGCTAAAACTATTTTAGTAGTAATTGGATTTTGCATTCCTTGTTTGAGTTTTTGATGCATTCCTCAGATATCTATAATGTTCCCAATCCCCAGGGTCTTTAGTTGTTCGGTATTTCGCCCAGGCTTTGTCCCTTTCTTTAAATAGATGGATAAGATGTGAGCTGATCCACGGTAAATGTCTACCTTTCACTCTAATTGTTTTGATGGGGGCATGAACATCAATTACTTTAGTAACTTCAGAGTGGAAAAAATCCCATGCATCCTCAACAGAGGGAATTAGCTGAAATCTGTTCCAATTTATACCAATTAGGTCTTGAATAAAATGATCCACGTTAATGTTTTTACTTTGTCTCAGCGTTATGTATTTTGGTGGAGAGCTTGGGATTTAAATTTTCCAAACAAAAAATAACAGAATGGTCACTAAAACAATCAGACATAACACCAGATTTAATGATCCGCCCAGGATTAGTGACGAGTATCCAGTCCAAGAGAGATGAGGACCGGTTGTCCACTCTAGTGGGTTCCTTAATTAGCTGGGTAAGATTTACACTCCTAAATACGTTTCTGTCATTGGTACAGGAATGACCGGACCAATTTGTATTCAAATCTCCCAATATGATCATTTCATTTTGTTTATCAAAAGAATTAATGGTTGATAGGATGCATTTAGTAGACTCAGCCGGAGCTGATGGTGGCCTGTAGATGTTGCCAATTGTTAAATGTTTGTTTTAGTGAAACTTAATATTAATAAAAAGGCTTTCAAAATGAACTGGCTCTATGGCAGGAGATAGACGTTCAGAAACTAGATTAGAATCTATGTATATGGCCAGCCCACCTCCTTTAGAATCCCTGTCCGCTCGATAAAGCACGAAGTTGTACATTTTCATACTCGCATCAGAAATTAACTCATATAACCATGTTTCAGAGATAGTGATGACATTAGGTTTGTAGAGAGTAACCCATGATCTAAGGTCATTAATTTTATATCTAATGCTCCTGATATTAATGTGAACAACCTTTAGTCCCCTGACTGTTTCTATTTCAATTGTACCTTTGAAAATGATAGATCAATGGAGTTGTGTAAGGAGGTGCAGGTAGAGAGTGATAGCAGCACGCAGAACATACAAACAAAAACACAGACAGACAACAAAAACACAGACAAGACGAGAGAGCAGACAAAGAACATAAACAAACGCATATGACAAAAGGAAAAGGTGACGGAAAGACAAAAACAGAGAACAAAAATAACAATAACCCAGTAGACTACATTCAGTCTGTGTTTGGATCAGTCTGTGTTTGGATCAGTCTGTGTTTGGATCACTCTGTGTTTGGATCAGTCTGTGTTTGCATCAGTACAGTAGACTATACCTCCAGTCTGTATTAGTGATTTCCATCAGCGGAGTTAACCCTTTCACTGCCGCACTATCAAACGGTTAACCCACACACACGCACATGCACGCACACGTACACACACACACGCACACACACGCACACACATGCACACACACACACACGCACACACACACACATGTACACATATGTACACACACACACATGCGCACACACATACACACACACATACACGTACACGCACACACACACGCACATTCACATACACACTCATACGCACATGCACACACTACCACGCACATACACACACACTATGGACATGCACACACACTCCCACGCACATACACATACACACACGCTCACACACACACACACACACACACACACACACACACACACACACACACATACACACTGTCATACACATAGTGGCTATAGGGTTGGGTCGTTGTCCCGGCAAAGTCTGCCCAGAGTGGCACTTGAGGTGAATTATTGTTTGTGAGTGGAAACTTGGCCAGATAATCTCAGTGCTGCTGGCTCAGGCCTAAGTAAGACCACTGTCTCACTCCATGCACACGCGCACACACACACACACACACACACACACACACACACACACACACACACACACACACACACACACACACACATAAACACACACAAGTAGTACGCACTCACACACTCTCACACTCTCACACTCTAACACGCACACACACACACACACACACACACACACACACACACACACACACACACACACACACACACACACACACACAGTCTTTGTCTCCCCGTCTCTATTTCCAGTTCACACACTTTCGCTGACTATTGCCTTTTACAATGACTCCCTTGTCTCTATGTGCTCTCTCTCTCTCTCTCTCTCTCTCTCTCTCTCTCTCTCTCTCTCTCTCTCTCTCTCTCTCTCTCTCTCTCTCTCTCTCTCTCAGGGCTGCCCCGGCCAGTGCCTGCAGTAAATTCCAGGGCTAGTTGGAAACACAAACATGCTCAGGTCTAAAGCGGGCGGCGCAGTTCTGAGACACTGCAACCTCTCTCTCTCTCTCTCTCTCTCTCTCTCTCTCTCTCTCTCTCTCTCTCTCTCTCTCTCTCTCTCT
>NC_140179.1:22657184-22767785 GCF_963971535.1 Notolepis coatsorum | reverse complement strand
AGACACTGCAAACCTCTCTCTCTCTCTCTCTCTCCCTCTCTCTCTCTCTCTCTCTCTCTCTCTCTCTCTCTCTCTCTCTCTCTCTCTCTCTCTCTCTCTCTCCCCCCCACGCAGCCACTACCACCACTAACACCACCAACACCACCAACACCACCTCTCTCTCTCTTTCCCCCACACTACAACCACCACCCCTAACACCACCACCCCTATACCTCTCTCTCTTTCCCCCACACTACAACCACCACCAGTAACACCACTACAACCACCACCCTAACACCACCACCCCTCTACCTCTCTCTCTTTCCCCCACACTACAACCACCACCACTAACACCACTACAACCACCACCACTAACACCACCCCTCTACCCCTCTCTCTTTCCCCCACACTACAACCACCACCCCTAACACCACTACAACCACCACCACTAACACCACTACAACCACCACCACTAACACCACTACAACCACCACCCCTAACACCACTACAACCACCACCACTAACACCACCCCTCTACCCCTCTCTCTTTCCCCCATACTACAACCACCACCCCTAACACCACTACAACCACCACCACTAACACCACTACAACCACCACCACTAACACCACTACCTCTCTACCTCTCTCTCTTTCCCCCACATGACAACCACCACCACTAACACCACTAACACCACCACCACTAACACCACCCCTCTACCCCCCTCTCTCTCTCTCTCTCTCTCTCTCTCTCTCTCTCTCTCTCTCTCTCTCTCTCTCTCTCTCTCTCTCTCTCTCTCTCTCTCTCTCTCTCTCTCTCTCTCTCTCTCTCTCTCTCTCTCTCTCTCTCCCACGCACATTTCCTCTCACTTTTGTCCCACCTAAATCTCCCCCTCCCAACCTTCCCATAATAACACCCGAGGGCCCACATGCCTCATAGGACAAGGTCACCCTTCGGCACATGTGTTTATTTGTATCCATTTCTCTGTGTGTACACGGTTAACGGTGTGTACATGTGTGTAACTGTGTGTACATGTGTGTACATGCGTAACAGGTGTAACTCATCATCAAGGACCGCAACTTTCCGTCAGAGTCTCTCTCTGCGACAGGCGCCTGTGTTACCAGTCAAGCCAAGTCAAAGGCATGTAGTAGAAAAGCTAATAGAACTAATGGAATATAATGTTTATTTCCATTGTTATTTCAGTTCTTAGGGCCTCAATGGTCTGAAAACAACAATGGGGGAAAGACATCCATAAAACATAAACCCTCAACAGGTGACAGTGCATAGATGTAAGTATTGAGTTGGAAAAGTCAGACAAGAAGATAGATACTTAGCACACATGAACGGAAGCGGATAGGGACCACTAGCGTAGCTTAGCACACATGAACGGAAGCCGATACGGACCAGCTAGCCTAGCTTAGCGCACATGAACGCAAGCGGATACGGACCAGCTAGCCTAGCTTAGCGCACATGAACGCAAGTGGATATGGACCAGCTAGCCTAGCTTAGCGCACATGAACGCAAGTGGATACGGACCAGCTAGCCTAGCTTAGCGCACATGAACGCAAGTGGATATGGACCAGCTAGCCTAGCTTAGCGCAGATGAACGCAAGCGGATATGGACCAGCTAGCCTAGCTTAGCGCAGATGAACGCAAGCGGATGCGGACCAGCTAGCCTAGCTTAGCGCAGATGAACGGAAGCGGATACGGACCAGCTAGCCTAGCTTAGCGCAGATGAACAGAAGCGGATACAGACCAGCTAGCCTAGCTTAGTGCAGATGAGCAGAAGCGGATACGGACCTCTAGCCTAGCTTAGCACAGATGAATGCAAGCGGCCACGGACCAGCTAGCCTAGCTTAGCGCAGATGAACGGAAGTGGATACAGAGCACACAGAGACTAAACTAGTGTCTGGTATATTCTTGTCTGACTTTAGAGAAGACAGTAAAGTGCATTTCACCCAACGTCAGCCTGTTTCTATAAGCAACCATTGTGTGTACATATGCATTATGCATTCCTCTACTCTGTCTGTGTAGTGTCTGTCTGTCTGCTGAGTTATACTCTCCCCCCCTTATGACTATTTATGGTGGAGATAATTGGGGACTCTTGGATGCTAACTCATGTTTGCTCCGTCGCCTGTATTGCATATCAGCAGAAATGTGATTACTGTAATTGTGGCTGAACTAAATGACATGTTTGATGGGGAAGAGGGTTTGTCATTGTGATCTGTGAGACTCTCATTCCTAATATAAAACCTATGTCTGATTGTAGCTGCTCATGACTGTCTATAGTTGTTGACACCTGATGATATTACACTGTATACCAATACTGGTATACCACACTATACATATATAGATAGAGTTATTATTATTATTATGATGTAAAAAATGTATGCATTGAAATGTCTGTAAGTCTCGACGACATTGAAAATGAGGGTGACCTCAATTGTCCTTTTCAAGAATAAATAAAGGTTTGAATACTCTTTGGAATAACCTGCCTCAAAACCTCTGCTGCATTTACAGTAGATTCACTTTTTAAAATAATCTTAAATTATGGCGGCTGGGTGGCGCAGCGGACTAAGCGCTCGTCACCAACGCGAGAGACACTGGTATCGAATCCGGCTGTCAGCGTTGCCTCCGGCTTGGCCGGCCGTCATACTGGTTTAATTGGCAGAGTCAGCGGGAGGGAAGCCGGTGGGTGGTAATCTGGTCGTTGTAAACAGCGACTCCTACAGGTCGGTCAGGGCGCCTGCACAGCGAGGAAGGGAGATGGTGATGGTAGTGTGAGCCTCCCACACGTTACACCTCACCAATGAGAGTCCGCGCTGGCAGGTGAAAAGAAGTGGCTGGCTGACTCTGCATGTATCGGAGGGGACATGTGATAGTATCTATCAACCCTCCCTAGACTGACCAGTGGGGAGGGGGAATTGGCATGACTAAATTGGGATGGGAGAAAAACACAGAAAAACAGGAGGAGAAAAAGTGGACCAAAAAAAAATCTTAAATTGTATTTAACACTGTAAAGTATTTTGTTTTGTTTTTTTAGTTTTCTGTTTCTGTGCTTGCATGTAATTTTAGCCATCTTAATTGTTAGTTTCATTATGCATTGTGTGTTGTGTACTGACTTTTAATCATTTTGTTTTGCAATAATAATTGTTTTTGTATGATTTTTTGTGTGGACCCCAGGAAGACTAGCTGGTTGCTATGGCACCAGCTAATGGGGATCCGTTAAAAAAAAAAAAAAAAAAAAAAAAAAACAATACTGATATACCACACTATACCAATACTGATATATCACACTATACCAATACTGATATCACACTATACCAATACTGATATATCACACTATACCAATACTGATATACTACACTATACCAATACGGACTGCTGCCAATTGCTGGAGAGCTAACAGCTGGTGAACTTGAGAACTGCCTCAGGGCAGCTCTGGCTGCAATTGTAGCTTACCACCACCGGTATGACTGTGTATGAACGAATAATGGACTCTGTGAAGCGCTCTGAGTCAGAGCAACAGTCAGTCAGAGAAGAGCGCTATATAAATCCAATCCATTATTATTATTATTATTATTAGAACTGTTAGGATTATCTGACTCTTAATAATAAACTCTGTTAGGACTATCTGACTCTTAATAATAAACACTGTTAGGACTATCTGACACTAATAATAAACACTGTTAGGACTATCTGACTCTTAAATAATAAACACTGTTAGTGTCGCGGGTGGGGGTATAGGGGTATCTGTATGGGGGGTGTATATACCTGCGGGAGCCAAAGAGGAGGACGTGTCCCGGGATGGTCTGGAAGAGGACCTAAAGGCATACCTGGCTGATGGAAAAGGCAAGTGAATATCAGCTGATAATGATATGTGAAGTACCGTCGCTGTACTGCACCATGCTGTCCCTGTTGTGTGTTTAGACGGAGTGGAGTCCAGGAGGTCCTGACGGGAGCGGAGAGAGCCATCTTGGGAGGATGGTGATTTTGTGCAGACGACAGCTACAGCAGGCGAGTGCAGGACCACCAGGGGGGGGTAGCGTATGTAAACATTATACAGGCTACACATGTGTGCCCTCTTCTTCTTACGCAGCTGGGGAGCGTCGTTGGAGGGAGCGCGAGGTGATTGGCTGGCTGGCGTGACGGGGGCGGTGCCCGGAAGTGCTGGCGCTACTGAAAGGAGAATCAATGACGGACAATGGCAGAACGAAAACTGGAGTCGAGAGGACGCTAGCAGAGGACGCAGGGCTGCGAGGACACACGGCTCTTTTTGTGTTTTTACCTTTCCTCCAGTGGAACCAGTTCATAGCGGCAACTGCAGTGTTTCCTCCAGAGTGGAAACGAGTGGAGCTTCAGACCGGAGGGACATTATCGCCACACTGGGCGCCGTGAGTAAAGAACGCAAGACAGTAGAATACGTGCCTAAACAAACTAACTATTTTCCCGAGTGGCAAATGAAGACATAGACGAACGGTGACTGCATTTGAATTAGGAATATTATTAGTGGCGTGAAGCTGAAGATTATCGGAACGGCATACAGTAAAGCCAGTAATACTGTCGAAGACTGGAACCTAGTATTGTGGATTCTCCATCCTCTGTGAACTACCTTTTCTCTCTTTTCTAAATCATATGGAGGATATCTAATCCATTGTGCATTGTGACGAACCCGTGAACGGGGGGAACCTTGCTCTTACTGACTGTGCCTTTCATTACAGGCGGAAGGACATTATTGCACGCCTGGTGCTTGGAGGGCCTAAAACACCCCAGTACAGACCGAACAGTTTTTAGCCCGAAGCCGAGAGGGGCTACTGGAGCGGAAGGAGGTGGCGTCCTTCCGGCCCTCAACTTCGGGCCCCGGTTATCATTAACCTTTTTTTGTATTGTTTGTAACTCAGCGCTTCCACTGCCCCAGACCTAGGTTAGGATATGGGAGGAGTATTCTGGGCCTGGTCACAACCCCTAGCGGTGAACAACACCCACTATCCTATCCAAACCCCCTTAATTTACCGTGTGAACATTTAGTGTGTATTTATCTACCTATATTCTCCCTAAATCATTTGCCGTGTCTCCCCGAGGGATAGTGTGATATCGATGCTTATTTCAGGATGTTTGCAGTGAACCGTGTGGTATAGTGTGATTCTAAGTTGACGTTTGATAAGTCATAGACCCGTGTGCAGGGTAGACTCTTTTTCCTTCACGTGTGTAGTGTCTCAGGGGCGGGGATAGGTGACGTGGGTGGGAGTAACAGTCTGGGGGTGGGTTTACGGGGCATGGAGCACTTCCTCCTTTTAAACTACCCTAGGCTTAAGAGGCGTGGGTCTTTTAAATAGGCTAACCGACCAGTTATTTATATCAAAATATAACCTTGTATTAAACTATCTATTTTTATGCAATAAAAGCTTTCTTACTGTTTCTCGGCGCATTCTCCCGTGTCTGTTTGTGGTCCTGGGGAAATTCATGGTGGTAGGTCGGCTGGCCCCTTTGGGAAGAGTATCCGTGCATGTGCACACCTTAGCCTTAGACCTGGATGCTTCCCGTGGGGGTCAGGTGACATTAGGACTATCTGACTTTTTTCGTATCCACTTTTTCTCCTCTTCTATTTTTCTCCCATCCCAATTCCATTGTGCCAATTCTTCCCTCCCCTGTCTTGAACGTTGCTCGCATATGCCCCCCACTGGCCGGTTGTAGGTAGGATAGAAGCCTTGCATCACGTGTCCCCTCCGGTACACGAGGAGGCAGCCTGTCACATCTTTTCACCTGCCAGCACGGACTCTCATTGGCGAGGTGTAACGTGTGGGAGGCTCACACTACCCCCCGCCATTTCCTGTCTCTGTTGTGCAGGTGTCCCCCAACCGACCTGTAGGAGTCGCTGTCCACAACGTCCAGATTACCACCCATCGATTTCCACCCTCTAACTCTGCCAATTGAGTTAGTATGACGGCCGGCCCAAGCCGGAGGCAACGCCGACAGCCGGAGTCGAACCCGGTGTCTCTTGCGTTGGTCACGAGCGCAATGTCCGCTGCGCCACCCAGCCGCCCTGAACTATCTGACTCTTAATAATAAACACTGTTAGGATTATCTGACTCTTAATAATAAACACTGTTAGGACTATCTGACTCTTAATAATAAACACTGTTAGGACTATCTGACTTTGAGTACCAGCCACGACATATGTCGTAATTTCATGCCCCCTGTTGAGTACGACGACGCTAATTGTCGTTCTTTTTTTTTATTAGCGATCTGAATTCATATTTCATCAACCGAGTCTCCCGTTGGTACAGCAGCGTCTATACTTTCCGTAGCCGCATTTCTGGCGAACGCTCTCTGATTGGCCACTGACTGACGCTCTCTGATTGGCCACTGACATGTTTGCCCAATCGCGTGACGAGCTGTGTCTTTGCCCATTTCCGCGTCGAACAGCCTGCAAACTACCTGCCGTTCTATCGCCATGGTCTAAGACAAACTCTAACCTTAACCAACTTAGAAAGAGTGCCTAAGCTTAACCGTCGAAAGAACTTGCCGTCACGCTCTAAGACAAACTCTAACCTTAACCAACTTCGAAGAGTGCCTAAGCTTAACCAGTGTAGAAACAGGCGTCGGCCAATCAGAGAGCATCTGCCAGAAATGCGGTTACGGAAAGTATAGACGCGGTACAGCAGCCCCTCTAGGAGCTCCGATGGGAAAATACCGCCCCCTATCGTCTATCCCTGTGTAACTGCAGGCCATTCGATTACACTGGTGGATCTGTGGGGGGGGGAGCCTACTGGCTCCACTATGCTGGCGAGCCGTCTGATGAAGAGGGAAGTGATCGCGAGATGGAAAGCAGCCTGGAATATATATTTACAGCAGCCAATAATCAATCAATAAACGCGATCGATATTTGGAATGGCGATCAGGAATTGGAATAATCTTTTTGGAGAACATCTGATCTAAGGTAAGGAGTCTATGTTACCAGTTTTAGGATAATCAGAGCTGTGGGCGGCTACGTGGCGTAGTGGGCAAGGCGCTCGCCACGAATACTGGAGACGCTGGGCTCGCCTGTTCGAGCCCAGCGCTCCACATTGCTTTCAGTTTAGCTGGTCGTCCATACTAATACACATTGGCCGTATTAGGGGGTGGGAAACTGATGGGTGGAGATCGGGCGTTGTGGACAGCGACTCCTACAGGTCGGTTGGTGCGCCTGCGCAGTAGAATCAGGAAGTGTCGGGGGCAGCGTGAGCCTCCCACGCGTTACTCCTCGCCACTGAGAGATCGAGCTGCGCAGGTGAAAAGATGCGACTGCTGTTACCTCAAGTACCGGAGGGGACTTGTGCTATGTATGACTTAGTCCACATTGCAGCCGGCTTGTGGGAGGCAAGAAACAGCGTTTGTGACAGGGGAGGGTTGAATTGGATGATACGAAATTGGGATGGGAGAAAAATATAGAAAATGGAGAAAAAGTGTATAAAAAAAAAGGATAATCAGAGCTGTTTTCACTGAGATAACAGCGTGTCCCGTATGTGTATATGTGTGTGTGTGTGTGTGTGTGTGCTGTTGAGGAAATAAGATAATCGATTTCTCAGCTCGCTTCTAGAGCGTGCATAAGTAGACATATACTATCGATAATCTGGCGTTTATTTGAAAACGAATCATAAATAGGCCGACAAATGACAACGTGTCTAGTGTATTCAAGAATATTCCAATAAATGCCGTTTATGACGGAATCTTTCTATTTTCCTGAAATTTTCGAGAAAACAAAAGCTTTTCGAAATGCTATAAAAAGAATATGAACCGATTAAAAAACAATCCGTTTCGACAATGTTGACTGCAAACAAGTCATTGATAAGCGACGGGCAGATTAGACACATAGCCATAATTTAAAACATAGATTATGTGTTTAACACTATCATTGAAGTGGGTGGCGGCATTCAAGGGGGTAAAAAGGAAAACACGGCCGGCACTGAAAGTGTTAATTAATAAACACTGTTAGGACTATCTGACCCTTAATAATAAACACTGTTAGGACTATCTGACTCTTAATAATAAACACTGTTAGTGTTGTGAAGGGCCAGATTAAACCGAATATATATATTTATTTATATATATATATTTAATTGTATTTGTATATTCTCTAATATTCCCTGATATCCCTTGTATATTCCTTGTACAATATGCATTGAATATCCATTCTAGCCTACTGAACATCCCATAATAGTCTCCATTCTACTATTGGTCGAGACCTTGGTGCCAGGCTGCCATACCCCTCAGACCCAGTTCAAACGTACCGCTCGACATGTACGAACAAGTCCTAGTTCCGCGTCGGAATTTGGCTACCGCACCACTAATGGGACTATTTGTTCATAGTGCGTATATATACTGCGCTACTAAAGTAGGACGTTCTTTTCAGTCCAGTTTCTTACCCTCCAATAGAGTCACAGACGTAAAGCCTCCCCGCGACGCCACGTGTGGGAGTAAGGCCAAGTTCGCCTACCATCGGTATTGAGACATCGTGTATATTAATATTTGAATAGTCATATTTAGCACTATATCGTCGAGTTGGACGTAGTCTATTAAGCTAATAATAGTCTGTTAATATATAGTGCTTCGTGCGGTGAGAATACTACCGTAGTCAGTACCCCATCGTTTCGGGCAGAGAACTGGATGCTTACCCAGGGTGGTTGACCCTATGTGAAGCTGCACCCGAGGAGCCCCAGAGCCGACGAGCGAGTGGACCTGTATACCGGATTATTCTACCGACGACAGCCCGCCTTCCCAGGCACGGATTATGCTTTGGATACTTTGATTATTCCATGGATAAAGACCCCCGACACTGCCGTGTGTTGGAACCCCCCCCCCTGGAGAGGACGCAAGGTGAGGAGACGCTCTGCAAGACGAGGTCTCTTCACGTCTCTCCCCCGTGGACCGGAGAGAGCCGGCCCACAAAGAGTCCACCTGCTTTCATCTGTGGTCCAAGGATCGCCGGCGCATTGAACGGCACTACAGTGGGTTCACCTGGGATACCCTTGGCCGGACGAGGCAGCTGGATTCTACCCCCCCCCCCCTCCTACTCCTGTCGGCTTACAAGCGACCGGATTAACCCCCTCTAGTGTATCCAGCCTATAATCATTAAAGTATCATTGCTGTTATTCCTTAACTATTCCAGGTCGTATATTTACCACCTGCGCCTTCAGAGATTGGACATTCTCTATTGATATACCGACGAATACTCCTTGCCATAAAAGTGCATACTATTTCAATTCATAAATGTAATTAAGTGATTAAGTGCTTATTCTACACACCATCGCTGTGTAGGAAATAAAGACCTGTTTCTAATTCGTACATTTGTGTTGGATCCGTTTCATCTACGTGAGAGTGTTCATGATAATATATTTATGCCGTGTACTGGGTGGCCGAATATTAAGTACAAAGGTAGTGGTAGTAAGTATCATATCTAGTAATACAGTCAGGGAATTGTACCCCTCAGTTACAGTTAGGATTAAGATGATCTGACTCTTAATAATAAACACTGTTAGGACTATTTGACTTAATAATAAACACTGTTAGGACTATCTGACTCTTAATAATAAACACTGCATGGACTCTGGTGCAGTGTGTTACTACGGTTTGGACCATGTATACCATCATCACTATTACTACTGTCTGATTCAATCCTGCCACTCACTACTGTTCACTACTACTACTGTTATCAATATTATCATTACTTCTTGCACTTTGTTTTATGTTCTATTATTATGGTGCTATGACACTTGATTTTCTACCAAGGGGGTTAATAAAGGAACACTTGACTTGATATGATTTCTCTGATATGGGAAGAAATAAAAAGGTAATTTATTTGTTCACTTCTGAATATAATGAATATTTATAGTTCACTCTTTGATGAAAAATCTCACGTCGCCAACTATAGGAACCACAATTTCTCTGTCTTTCGCCAAAGTATGCAACGCCCCCCCCCCCCCCCCCCCCCTCGTCTTCCTCTTCATAGGAGGAAGCCCCCCCCGCTCCTCCTCCTGGCCAATGTGCTGAGCCTGTGGAAAGAATAAGAAAAAAAAGAACAAACTCGATTGAAGAAACAAAAGTGTTGTAGAAAGATAGTTCAACCGAAGGGAACAATAGGAACAACACAGAGTGTCCTAACAGGCCTGCTCTGTTGTGTAAGGAGCTCAACTAACAGGGCAATTTAAACTTTCCACTTGCTCAACATTGATCAAGGGTCACATGACCCTTCAAGTGTTCCATAGGCACTTGCGCCACAGTCACACAGATTACAAACAGAGTCTTTATCTGCGCGACCCGATGACCTGTCTTTTCCCCGTCGCTCGTTGTCATTTATGGTGACATTCACATTTATCTTTTTCTTTCTTTTCATTGTGCGCTGTTTGCTTGTGTTAATGCTGGAATTGGTAGCATGCTATCTATCTGAAGGCCTGATAAGACGTGCAGACTGGGTCTCTGTGACTCTGACAGAGGTACGCTGTAAGCAGACACATTCATACAGCGCCATGCGCTAGACACTCCTCTCACAAACCTATCATTATTTGTCAAGCTATCTGTTTCCAGGGTGTTTGTGGACCCTATCCCCCGTAATTAAAGTTCTCTGTTGGGACACACACACACATGCGCACACACACACATGCACACACACACACACACACACACACACACACACACACACACACACACACACACACACACACACACTATGCTGTTCTCGTCTGATTTTTTTTTCAATACTGCAGTATTTTAATTCGGAAATTAAAGTTCATAACTTCAATTATTGAAGTGATTCTGTGTGTTTTCATAATGAAACACCGGAGTTGCCCTGAGGGGGTTTGAAAGATCTCTCTGGGTGTGTCGCTCCTCGTTGCTAAGGCTTAGTCAAATGGAACAAACGGCACGTTAGCATCACACCACAGCGGCTGTGTTCGCGAGACCCTTTTCCACCGAGAATCTGAATCCACGACAGGGTTTTGGGGGAGAAATGACCGGTATTCTCTTCCATTTATCACCCAGCCCTAGTTTCCATGTACAGATAAATATAGTGTTAGCTGTATAACGTCAAAATGTCTTGACCTTCGGTTTTAAATCAGGGAGCTTCATGCTGATCCAGATTCATAGCTCCTTATGGAATATGAGCTACGTGGGGGAATTCTTTGTGTTTCATAAAAAAGTAACACAAGTCCTCAAATTAACTCCCTCGTCATTAAATACATAATTTATTATCCTGACCATGAACAATGTCCATTTAGGGTATAAGATAAAGATAAGATATTCCTTTATTGATCCCCTTGGGGCAATTCAGGCATCATAGAAGCATGGGGGAGGGGGGAGGGGAGGTACAGGTAGTAAAAAAGCAGTGTAAACAATATAAAAAATCAAAAGAATTAACTCTGGACATGTGCATATGGGCAACAAGGTGCGAGATGAGGGTATGTATGCCCTCTCATGCAATTTCATGTACTAGTAACGTGCCCGTTGCAGCGTACGCCGGCGCAGATCACATGAAACGTAAAGTTTGTTGTTATAGCGCCAACCATCTGGCCAAATGGCACCATATTCGACACTGCACTCCTCTGGGTCCTCAGCAATGCACCCGCCAAGCGTGACGTCGATCGGACGAACCGTCCTGGAGATATGCACGCCACGGACGTGCGCAGGTAGAGATTCCTTCCTCTATAATTAGATCAGATCGATGAGATTACAATTTGGAGAACTGGCCATTGAAGCCTATAGATTAGATAGAATTCTAAGATAGAATTGTGAGGGAACAGAAAGGGTTAAATGACCAGTTCTGCCTCCGGTTCATTGTTGTTTACATACAGCTAAAAACGCTGCTTCGCTTCCCAAAAGGGAGTGACCCACAGATCACAGACACTGTGAGCACGGGGGCAGGATTCCATCTTTATCATCGGTCATACTTTAGTTTAGATAAACAATGGAGCCAAGGAAACATGGGTCTCTGAGCCTCCGGTAACGAGAGGGAAACAACTAGTCAGAGCGGCTCACAGCAGACGCTACTCTGGATGATGAATGGCGCTCTTGTTGATTTACCCGTCTAACTTTTAATGAACTCTCTTAATGCCTCCCACACAGTTCCAAGTCTCTCTCTCTCTCTCTCTCTCTCTCTCTCTCTCTCTCTCTCTCTGTGTAAGGTGTATGAATTAAAAAAAAAATGAATCATCAAACTCATTTCCACTTTAAATTTGACTGCGCCCTCAGAAACAGTTGGCGAGCATATTTTGTGTATCAAGTAAATTGTGTCAGAATTTACATATATGGAAATATTGCCAAGCAAAGCCCTGTTGTCATCATATGTCACCATATTGCCATCATATAGACCCAGGCAAGTAGCCGAGCAGGCCTGCCTGAAGCCTAGTAAGCCTACTATCTCCCCTGGCTGAAGCCTAGTAAGCCTAATATATCCCTGGCTGAAGCCTAGTAGTAAGCCTAATATCTCCCCTGCCTGAAGCCTAGTAAGCTTACTATCTCCACTGCCTGAAGCCTAGTAAGCCTACTATCTCCCCTGGCTGAAGCCTAGTAAGCCTAATATCTCCCTGCCTGAAGCCTAGTAAGCCTAATATATCCCTGGCTGAAGCCTAGTAAGCCTAATATCTCCCTGGCTGAAGCCTAGTAAGCCTACTATCTCCCTGGCTGAAGCCTAGTAAGCCTAATATCTCCCTGCCTGAAGCCTAGTAAGCCTAATATCTCCCTGGCTGAAGCCTAGTAAGCCTAATATCTCCCTGGCTGAAGCCTAGTAAGCCTACTATCTCCCTGGCTGAAGCCTAGTAAGCCTAATATCTCCCCTGGCTGAAGCCTAGTAAGCCTAATATCTCGCTGGCTGAAGCCTAGTAAGCCTAATATCTCCCTGCCTGAAGCCTAGTAAGCCTAATATCTCCCTGCCTAAAGCCTACTATCTCCCCTGGCTGAAGCCTAGTAAGCCTAATATCTCCCTGCCTGAAGCCTAGTAAGCCTAATATCTCCCCTTGCCTTGAAGCCTAGTAAGCCTAATATCTCCCTGGCTGAAGCCTAGTAAGCCTAATATCTCCCTGGCTGAAGCCTAGTAAGCCTAACTGCTTATCTCTTACAGAATGACCTCCTAGACCCTAATCAGTCTGGCTTCTGGACTGGCCACTCCACAGAAACGGCCCTCATTGCGGTCACAGAGGCACTTCACTTAGCAAAAGCGAAAGGCCTCTCCTCTGTCCTGATTCTCCTAGATCTATCTGCAGCCTTCGACACAGTCAACCATCAGATCCTCCTCGCGGCCCTCGCAGGAATGGGAGTGGCTGGCTCTGTGCTGACATGGCTGACATCATACCTCAATGACCGCTCCTACCAAGTGTCATGGAGAGGGACCCTGTCGGCCACCCGCCCCCTGCGGACGGGTGTCCCCCAGGGCTCGGTTCTAGGACCCCTTCTCTTCTCCCTCTACACTAAATCACTGGGTAACATTATCCCGTCTCATAGCTTCTCCTATCATTGTTATGCAGACGATACTCAACTCTTCCTCTCCTTCCCTCCCTCAGATATCCACGTCTCTGAGCGGATCTCAGCCTGTCTGTCCGACATCTCCGCCTGGATGACGACCAACCACCTCAAACTGAACCTAAGCAAAACAGAATTGCTCCACCTGCCGGCCAAATCCTCCCCCCTGACCGACCTTTCCATCACAGTCGAGAATGCAGCTGTGACCGCGTCCCCCGACCGCCAAGAACCTTGGTGTTGTCCTCGACGACCAGTTGAACTTCTCTGCTCACATCGCAGCGACAACCAGAACCTGCAGATTCCTCCTGAGCAACGTCAGAAGGATCCGCCCCTTCCTGACAAAAGAAGCCACCCAACTCCTCGTCCAATCAACAGTCATCTCCCGCCTCGACTACTGCAACGCACTCCTCGCTGGCCTCCCGGCCACTGCCACCAAGCCTCTTCAACTCATTCAGAACGCAGCGGCCCGCCTGATCTCAAACCTACCGAAGTCGGCCCATGTCACCCCACTTCTTAGGGACCTGCACTGGCTCCCCATTGCTGCACGAATCCGCTTCAAGGCCCTCGACCTGGCGTCAAATGGAACCGCTCCCGCCTACCTCCGGTCAATGGTCTCTAACTACACACCCTCAAGACCCCTATGCTCTGCATCTTCTGGCCGCCTCAGACCTACTCCTATCCAAGCTCCGGGAGGGTCATCAAAGAGAAGTCGCCTATTCTCAGTCCTTTCCCCACAATGGTGGAATGAACTACCCACCCCAGTTAGGACAGCCGAAACCCGTCCAATCTTTCACCGTCGACTAAAGACGCACTTCTTCAACCATTGTCTGAATTAAAAAGAAAAAAGAAAAAAAATATCTAACCCTAACTAACCTTACTGTCATGCACTTGTCCTAATAAACTAACCTACACTGTAGCACTCAACACTTTGATGAACATTGTTACTCAGCTAATAGAGTTGTGCCCTTCCTGATGACTTGTCGTACAGAACTTGTAAGTCGCTTTGGATAAAAGCGTCAGCTAAATGACTAAATGTAAAATGTAAATGTAAGCCTAATAAATCCCAGCCTGAAGCCTAGTAAGCCTAATATCTCCCTGGCTGAAGCCTAGTAATCCTAATATCTCCCTGGCTAAAACCTAGTAGGCCTAATATCTCCCTGGCTGAAGCCTAGTAAGCCTAATATCTCCCTGCCTGAAGCCTAATAAGCCTAATATCTCCCTGGCTGAAGCCTAGTAAGCCTAATATATCCCTGCCTGAAGCCTAATAAGCCTAATATCTCCCTGGCTGAAGCCTAGTAAGCCTAATATCTCCCTGCCTGAAGCCTAGTAAGCCTAATATCTCCCTGGCTGAAGCCTAGTAAGCCTACTATCTCCCTGGCTGAAGCCTAGTAAGCCTAATATCTCCCTGGCTGAAGCCTAGTAAGCCTAATATCTCCCCTTGCTGAAGCCTAGTAAGCCTAATATCTCCCTGGCTGAAGCCTAGTAAGCCTAATATCTCCCCTTGCTGAAGCCTAGTAAGCCTAATATCTCCCTGGCTGAAGCCTAGTAAGCCTAATATCTCCCTGGCTGAAGCCTAGTAAGCCTAATATCTCCCTGGCTGAAGCCTAGTAAGCCTAATATGTCCCCTTGCTGAAGCCTAGTAAGCCTAATATCTCCCTGGCTGAAGCCTAGTAAGCCTAATATCTCCCTGGCTGAAGCCTAGTAAGCCTAATATCTCCCCTTACATGGTGGCGGTGGGGGTTCCCTAGTCTGGCTGACTGCTAGTTGCTCCACTCCCCAAATGGAATCTGTGTGTGTTACAGTTGTGCCGTGTCCCGTGTTGGGTTTCCCGTTGGGGGGGGGGGGGGGGGGGGTCTGTCTGTCTGTCTGTCTGTCTGTCTGTCTGTCTGTCTGTCTGTCTGTCTGTCTGTCTGTCTATCTATCTATCTATCTATCTATCTATCTATCTATCTATCTATCTATCTATCTATCTATCTATCTATCTATCTATCTATCTAACTGTATATCTGTCTGTCTGTCTGCTTATTACTGAACAAAGTCAGTCCAATAACCAAACAGACATAAGTAGTATGTCAGAGCAAAAGACCAAAAGACAAGAAAAAGTCAGCAGCCACTCCCATCCCTTCCTTCCGTCTTCCATCTCCTCCGTGATGTCCATCTGACTCAGATGTTCTGATCCAACGAGTCACCAACGAGAACCCTTTCACTGCCACACGACAGAAGGTTAACCCTTTACTATCACACAACCGACGAAGTCGACCGTCGGTTGTGTGATAGTAAAGGGTTAACCTTCTGTTGTGTGGCAGTGAAAGGGTTAATGAACATGCTGAACTTTCCCCCCTGGTTACAATACAAGGCTAAAGACAGCAAGGGGTTAATGATAAATCCCATTATGTGAAGACAGCAAGTATATTACATGGCGGTTTAACCTCAAGTGGAATTGTTTTCCGTTTATCATCCACCACCACGCTATTTTTTTTAAAGGCCTGATCCGAGATCCAAATGTAAGCAAAATGAGTATAGCCCTGCCACTAGATTACAATTTTCAACATTTTCTCTTTTCTAGGTGATTGACTGAGATCTTGATACTATAGGTCGACTAACACCAGAGAACATAACAATTTGTTTTCGCTGTACTTCGGGGGGCTGTGATAGGTTTATAGACTTTGGAAATGTTTGTAAACATTGGAGTTAACCCTTTCACTGCCACGGTTACCATCGGTAGTGTGATAGTAAAGGGTTAACCTTCTGTAGTGTGGCAGTGAAAGGGTTAACCATGCTGTTGTGTGGCAGTGAAAGGGTTAACCTTCCGTATTGTCGCAGTGAAAAGGTTAACCGTTCGGTAGTGCAGCAGTGAAAGGGTTAAGCACACCGAAAGGGCTACTGTGAATACGCCCCATACATACATAGTAAAAAAGAAAAAAATCGGATTGGGGCTTTAAAACCTAAGGTCTATAGTTTAGTCATAAAACTGAAGACTCAGCTATTTTGTGCAAAAAACAACTGATTTCCGTGCCGTTTAGAGCGGAGCCAACGTGCCACAATAAAACACACCGACAACCGTTCACCTCGAAGGGGAATCCGTTCACTGCCATCGCGCAACATATTAAACATTTTATGCCACTCTATCGTTCTAATTCATTGTGCGTCTTAATTGTTTGAGTATTAGCCGCACCTCACGCTGTTTATAGGACCGTTAAAACCTTAAAGGTGATAGTTCAGATTTTATGTGCAAAATGTGCTCTTGTGCACAGTAATTACTAGCTTGAAGGACTGCTACCGTGTGCTGCAGACTATATGTTGTTTACTCACGCCGTGCATGCAAGCGTTAGAGGAGCCCGCGGTGCAGTGCTGGTTGTATAAGATGCACTAGCACGTCAGAATCCAGTGTTTTGCACTAGATCTCTGAATTCAGCAGAGGGGAGGGGGATGAATGAATGGATTGAAAACTTTATTTAACAGATTGCAGAATGGGTAAATACAGTACGGCTCAATACACACAATTGTTAAGGGGATGCAGACCAGAGAAATACTTTTGTCTTGTTTACATCAGGGTCCCCCATTTTCAATATAGTGACATTAATGACATACACGACATACATGACATCATGCCATTTATGGCATAGGGACATACATGACATACAGGTTATAGTACATTTACATTTACATTTAGTCATTTAGCTGACGCTTTTATCCAAAGCGACTTACAAGTTCTGTACGACAAGCCATCAGGAAGGGCACAACTCTATCAGCTGAGTAACAATGTTCATCAAAGTGTTGAGTGCTACAGTGTAGGTTAGTTTATTAGTGCATGACAGTATGGTTAGTTAGGGTTAGATTTTTTATTTATTTTTTAATTCAGATAATGGTTGAAGAAGTGCGTCTTTAGTCGACGGCGAAAGATTGGACGTGTTTCGGCTGTCCTAGCTGGGGTGGGTAGTTCATTCCACCATTGTGGGGCAAGGACTGAGAATAGGCGACTTCTCTTTGATGACCCTCCCGGAGCTTGGATAGGAGTAGGTCTGAGGCGGCCAGAAGATGCAGAGCGTAGGGGTCTTGAGGGTGTGTAGTTAGAGACCATTGATCGGAGGTAGGCGGGAGCAGTTCCCTTTGCCGCACGGTATGCTAGGTCGAGGGCCTTGAAGCGGATTCGTGCAGCAATGGGGAGCCAGTGCAGGTCCCTAAGAAGTGGGGTGACATGGGCCGACTTCGGTAGGTTTGAGATCAGGCGGGCCGCTGCGTTCTGAATGAGTTGAAGAGGCTTAGTGGCAGTGGCCGGGAGGCCAGCGAGCAGTGCGTTGCAGTAGTCGAGGCGGGAGATGACTGTTGATTGGACGAGGAGTTGGGTGGCTTCTTTTGTACTGTTACATTTGGGGGGGATTAATGCTGAAAGCATTTTGCGTTGTGAGTGTAGACCACTGTATGTATATTGTGTCCCAACATTATGATGTTGTTACCGAAGCTGCAGGGTCATTATAAACGCAGGGATCAATGATGATAGCTCAGAGAAAACAGATCAATGCGCCCAGTCCTTGCTCTCTTTCTCTCTCTCTCACACGCACACACGCATGCACGCACATGCAAGCACACACATGCACACACAGTGCAATTGTGACCCAGTAACTCCAGTGGCATCAGTGTGTGTACGTGTGTACGTGTGCCAAAAGCGAGACCTATGAGATCTACCAGCTTGCAAAAGTCACGTGATTTACTAATCAACCTCATCAGTTAGTGTGTGCTCTGTCTGCATTCTGCCCCCGGCCTGTATGGTCTTACTTATCTATAGTCTGTCTCTAGTGCCTCCTGACCCTCAATCGTGATGAGGCACATAACAGTTGATCAGCCCTGACTCATGGCTTCTGTGCTAATCTTTTTATTGTATGAGATTAGTATTTAATTTGTGTACACAGAGAGAGGGAGGGAGAGAGAGAGAGAGAGAGCGGTAGGCTCATGCTTAGAATGTAAAGCACTGCAATTCATTGACAGCTGGGCTCTGTGCATGGTGAGTCTCTCTCCTCTACACAGCACTGCTGTGAGAACAAGAAAGAACCCAGGCACTGAATTCAGAGAAAGAAAAAAAAAAGCGCTACGTCATGGAAAGAATGACGTCAGGTTTGATTAGCCGACGAGGGAGGAAGAGCCTCGTCACGTGGTGGGTGGAGTCCACGGCTGTAACTGGCTGCCGGAGAGGAGAGTAAAAAAAGATACACAAAGCAGTTGCGTTTTTCGGTGCATATTCACACTGTCCGTCTGAATCACACGGAGAGGGGGGGCGATCTGTGAATAATCCGGTTATTATAAGTGTAAACGGGGCAACGATAAGGGAGTACGTTATATGACGTAACCGTTTCCACAGGCGACTGATACGCCGGGGTGCGTGCCCATCCTCCCCACGCGCATGATCACATGTCCCTTGTCGTCGCGCGCGGCGGCGGTGTTGACAGTGCGAGGGGGCGGGACTTCAGCTCAGAGCTCGCGGGGTGGGTGAGAGTGACAGTGCGAGGAGGGGGGCGGGACTTCAGCTCGGCTTGCGGGTGGGTGAGAGAGGCTAGTCTTCGGTGAGAGAGAGAGACTGGGGGAGAGAGGAGCGAAAGGGATCCGGGGAATTATTATTATTCAGAGAACGAACGGAGTAAGTATTTTTTTTTTTTTTTTTTTAATATAAAGGTATTTTCTCTCTCAAAGTGAAATGAGTGAACCGTGTTTATAAAAAGGTTAGACAGAGAAACCAGGGCCAGCCAGAGCCGCTCGTGCTGCTGTAGTGTTGGTTAGGCTGGCTAACGCCGCGAGCTAACAGCGTTACATCTACATGTAGGAGATAGACTGACATTGTGGACTTTCTCCTTTTCCACTCATCATAAGGTAGCAGCAGCAGCTCCGACTGTCTTAACACCGCGACTGCGTTTTGTTTTGGCTGTACATTTGCACTGCTCTGACACGAGTTTTCCGACTTGTCACCTTGTTGTTGGTAGTGAATTGTTCTGTAATGTAATTCCCCCATTGGAAGTAGCGAACACTGTGTGTAGTCGGTGAGCTAAGCTAACATGCTAGCAGCGTGAGAGAGAGGGTGAAGTTACTGTGGAGCTCGTTGTGATGAAGCGGACACTCAGTAACCAACTGGTAAGAGAGATGCTGCTGCAACAACAGTCATTTCACTGTGGGATTCGAAGCAGCTAACGTTAATGTGTAACGTTAATAAATCAATGCAAGAAAAGATCATGCTGTAAATTTATTGTGAGAGAGTATAAGTAACGTTGACTGATAAATGTTACTACTTCGCTCTCAGAATAATAATAATAATAAAGTGCAACCGTCGGCGACTCTGGTTATTAATCGAAGAGGATTTATTAACGGTTACCGTTAAAACGGGCTGTCACACGGTGAATATTATTCATTTTGAATTCATGTGCGAACATGCTTCGAACAAACCGTGTCCTCCGTGGGAATAATACCGGTTGACGTTACTTGCTACTAACACGGTAGTAGTTGTTAGCCGGCTAACGTTAACCCGGAGGTACCGTTTACTACTACATGGGGGTGGTGTGTGTTCATCTTAATAACAGCATTTTGGCTGTTGCCATGCTGACCCTCCATCATGCAGAGGATATTACCACCAACGTTACCTCGTCGTGTACTAGTAGCACGGCGCACCACAGGTTCGAAGCCTCCTTTATGATGAATTGAAAATGGGGGATTGATTGATTGATGATTGAAAACTTTATTAACAGATTGCAGATTGCAACCACCTCCAATGTAAATTACCCAGTATGGTTGTCAATATCCCAATGTACCCAACCCCCCCCACCCAACCTCCAATGTACAGTTTCTACGTCAAATGTATATACTCCCTTTTCTTGACTCCTTCTGTATCACAAACAGTACTGTATTTGCAAATCTGGTATGTCATAAATGTATAGATGTAGCAGTACTGACTATCTGTATGTCATGTATGTCATATATGTCTATATGAATTGAAAATGGGGGACCCTGATGGAAACAAGACAAACGTCTTTCTCAGGTCTGCATCCCCTTAACAATTGTATGTATTGAGCCGTACTGTATTGTACCCATTCTGCAATCTGTTAAATAAAGTTTTCATTCATTCATTCATACAATACAGTACGGCTCAATACACACAATTGTTAAGGGGATGCAGACCAGAGAAAGACTTTTGTCTTGGGGGGACCCTGGTGTAAACAAGACGAAAGTCTTTCTCTGGTCTGCATCCCCTTAACAATTGTGTGTATTGAGCTGTACTGTATTGTACCCATTCTGCAATCTGTTAATACAATTATCAATCAATCAATCCTCCCTGTTGTTGAGCAGCGGCGTGTAACGTTACTATAGAGTGTGTTCTTCTGTCGAACATCAAGCTAATGAAACGTTGGCTCATCATGCGAGGAGGAGGAGGGCAGCCAAATCAAAATGTTTTGTTATAAAAAATGTAGACAAACTGTGGCTACTACTACAACAGAAGTAGTCCCTTTACATCGCGATGGAGCTGTCACGTTGATCAATTATAGTCCGCACTGCAAAGTAAACGTTATGTATGCTAACTGGACCGATCCATCCGTTCATCTCCCTATTATTCTACAACAAGATCATTATTACTGATGTTGTGATCACAGTTATAATTATGGTGTATAGCCGGTCCGGTGTGTGTCTCTGTTAGTAGCCGACCGTATTAACATTACCTGCTGCAAAGCTCCTACGGTTGAGAGCAGATCACCTTTTGGCGTCTAGAGAGGGGATCAGCCTTTTATCCAATTAAATGGCACCCGGCTCGTTGCTGTGTGTGTATTATTGACATGGGAGCAGCTTCGAGTCAACTAGCACTAATGTAAATGCGTTTCAAATGGTCATAATTCTTAATTATATATATATATATATCTGCAGCATCAAATATCACTTAGATGTTTGTGCAAACAGTAAACCGAGTGCAATTGTTTATTCATGACATGGTGGCTTGTGTGATGATGACATGTAAGCACAGAGTAGTCATTAGACGTTTTTATGTAATGATTACTAAGACATTCATTATCAGTGGGTGGTAATGGTATGTGATATATGAAAGGTCAGCACAGGGCCAATATTGTAGTCAGTCAAATACTTAAACAGATTGGCTTATTTTAGAAACATTTCTGATTTAGCATGTCTCTTTTTAATTTTTTTTTTTTTTTTTTTATAAACAAGTTGTTGATTTTACAGCATTTTAATTATATTCAGATGTAACCAATGTTGGTGATAATAGGCCTATTTCATGCAGGTTATCTTGTTTGCCATACAGAGATTCAGACCTTGTTTAATGATTCACCTAAACCCCACTAGTAACACAGTCTGTGGCTGTGTGTCTGAGGCCTTTGAACCCAAACGGGTGCTGTCACTCAGGATTCAGGAATGAACAAAGTTAGCAGTTGCCGGTAAACCCTTCTTTGTTTTCCGTAGGTAAATATTTTTGCTTTATGCTGTAATAATTTAAAGACATCCACATTAGTTGTCTTCAGTAGCGCTTACATGGTATTCTTTTTATGTTAGATTTTTGTTTAACACTTTGGCTGCCATGGGTTAAATTCATTATCAAGTACCGTAGGTTGCCGGCTCTATTTGTCTATAGAGAAAGTCCCCTTCTTTGCAGGGCTATAACTTTTTAAATTCTATTGCTACATTGCCATTATTAGGGCCCATTCAAAGTCCTATATGTATTGTTCATTGTGTAGCAACGTTAAACTTTTTCATTCACATATTCATAGTAAAGTATGGTCTAATGTATAAGTATGTTTTCATCTCTTTCTGCAGCTTTCTCCAGAACGTGATCTATAGCCCCAAATACATTATATTGATGATGCAATACAGTTTTATGGCAATCAGCGCGATATAAAAAATTCCAACTAGACGTACTTCTAGAAGTTACTACACGTCATCTGATGTTGACCGGATGGGCTAGGGGGCGTTTATAATTCCGTGGGCAGCGTTATACCAATCATCTAATGTGGGTCAAATGTTGATAATAGCAGTTAGTATCGAAGACGGTAACTTTACACGCTAAAACTCACCCCAGTCTCCGCGCGCCGTTGGGCGATCATCGTAGAGTAGAAATTTTATCATTATGGGATGTAGATTTACCCGGTCCATCTCCAGCTTGTATAATGGTATATACGTCCAAATCATGTTGTTTATCGAGTTATTGGCAATCGATCGCTATGTAGTGTGTCGAGATCGAGTCCCGGGACCTATTAGCGAGTGCCCGGAAGTAATACGGCCGTCCAGCACAACCTCTACGGCACTTCCTGTTAAGCGATTGCGCCGATCGGCCACCAGATGGCGCTCCTGAACCGCCAGAGAGCTCAGTGGGTCCTCCTGGTGGATCTCAGGCCAGCGGAGGGGACATATGAATCCGATCCCAGATTTTTGAAATATTGATATTAAAGACGCTGTAAGGCGTCTTCGGCAACTTGAGCATGGCCGGGAATGACGTGTTTAGGCGTTTCCCGGCACCCAAAGTGTTCATGCTCTGGTCTTTGGAAATGTCCCAGATGGGTTCACTAGTGTGTGAGAGATGCTACAACAAGCACTGACCAGTTAGGAATATGACCAGACCAGATCTCTTTTTACTACTTTGTTTTGGAAAATGGTTACCTTTCAGAAGTGGCCTATTTGACCTATGTGGTTGGTCGTGTGGCTCAGTTGGCTAGCTTTTGCCCTAATTAAACGTGTAGACTAACAACTCCCTGAGATAATAGCACTAGGGTTTCAGCATTAGTACAACAAGCCCATTTACGTTAATTGGATTTGCTTAATGTTACTTACTTAGTATTAATATGATCTCCTTGTTGTTAGTAGATCTGTAGATACTATATCTGTATTAAGGCATTCATACTCTTATCTGTACATATCCCTTACCTACTCTTACTAGTTATGCTGCTGGCCAGTATGACTTACTTACTACCATAGTGTCTTTATACCTGTATCACTGTATTAATACTATATCTATAGACTTACTACCATAGTGTCTTTATACCTGTATCACTGTATTAATGCTATATCTATAGACTTACTACCATAGTGTCTTTATACCTGTATCACTGTATTAATACTATATTTATAGACTTACTACCATAGTATCTTTATACCTGTATGTATCACTGTACATATTAATACTACAACCCTGTACACATGCATCTGATTAGCACTGCTACTCAGTACTACTAATTTGTATATTTTATACACAGTTTAATCACCCGTACATTGTATATTTCTATTGCACTTTACTGTTACATTTGCACTCTGGTTGGGTGCCAGACTCAGTGTCACCAGCACTTAGCTATTTGCTTTTTGCAACATGCCAACTTGTAGTAGTCACTGGACTGCAACCCCTCACCACAAATCAATGTTGATTTTTCACAGAATCTAGTATAATGTATTGTGGGCACACTGGGCAGTGACAGCTTGTCAAGTCCATACCTGACTCACGGTGAGTCCTCTGCTCTCTGCCCATTCATTTCACTCTCATATTATTCAACTATCATCTAATTCCTACATATGCTCTAGTCCCAGAAATGTGTCTCTTGAAAATGAGCACGTTCAGCGGCATCACGACCTCTCTCACACGTGGACATTCTAATGACAATAATAATGGCTACTGGTAATTGAAAAGCTATGGAATTCTGCAATTTCAGAGTAGAATTCTGAGATAACATTCCAAAAACCATTAGGCAGCATACACCTGCAAAGGTTAAAAATGACACCATGGTGGTGCCTCAACGGTTTCCTTTGCAGCAGTAGGCTATTGTCTGTCTAAGGGGCAAACCATTGTGGAACATTACTAATCGAAGGTGACATTCAACCCCATGTAAGCGATCACGAAAAGCTAAATATAGTTGCTGCCGTGCCATTAAGCAGCAGTTATAATAATGTTGCTGTTTACTCGTGATAGGCTGTTGCTTATAATTCTCCTTTTGTGTGAGGCAAAGGATATCCGTTGCGAAGGATGTAAAATTTCCTTGAGCAAGCCGCCATTTGTAGAGGGTCACTCTGGTGACAGGCTGCAACCAGCGGCTCTATAGGTCACTCTTGTTGGTCGGTCCACAAAAAGTCCCCACCCTCTAGTGGCTACAGGATTCGGCCATAGGAGGCTGAAATTGGGCATGGAGGTCAAGAGTGCGTGTGTTCATTCATGCCAGTTGGCTAAAAGGGGGCGTGGCAACGGGAGTGGCCTATGATCGCATAAAGGTCGCAGCTATTGCAAGTTTAAAAGATGGCTGGGAACTCGGGAAGAAGATCTTATGACCATCATGGGAGAAACCTTGACCCTTGTTTTTCTACCTTTATTCATTTTCGTATGCTTTTGCCATTTCTTTACGCAATAGAACGGATGTGATTCTCCACAGATGGAGATGGGTTCCAGGGCCCAATTGAACTCTAGGGTTTTGGAGAGAGTAGAGTCTGATTCATCAAAATAACCAGCTAAGCTCTGTACTAGTTAGTGGTAAATGTTAATTTGTAGCTTCAGAATTAGAACACCTCGTGTATGTTTGTCATTTGAAGAGTAATACCAACCAGGCTCTTTTCTTTGCAAAAAACCCCAGAACACACAGTATCATGAATGTGAAGCGGACAGGTGCTGGTCTCGCAGAAAACGCATCGCCTCTGAACCGCCACTAGAGGCAGAGTGGCTAACCCTGAGTGAATTACTGAGTGAATGACTGGGATGAGTGAGTTAGTGACAGATGTTGTGTATATTATATATACTCTTATTGCAGACAGTCTTTCGTTGGGGGACATAATTTGCAGTTAAGAAAAGGTAATTATCGCTAGTATCATGAATCATGTATGGAATCAGTATCATGGCATCGGTTACGGTATCATGAATGAGTCATGATACTGTCATATTGCAGGGCCTCTGGTGATTCCCAGCCAGGCCTAACAAAAATAATGGTTTGGTTCCGGTTGCCGACTGACCCTGCCGTTTTTTTTTTTTTTTTTTTTTAACAATAAAGTTTCATACAAATCTTAGTCAAACCTTTAGAATTATGGATATTAAACATGCTGGCAGAGTACATGCATCCATGTTGTTGTGAACATTTTAATTAAATAAAGAAATTCCCTATCCATAGTCGCCGTGGGAAAAAATTAAATAAAATAAATTCCTACCCATGGCCTTAACTGACAACCAACAGGAACCAAACAATATTTTTTGTTATGTCCCATCATCATACCTACACTATGTTCAATCTAAATATAAGTGATGATGATGACCAGATTATTTTGAACCAAAATAATCACCATCACTTAAAAAAAAAAAAAAAAAATACTAATCTGATTTGATAGAATGTAGCCCTTTATTGCATTCAAATAAATACTAGCTTGAAAATATTATTAGTCACTGTGTGTGTGTGTGTGTGTGTGTGTGTACGCACGCCTACATAGCCCTTGATTGTGCATGAAAGAGGGCCCACTCACTGACGATGTTCAATGGCCCTAGCGTTTCATTGTCGGGACCTGCACAGACCTGCAGCGTGTCTAAAAATAAACGAGTCATGTTTGATTCCATACATCAGGTATGATGATGCATGGCCCAATAACAATGTGTCCAGAGACGACACCACAGCAGCGTTTCTTTAGCGGCGTAACGGCCCGCAGCGAGGCACATGCTTCCCTGCCGACACGTCAGGACGAGATGGGTTATGGTTAGTGATGCACCGATAACTGATATTAATATTGCTGTTCTGGCCGATACCGATGTCAATATCTCTGTATAGAAAAAAACTTTTTTTATGATCTATTTTCCAAAACGCATTATTTCTTTTTTACTTTTGTAATTTATTTTCAGAAATGACTGATATTTTGAAACAATTTAAGACCAAAACATGTTAAATAAAAAAAATATTTAAATAAAGACATTTTTATAAAGGATACTACAAGTGTGTCCCGAATTCACACGATGGATAAGCCAACCCTGAGTATTCTAACTCACTTGAGAGACCAAGTCACTGTATTCTGTGAACATTGTACAACAGTTCAAAACGTTAAAGTACAGTAGTAGGCCTTAAATGGCCAAAGTCAAAAGTATTGGTATTATATCGGCGGCTGATATTATATTATATCGGAACGATACCGATGTGTAAAAGAAATGACTATCGGCCGATATTATATCGGCGGCCGATATATCGTGCACCACTAGTTAGGGTTAGTGGGGGGCAGCAAGGTCACACGGTGGCAGAAAGTCGCAGAGCAGGATGACCTGAGGCCATGGATAACGACGAACCCAGTGCCCCTCTCATCTTCAAAGTGCCTCCATCAAAGACCGCTTTATTCTGGAATATTTCCCACAGTGCCTACAGACATGAAGGACATTGTAACGGCTGAATAAAAGCGTGCTCTCTTCTTGTATTCTTTTCTATAAATGGAATATTCTTTCACGGTTCAATCCCCCCCCCCCCCAAATTGCTGTTCGGACGCCTGGGAGAGTTGAAAGGAAATAATGAAAATTTTTGTATTGCTTTAGTTTTTAGATGGAGAGCATTACACCTCTCTTTCCTGATATCAGGTGAAGAGAGCTGGAGTATATGGGGGAATGCTCCCTTGTTTCTGCCATTAACCCCTTACTCCCTGGCCCAACTTTACCCACTGGCTTGAATATAATTCTGTTACTCCCCTGTCTGTAGCCTGTTTTAGGATCCTCACAGGTTATTCTCTAGTGGGTGTGCGAGTGAGTGAGAGAAATAAAGAGAGAGAACAAGCTTTTGAGCTTTTGTACCCCAGAGACTCCTCAGTGACCTGTCGGAGGACACACGTCTTTCTTATTCGACAGGTGTTTGAATGTGGACATTAGGGCTGACCTTCGATTTTTTTTGGAATTCGAAGCTTCGGGGCCGAGATTCGATTTTAATTCGAAGCTTCGAAAAAAAAGAATTAATAAAATATTATTTGTTTTATTTGTTTTTTACATTTTCTTTTTTTATGTTGTGGGACTTGTACAGCACATTGTTCAACTTTGTCAGTGCTGTAAAGTTTAAACCTTTTTAAATCTTAGACAAACAAAACACTTTGCTTTCATGAAATATTGTAAGCCGTCATTTGAGGCTTTATAAAAGCAGCACAATGAACACAACACAAGACAAACGTCTTTCTCTGGTCTGCATCCCCTTAACAATTGTGTGTATTGAGCCGTACTGTATTGTACCCATTCTGCAATCTGTTAAATAAAGTTTTCATTCATTCATTCATTCATTCATTCATTCATTCATTCATTCATTCATTTCATTCATTCACACAAATCTGTCAGTGCCGAGTCCGACCTCATCTTAAATAACAAACAGCATTGCTTGTTGTAATTAACAAAGAGAGGCAGAGTTGATTTAGCAATTTCTATTTTTATTTTTTAATCGAATTTTCTTTTCATATTCAAATCCCATGCCCATCGAACGAAGCTTTGAAGCTTCGAAGTATTTAAGACAGCCCTAGTGGACACACGTCTTTCTTATTCGACAGGTGTTTGAATGTGGACACACGTCTTTCTTATTGGACGGTTGTTGGAATGTGGACACGTCTTATTGGACGGTTGTTTGAATGTGGACACGTCTTATTGGACAGGTGTTTGAATGTGGACACACGTCTTATTGTACAGGTGTTTGAATGTGGACACACGTCTTTCTTATTGGACAGGTGTTTGAATGTGGACACACGTCTTATTGGACAGGTGTTTGAATGTGGACACACGTCTTTCTTATTGGACAGGTGTTTGAATGTGGACACACGTCTTGTTGGACAGGTGTTTGAATGTGGACACACGTCTTGTTGGACAGGTGTTTGAATGTGGACACACGTCTTGTTGGACAGGTGTTTGAATGTGGACACATGTCTTGTTGGACAGGTGTTTGAATGTGGACACACGTCTTGTTGGACAGGTGTTTGAATGTGGACGCATGTTCTAATGGCGCCCGGTCGCATCAACTCTCTGAGGAATGTTTCAAATAGCGACTGTGGGCAAATTGCTCAAAATTCCATTTTTCATTTGGATTTTGGACTTTGAAACCCTTCCCCACTGTGGAAAATAACTTATGAGGATTCTGAAAACACTCTACACACACGCTGGTGAGTAACAGTTATATTCAAGCCGGTCACTATTAGGCAGGGCTGTACGTTAACTTTTTTTGCACATAGCACTGGTGCTACAGAGGTTGATAGTTTTGTAGCACAGGCCAAAATCTTGTAGCACAAGTATAAAACGTGTTATATTTGTAACAGTCACAAATGTGCCTATTGTATTTGTGTTATTTAGTTGCAGTGCCATGTTTGGCTGTCATTTAGTATATCGCCATGTGTTATTATTACTATGATACTCTCATATGCTATTTTCAATTAATATCATAAACAACAAGGAATATTAGCATAATTTTGAGTGGACTGAAGGAATGAGTCAGCGTTAATAGTTTTAAATGCAAATAATTTATTGAAACATAGAAGTGGGGTCGGTTGGGACACACACACACAATGGGGGACCCTGATGTAAACAAGACAAAAGTCTTTCGCAGGTCTGCATCCCCTTAACAATTGTGTGTATTGAGCCGTACTGTACTGTACCCATTCTGCAATCTGTTAAATAAAGTTTTCATTCATTCATTCACACACACTGTTTCAACTCACCACCCCTGCATCATATTGTAGTCTAGTCTGTCTTCAAACTTCCACTCCTCTCGAAACTTGTTTATATTTGAATATCAACATTATCTGTCCATCCTCAGTTTACTATAATATACTCCTGTCCTGACTAGTGACTTCATCATCTTTCCAAATGCACGCACGCACACACACACACAGGGAAGGGGAGAGAGTGCCCCCCCATTTCCCTTTCCCCAGCCCACACTGTGTCTGCTGGCTCTGCCTCTGATCAGGATTAGCTTGTTAGCTTGCTAACGTTGTAGTGATTGTAATGGTACATAAACGTTAATTTCGGGCGATGTGCGCATAAAGGAATGGCGACGGTGCAAAGCATGTAGATGCATTTGACCCGTTGCGAGAAAAAAAAAACACCACGGACTTATTTCGGGACGTGTAGGCGCACTGCTGTGTTAACGCAGCACCAACCGACCAACGCGCTGCTCTGCTTGCAGAAGGCGCACGGATAGGGCGGATATGACTCGTCGAGTTGTCACAAGAGTTTTTTCAAAATAAGATTATCATATGCACCTGAACGTTGCTAGCTTTCGGAGCCTAGCTGGAGCTGCGTGTGGGCAGAAATGAGACCCGCTACAGGATTTTCAAAATAAGAGTATCTATATGAACCGAATCCCTATCGCACCAGTGCTACTGAAGTAAATCCATCCATCGCACAGACCGCTGTTGCTGTAGCACGTGCGATATATATGTCGCACTGTACAGGCCTGCTATTAGGGCTGTCTTAAATGCTTCGAAGCTTCGAACGTTCGATTCGATGGCACAAGCTTCGAACATTAAAAAAAAATCGAAGTTAAAAAAAAAAAAATCCAATTTTTTTTTTTTTTACTTCGATTTGTGTGTGTGTGTAGGTGTGTGTGTGTGTGTGTGTGAACTACCCATCCCAGATAGGACAGCCGAATCCCGTCCAATCTTTCGCCGTCGACTAAAGACTCACTTCTTCAACCATTATCTGAAATGATAAAAAAAAAAAAAAAAAAAAAATCTAACCGTGACTAACCTTACTGTCATGCACTTGTCATAATAAACTAACCTACACTGTAACACACAACACTTTGATGAACATTGTTACTCAGCTGATAGAGTTGTACCCTTCTTGCTGTCTTGTCGTACAGAACTTGTAAGTCGCTTTGGATAAAAGCGTCAGCTAAATGTAAGTGTGTGTGTGTGTGTGTGTGTGTGTGTGTGTGTGTGTGTGTGCGCGCACCTTGTAGAATTCCACACATAAGAAAGAAAGATACTGGGATGAATAAACAAAATAGGAAATAAAATGTAGAAATGCATGCAATACATAAATAAATATGAATCTCCATATATGAAATATAACATTTAGATAAGGTGCTACTGAGATGTTTTGGTGAGTTCTTTGTTTTTTTGTGGAAGTTGCCCTTCTTAAAAATGCATGAACATTCACTGATAATTGGTCTGTAGTGGAGTCTACAAGGTCTACATTGCCGGACCATGTAGAATCCGGACCTTGTAGACTGACATAATTCTGTGCATAGTTTAGTCTACACAGGCCATATTTCAAATAATCAAAATCTTACTTCATTCATCTTAAACATTCTTGATTTGGGGGATTGGTAGTTCCCATGAAATCTGAAGTTGTTCAAACGACAACAGCGATCCACCTTGAATTAAATCACACAGCTGAGTGAAACCTTGTTGGATGCGTCAGTCACGAAAGGGGCTACTTAATTAATTAATCCAACCCACTTTATTTATAGAGCACATTTAAAAACAACAACGTTTACGAAAGTGCTGTACAAGTCCCACAACATAAGATAAAAAAAAAAAAAAAAAAAATTCGAATTAAAATCGAAGCTCGGCCCCGAAGCTTCGATTGCCAAAAAAAGCTTCGAAGGTCAGCCCTAGTCACTATGGTTTGGCCAGAGTGAAATGGGTAAGAAAATTAAACACAGAAAGGAAAACAATGGAGCTTCTATGGCTGGCTGGCGACACCTGTGATGCCGTGTCCATGTGGGCTGTGGTCAGGGTGGCCGTGAGAGCCATGTAGATCCGTTGCTGGTGTGAAGTAGCTAGGGGTGGGATGGGAATCACCAGAGGCCTCACGATACGATACTATCACGATACTTGAGTCACGATACGATAGTATTGCGATACTAAATATATTGCGATATGCTGAGTATTGCGATATTAATATTGCGATATATTGCGATTTATTACCTTTTTTCAACTGCAAAGTAAAACTTTGTCACCCTGTTTTATCTAATAAAGTAAAGTTCAGTCTGTTCATCTCACTTCAATCATTTTTATTGCAGAACATGGTATTTTCTCAAGCAGACAGATGTAAACACTGTAATCTGTGTTGCATGTACCTGACAAACTGAACTGTTTGTATTACAGTCATATTCCAACTTAACTGAATGCACACGTGTGCGTGTGTGTGGACTATAGGGCTGTCTTAAATACTTCGAAGCTTCGTTCGATGGGCATGGGCTTCGAATATGAAAATAAAATTTTAATATATATATATATTATATTATTTTTTTTGCTAAATCAACTCTGCCTCTCTTTGTTAATTACAACAAGCAATGCTCAGCCCCGAAGCTTCAAATTCCAAAATAAAGGTCGAAGGTCAGCCCTAGTGGACTACTGTACTATTACAGGTATTGAAATGAACAATGCAACTTCCTTATACAAAAAAATGTATTCTTTTTTTAATAAATAAATATCGATACTTGGCGTCCCTGTATCGATACAGTATCGCCATGCAAAGTATCGCGATACTACTACGTATCGATATTTCCCCCCACCACTAGAAGTAGCCCTCTTGAGACCTGCGAGCTGAGCTAAGCTACAGGAGGGCCGGGTGCCTCTGCTTTGTACCCTCCACATGTACACGGCCCGCCTGACCCAGTTCAGCAACGGCCAGTGTAGGGGGTGGGGGGGCGGCGTGGGGGCAGTCTGGGGAGGCTAAAAATACCCACCCCTCGCACCGGCAGCTCCATTGCAGAGGGATCCCTGGAATTGCTCCCCTCGACTAGCGTTGTTGCACGTAGAGGCACACGGACTGCCAGAGGGTTTCCTTAGATTTAGACATAACTAAGATGTCCACCCCTTGTCATCATCGTAACTAGTCGCCACTTCCCACGGCCTTCTGGCTGCACAGTCTGGACCGTCCGACTGTTAGCGTGTTCGCACTTCATGCTTTGAATCGTCTGGACCGAGGCACGGCTGTTTATTCACAAGCCCCCCCCTCCCCCCCTGTTCTTTCACCGAAACCCCCCATATCTGTAATTCTCACAGAGGTAGGACATGGCTACTGCAGCGTGCAGAGGGTTAACTCCGGGCCCTTGTCATTGTTTCGACCAACACCACGCCAGCTGTTAGCTCAGAGATCCAATCACAATGATTTTCCACTGTTGTGACATGTGACCTGTGCCGCAACCCGAAACTGTCACCGCGCAGCAAATGTTGGCACTTCCCTTCATCTTGCCGTTGTTGCTGCTCGCTGGGGGAGAGGGGCCTCGGAGCGCGAGACAGGAGGACGGAGAGACGGGAGGAGGGAAAGGAGCAACTGCCCTGGTTGCTCTAGAGAGATTGGGCTTTGTCAGTGTAGCTCAGGGCAACTGGAATATGACGAGCCTCTTTAGAGAGGGGGGGGGGGCCGTTTAGGAAAAGTACACGCAGCGAGTCACACGGCACGCAAGGCGGTCATGACAAGTCATCTGGACACAGTGGAAAAATTCACATGATGTCTGTATGGAGACGCCTTTCACAGAATGTTTGAAATGCCTCCAGGTCGGAATCTTTCCTCTGTGTTGATGTATATATATAATATGAGAAATATATCAACAGAAATGTAATTCATTGGGTGTTTTTATTACTGGATCTTGTAAACGAGTCACACAGTGTCTCTCTCTCACACACACACACACACACACACACACACATCATCTGGGAGAGTGGAGGCTACCACGTGCTTCCTCCGACACACGTCCAGCCAATCGCAGCTTCTTTTCACCTGGCAGCGCGGATTCTCATTGAGAGGGCGTAGCGTGTGGGAGGATCACACTATCCCCCTCAGGTCCTATCCGCGCTTAGCAGGCGCCCCGACCGAACTGTAGGAGTCGCTGTTTACAACGACCCGGACCCACCCCGCCAGCTTCTCCCACCCTCTAATACAGCCAATTGTATTAGTGTGAACGGCCAGCCAAGCTGGTGACAACCCCGGAGCTGTGAGCTGGATTCGAACAGGCGAATCCAGCTCACAGCTCCGGGGTTGGTGACGAACGCAATCTCCGCTCGGCCACCTAACCGCCTCCCCACCTGCTGTTTTATTGTATTTGTACCTGTACTATCCGCTGTCAGCTGTTTATCTCTCTTTGTGAGCTTGATTAAATAGCGTTAGCTCACGTTAGCTAGCGTTAGCGCCGCGGCTAATTTTAGCTCACCCTGAACTAAATCAATGACTAGGTTCTAAAGCATTCAAGTAGTTTTCACTGCACATAGAAGTAGCCAAACAGCGGGAGCATTTCGGGAGCATATTACCAAAACCCAGGCAATTTCGAGCCCTTAAGGAATCAAATAGAGCCATGGCTACATGCTAACGCTAACATTATTGCGCAACTGTAGGAAAACCCTGGCAGCGATAAGGGAATCGAAAGTCACGGGAGCCACACGGTTCCAGGCATCGGCCAATTAGGTTTTCGATTCCCATCCCTAGTGACAGGGCTGTACACTGCGACGAGATTATCGCAAATTTCCCCTTAATTTGGCCCGTGCGAGTGGAAAATAATATTTGGGGGCAGCCTTGCGAGTAGTGATTTCAACCCTTCATTCGCATTTCACTCCTAAATTAATCCATACAAATTGGATAAAAAAAAATAGTAAAACATTAGCCTACAACCAGGGCTGTACAGTGTGACATAATGTTGCGGTTGTAATTTCATTAGACAGACCAGCGCGGACCTTTTAATAACATGCAATTTAATTGACACGAGCAATGGGCTAACATTAGCTGCTAACCAAGTTATCCATTAGGACTATGCTAAGCTAACTAGCGTTAGCTGCTAACCCTGGAAAACCCTCAAAGCGGACTCCACAACACTAGTTCCATTCGTGAGGAAAGGGGGTGGGTTATATTGACAACGCTCGACAACAGAAGTTTAAACATAACTTCATATTTATTGGTTATTCGTTTCTGTATATTATCCAGTTTCCATCTCCGTGTGTTAAACTCTTCCTGTTTACATTCGAGTGTGACGTCATCACCTACGGCAGCTTAGACGATCAAAACGCGAACCTAGAACAAAACCCGAGGGGGGGGGGGGGCTGGCTCTCGTTCGTTCTCGCCCCCCCCCTCTCTCTCTCTCTCTCGCTCTACATTCAATGATTTAAAGTAGCCAAACGTTACAGTATAAATACTAACTGGATAGTTGATGATATAAACATTATCTGAAATATTCTAAAATCATTAAGTCTGCTATAAGCCATTATCCCTTTGTGTGTGATAATTATTTTCTCACAGTAGTGTGTATATATATATGTATATGTATATATGTGTGTGTGTTTGGCTAAAGTGGATAGAAAACACAGTACTGTGCAAAAAAAAGGCACCCAAGAGTTTTTATATAAATGGTCTTAGATGTAAATAATTTTTTTTATTAGTGTGTCAGTAGACTACTCTTAGTACATTTTCATTAAATTATTTTTTAAAGCATCTTCATGGTTTAATAATGCAAACATATGTTGCCGGGACTTATTATAATCATCATATTGGCGTGACTGTATGCATCAAAGAGGGTTAAATCAAGCATTTTTAAGTGCTTTAGAGGAAATGTCAAAATATCGCGATATATATCGTGTATCGTGATATGGCCAAAAAATATCACAATATCATTTAGAGGCCATATCGCCCAGCCCTACTATAATGGTAAAATAGTTATTTATAAATTTGCCCCTAAAAAATATTCTTTGCCCCTAAATTTCTCATTTAGGGGCAAGTGTGCCCCTAGTGAAAAAGATTAGCGTACAGCCCTGAGTGAAAGGGTTAACCGTTTGGTAGTGCCGGTTAAACCAGCTCTACCGCTCCGCAAGGAATGAAGCCATTTTCTTTTCAAAGTCGGTACCGATGGTTACAGGCGGCCATGTTGGAAGAAAGATAATTAATTACACTCAACATTCTTATTCGGTGGAAACGCGGTTCTTGGGGGAGCCACTCGTCTCCGCTCGCCCCGGCGATCTAAAAGTAGCCACGTGTTCCAGCCCGGCGACGGTAAAAGTTTCACTTTGTGTGTTTTCACACACATCTGACAACCATAAGAAAAAACACCACGTGAGCTGTCTCGGTGGAGACCTCGGCCGGCGTACGTGTGTAAGACTTCACCCTAAAAACCTGTGGCTGGCGCAAGGGGTATTTCCCCACTGAAATGTGGTTTTCTGCCACCCCTGCTACCTTAGAAATGCACCCAACCCTGCAATTATGCCTTGTAATGAATAATAAATCTTGTCCTTCTTTTCCACTGCAGATGGCTCCAAATAGAATTTCAGCCGGTGACAAAATAGTTTCCAAGAATCTGAATGGAATAAGCTGCGAGAGAACTACCTTGTGGTGCGTGAGGGCCTACATTTCCCCCTCGTGTTGCATCTGGGTCTTCATTAACAAAGCTCTTTGGCATATTTCTGATGTCGGCCTGTTATGTCGCAGGCGCTCGGCGTGTTTGGTTTTTGCTGTGGATGAATGGCGTTCCCTCTCTCTCTAGCTCGTTCGGGTCATTGTGAGCCAGGCCAGACTAATGCCCACAGTGAGTTAACCTTCTGTAGTGTAGGGCTGGGCGATATGGCCTAAATATGATATCACGATATTTTCTGACCTTTCGGCGATACACGATACACATCACGATGTTTTTTTTTTTTACCCCAAACAATTCATTATGAGGCTTACCAAGACAGTATTTGATTTTGCAAGCTAACATTAAAGACAAAATAAAATACCCATGCATTTAGCATTTTTATATTATATATTAGATTTAGATTATTAGATTATATATTGCATATATTTAGCAATGAGATATTATATGATTTAGATATGAAATATGATGAATTGAAAATGGGGGACCCTGATGTAAACAAGACTAAAGTCTTTCTCTGGTCTGCATCCCCTTAACAATTGTATGTATTGAGCTGTACTGTACCCATTCTGCAATATGTTAATAAAGTTTTAAATCAATCAATCAATCAATCAATAGCATTTTAATGAAACTACTGTATATATGTATGTCTCTAAATGTTTTGATGAATTGAAAATGGAGGACCCTTATGTAAAAAAGTCGAAAGTCTTTTTCTGGTCTTCATCCTCCTGTACTGTATTGTACCCATTCTGCAACCCTTTAACAAAGTCTTCACTCATTCATTCTGACGGAAACATATAATTTTGATTGACAGTCGAGTCTGCCAATTACGTCACAGCGCTTGCACCCGCCCTGCTGTTCTTAGCACCAATCGGCAAGCTCCTAGTTTTTTACTTCCTGAATGTCCTGTGGCTGAACAACGTCAACAAAGCTACTATCGTTAGCTCCCCGCGGCCGTCGAGTAGGAGACCAGGGCCCTGTTTCATGTACGTGGTTCAACTAAGTCGATCAAGATGTCCATTATCCAGCTTCAGTTAACCCGATGTTCGAAGCCGGGATTTTCCTGTTTCACAAAGGTGGATTCAGTCTCGTTAACTCAAGCCAGACTTGCGAGTCAGGCTAAATGCGCGCGGCCGTTTTAGGTGAAAAGCCAGCACGTATCGATGGCAGAGACCCTGATTCTCAACGGCATTGATTGATTAATTGATTTAAGACTTTATTGACAGATTGCAATACGGCTCAATCGCCTCGCCGACAAGTTAAATGCGTTATCTATAGGCTAATTCTAAGTCCCTCATTACCTCAATCAATCAGATTATATTTCTTTAAACTTGCCTGCTGGATTGAATAATCAAATGAGATCTTGCTAGCGAAAATTATTAGTTAACTGTTATACAGAATTACGATACGGCTCTCTTACCCATTGATTGATGTATAGTCAATCTTTAACTTATCTCCAATGTGGTCTAACGGGTTGTTCTTTTGACTTTCACACGGACGACCGGGGTTCAAGACCCTAGTCTTTTCCTTCTTTTTGCAATATAGGAATAATTCAATTTGGTGCACGTTGAGAGCTATATAAAGAATGACATCCTCAATGCATGTAGATTTATAATATTTTAACTTAAAACCAGGCTACTTTGGCGTATAATCATTAATATTATATTCAAAAAAATCATATTGGAAACACCGGGATTTGAACCCCGGTCGCTGGATTGGCAGGCTTGAGCACTACCGCTGGGCCACTGGGCCAGATGGGATAAATTCATTGTTTATACATTAATGAACGAGAGACCCGTGTTTAGAATATCCTTTGTTTTGAATGAAGTTTATCTCTTTATCCTCATTCATTAATGTGACGTCAACGGCTCATTCAATTTCTCAAATCCGTCAAACTGCGCATCTCATCAGACATCTTAATCCCAGTTACAATTAAAATAACCACATCATGTGTACATCGCACGAGCGAGCGCCACCGTCGCCACGGTATATATAACGTGCATTATTTAGGACAAAGTGAATTTAATATCAGCATTTTGGGTCTATTTTACATTTCAAAAGCCCCCTCTGGAAGAATGGAGCACAAAAACGTAATTCAGAATGGTATAATGCAGATCGTAGACTGTGGGAATAGTTTCAGGAAACGGGCTGTCACTTCTTTGCGGGGGCGTGGCGATAGTTCAGGCTAACTTGAACTTGAACTCTGCTTTCGACCAGGCTCAAACTTTTGGATATGTTGTCATGGTGATTTGGAAAATCCACGTACATGAAACCGGAAAGTCCGGCTAACCCAGTTATCCAGCTAAAGTTATCCGGCTAACTCAGTTATCCAGGTACAAGAAACAGGGCCCAGTGCTCAACAGGATGACAAATGAGGCATAATGATTTTACTACAACGAATGTTATAATAAAAGCCTTTCCATACATCTGTCTGATTGAAAACTTTATTAACAGACCGCGGAATGGGCATATCTCAGCACGGGCTGAGATATGAACGAGTAACGTGTGGACAGATTGACGCGACACAATCCTCTTGGGCAAAACATCACGATATCCACGATACGTTGAAAAAGTGTATCGTTAATGAACTGTACCCGATATTTATATAATATCGTCATATCGCCCAGCCCTACTGTAGTGTGGTAGTGAAAGGGTTGACCCTTTGTCGTGTGGCGGTGAAAGGTTTAACCTTCTGTAGTGTGGTAGTGAAAGGGTTGACCCTTTGTCATGTGGCAGTGAAAGGGTTAACCTTCTGTAGTGTGGTAGTGAAAGGGTTAACCTTCTGTATTGTCACAGTGAAAGGGTTAACCTTCTGTAGTGTGGCAGTGAAAGGGTTAACCTTCTGTAGTGTGGCAGTGAAAGGTTTAAAACTGATCCCAGCTGGTGGCCACTACGAGAGGTAGGGCTGTCTTAAATACTTCGAAGCTTCGAAGCTTTGTTCGATGGCACAAGCTTCGAACATAAAAAAAATCGAAGTAAATAAAAAAAAAATAATAAAAAAAAAAAATTGCCTCCAAAATCTTGCGCCTCCATTCCAATGAAACAAAAGTAAGCGCCGCCTTCCCGCCTCCATTCCAATGAAACGAAAGTAAGCTGCGCCTCGACTCCACCTCTCTACAACAAGCACGTGGAGATTATCTGTGTTGAAAACAACAAGGACATGTGCAGCAGACATGTCGACGAAGAAGCGAAGCAATGCCGTTTTGTTATTTAAGACTATGTCGGACAGATTTGTGTTCATTGTGCTGCTTTTTTAAAGTGTCCCGACCCATATAAAAATATGTCTTAATAAAACGTGCTTAATTAAGTCGAATTCTACCTTTGTCTCTATCAACTACATATAAATATTTATATAATTGTTTGCTTGATAGACAAAGGTTGCAACATAATTATGTAATGTCATGTCATTGGCTGTGAGAGCAGCCCCACTGCACCCAGGCAGCGCAGCCGAGTGAAACCTTGTTGGCTGCGTCACAGTCACGAAAGGGGCTACTTAATTAATCCAATCCACTTTATTTATAGAGCACATTTAAAAACAACAAAGTTTACCAAAGTGCTGTACAAGTCCCACAACATAAGATACAAAAAATTATATATAAAAAAAAAATGAAAAAATGAATCTCGAAGCTTCGAATTAAAATCGATTGCCAAAAAAAGCTTCTAAGGTCAGCCCTAACGAGAGGCTCCAACAGCGCCGCTCTGGCCGCCCAGGAGAAGCATCCCTGTTTGTCTGCAGCGGTGCGCTCCCCTCTGGGGATGTTGCTCGTTGTGGCAGTTCAGATTATAGTCAGAGTTAGTGGTATTGTTTAAGTTTTAACTTAATTTGCAAAAGGGACAGTGCATATTAATCAACATAAAAAATTTAAAATAAGGCAGAATTAGCCAGAAGGCTAGATTTCATCTGTAGTCCTTGGCCAAGATGTTATTAAAAAGGGCATCTACCTGGCGCGGCCGGGTAGCGCAGCGGACTAAGCGTTTGTCTACCACCACAGAGCCAGTGGGATCGAATCCGGCTGTGGTGCCTCCGGCTTGGTCGACCGTCCATACTAACACAATTGGCAGTGTTAGCGGGTGGGAAGCCGGCGTGGGTGGGTCCTGGTTAGGGGTGCACGATATTGATTTTGACACCGATACCGATAACATTATGCTCCTCAAGGCCGATACCGATACCAATAACCGATATTTATTGTATTATAATTATCTTTTTAAATGTATATTCCTTTTTTTTTATCAACTATTTTATTATTTTTTTCAACATGAAACAAAACATATCACAATACAATAATAATAATAATAATAATAATAATAATAATAATACATAAAAAGACTTCCCAGGACAATAACTTAACACCAACTTAAATGTATATTCCTGTAGTTTTGACCCAACCAGATTTATCATGACATGAGCGTTACTACTATGAACAAAACAAAGCCAAGACAACAGTTTTGACTGATAAAGTGACCATATTTATTTTTCCAAATAAATATAATTTGAATCAGAAAATTCACAATCCGTCAATAACTTATAATACATCCAACCTAACAAGTCACCTGCAACATCACCACCGCTACGATGGTGTGTTAAAAAGCCTACAACGACGCGCGAGCAGCATCCAAAGCCAGCTACAAAGGAACCCGCGGCGCTTCTACCTATTGACGAGGCGTTTGCTAAATTAAAGAAGTTTGACAGAAATGACCCAAGGGCTCAAGCCGCTAGCTTTTAAGCAGTGCTTGGTGGTGCAAATTAACCTGGCTACTACGGAGCAATAAGTGGCTGCGTATTCAACCAAGGGTTGCATCACAGTCATGAAAGGGGCTAGATTTGCAGCAGCTTTAGCTGCTCGCGCGTCGTCGTAGGCTTTTAACACAATAACACACCATCGTAGCGGTGGTGATGTTGCAGGTGACTTGTTAGGTTGGATGTATTATAAGTTGTTGCCCTTTTCCCTCCTCGTGGAACTTCTGCATTGCATTTGTTACAAATAGCAAGCAAACCTTTTTCCCCACACTACTGACGCCGTCTTTGTTTACATCCGCGCTGCTTCAGAAACTTATGTGGCTACGTCACAGCCAAGAAAGGGAGCGCTGGATTTGTGTAAAACTCCCTCTTCCTAAACCACACGCTATCAGTCGTACCACAGTACTGGCAAAATTGGAGGAGCCTACAGTAAAAACAAACGCCCTTCATCCCAATTCACCCACACCGCATTTTTTTACCAAAAATATATTATATTATCGGAGCTATCAATAACGTTATCGGGATGACGTCATAATTGCTGATATCGGCCCAATAATTATCGGCCCGATAATTATCGTGCATCCCTAGTCCTGGTCGTTTTAAACAGCGACTCCTACAGTTCGGTCGGGGCGCCTGCACAGCAAGGGAAGGATCTGGGAGAGGTAGTGTGACCTTCCACACGTTACACTCTTCCAGTGAGAGTCCGCGCTGCCAGGTGAAAAGAAGCGGTGGGCTGGCTACACATGTGTCGGAGGAAGCATGTGATAGTCTCCGCCCTCCCAGACCGACAGTAGGGGGTAGAGTGCGCAGCCACCAGGAAGGGGATTGGGAATTGGCATAATGATTGACTAACATTAGGATGGGAGAAAAACGGAAAAAGAAGGGGGGAAAAAAGATTAAAAAAAAAAGAAAAAAGGGGCATCAACCCAAAGTGATAAAAAAAAGGTTATCACACATAACATACATCAAATAAATAGGCCTACATAAAATACAATTCATCATCACAATATACAAATTTTAACAAAATACACATATAAAACAGAATAGTTTGAATAACAGTAGTACTATGTAGTAGAAGTATGTGCTCAGTCTTTCCGGGAGGATTCCAGGTGGGATATCACACTCGTCCATCTCGTTTGGACGTCTGTCCACTTTGATTTTCTAACACTCGGATGATGTAGTAGTCCCTCCCTTGTGATTCTGCAAAATTTGTCAAATTAAATCCTCCTTAACACTTTGGCTGCCATGGGTTAAATTAATGATATACCATAGATTGCCAGCGCTATTTGTCTATGGAGAAAGTCCCCTTCTTTGCAGGGCTATAACTTTTTAAATTCTATTGCTACATTGCCATTATTAGGGCCCATTCAAAGTCCTATATGTATTGTTCATTGTGTAGCAACGTTAAACTTTTTCATTCACATATTCATAGTAAAGTATGGTCTAATGTATAAGTATGTTTTCATCTCTTTCTGCAACTTTCTCCAGAACGTGATATATAGCCCCAAATGCATTATATTGATGATGAAATACAGTTTGATGGCAATCAGCGCGATATAAGAAATTCCAACTAGACGTACTTCTAGAAGTTACTACACGTCATCTGATGTTGACCGGATGGGCGAGGGGGCGTTTATAATTCCGTGGGCAGCGTTATACCAATCATCTAATGTGGGTCAAATGTTGATAAAAGCAGTTAGTATCGAAGATGGTAACGTTACACGCTGAAACTCACCCCAGTCTCCGCGCGCCGTTGGGCGATCATCGTCGAGTAGAAATTTTATCATTATGGGATATATTATTACCCGGTCCATCTCCAGCTTGTATAATGGTATATACGTCCAAATCATGTTGTTTATCGAGTTATTGGCAATCGATCGCTATGTAGAGTGACGAGCTAGAATGCCGGAACCTATCCCGAGTGGCCGGAAGCAATACGGACATGTAGCACAACCTCCACTGTGCTTCCTGTTAAGCGGTTGCGCGATCGGCCACCAGATGGCGCTCCTGAACCGCCAGAGAGCTCAGTGGGTCCTGCTGGTGGTTCTCAGACCAGCGGAGGGACATTATGGATCAGATCGCAGATTTTTGAAATATTGATATAAGGACGCTGTACAGCGTCCCCCGGCAACTTTAGCATCGCCAGCAATGACGCTGTAAAGCGTTTTTAGGCAGTCAAAGTGAACAGGATGACAACCGCTGCGATTTAGCCTGCGTTTTTGAATGAATCCGTCTTATTGTGTTAGGATGATTACTGCTGAATGGACAGTGGTCTCTTGTCTACGCAGAGAGCACTGTGGAGCTTCCTGATACCACAGATAGCCTTAATTAGCTTAAACGGGAGGCTTTTCCTGAGGTAATCAGTCAGCCTGGCCTCTTTCTCCCCATGCATGCCTTATACCAGCCTCTGAAGCATCTCTGCAACAGGAGTTGTTTATGATTACGCAACCAAAGAATCTTGTTTCTCTGGCATGAATTCTGACACTATTTGTGATCTTTGGTGATTTTTCAAGAATTGGTGATAATTCCAAGTTAATGAATGAAAACGTGCACAGCTGAACTCAAGTGTGACGATCAAACCAAAATCGCAAGTCATCCTGCATTTTAATGTGGAAATATCGCAGGAATCTAATCTGCAAGCTCTTGGAAATGTTGTGGGGATTGGCTGGATTTGCGTTTCTGCCTAATCCTTGCAATTATCAAATCATGAAAACCTGGAAGTACCGACCACGGTATGGTGGAACATATGGATTTGTTGTATTGGACTTTTGCTTTATGTGTTGTTTTTGTTTTATGTTATTTGTGTATGTCCTTTGGTCAGAACATCGGGGACCATGCTGAAAGTAAGTGTTGTCATTTTTGCATGTCATCCCTTGGATTTTGGATCCATAAATAAAATCAATCAATCAATCACGGGGAAATGCAGTGGTTTTCAGTATCAGACCTGTGTCAGGTTTTCAGTATCAGCATGTGCTGGGTAGTGTGCTATGAGCGATGCCTGGACCATTAGCCTATAGGTTCAGTTTATGTTTGTGTACATTCCTACTCCGAACCTAATATAGTAGGAAGAAAGGACTGTGTGTCATCAATCGTCATGCAGAATATACCGTTATGAGCCAATGGAAATCCTTCACTTAGGTTACTAGCCTAATCCATGCAAGGTCTTCTCATAATGTATTGTGAAATTGGTTATGATTAACCCTCACACTGCCACAATACAGAAGTTTAACCCTTTACTATCACACTACAGACGGTTAACCGTGTGGTAGTGAAAGGGTTAAGGATGGTGCTACAGCGGAATGTCAGAAATCCTAGTTGGCCCGTTCACTGTAAAAAGAAAAGAAAAAAATAATTAATTGTATATATATATACACATACATGGCATCAGTAGCTATGGAGAAATTGTACACGGTACCTTTCACTAGGCCACATCACATTCACGAGTATTTTCCTGGTGTTGATGCCTCCCTTGCTATGCTTCTGTATAGTACTTTTCTTGTGCCTTGTTTTGTATAGTAATATTTTAGTAATATTTTAGTATTTGCAGTAAGTTCATTCTAAAATTAAGCGTAGTCTATATACTGTACCAGGCCAGGCTTTGCTTCAGGTTGATTCGTCCCTGTCTGCCTGTCCCTGAGTTGAAACGACAGGACTAAGCCATTTCTCACACTGCCCCTCAAATGAAGAGATCCATCTTTGCCTTCAGTGGCATCGAATCTGTTGAGCCCAGAGCCCCGGCCAGTGACCTGCGGTTCCAAGGTTCTGTTCTAAGAGAGAGATGCTGCCTGCGACCCACAGCGTCAGCCCGCATGTCCCTCAAACGTCAACATTATATAACCGTGTTCGCTGTTTCCTAACCGGTCTTTACTTTGGGCTTGAGGAAGGTTCTGACGCTACAGTTGAAGCCTCAAAAGACAAGAAGCAAAAGTGTGACGTATGCTGTGTGTGTGAATGATGAGAGATGAGGAATCGGATAGTTGACTGAAAGCAGAACGACAAGTTCAAAGTTCAAGAACCCGAGAACAGTGGCTCAGGAGTTAGAGCGGTTCCATTCCGGCTTCTCCCGTCAGTGTGTCCTTGAACAAAGACACTTAACCCCTAACTGCTCCTGATGAGTAAGTTGGCACCTTGCATGGTTCTGTTGTAAGAAACAGAACCTCATCTGTTGAGCCTAGTGACCAGTGACCTGGGCTCTGCCATCGCAAATGCAGTCCATTTTCCAGTATCACCAGTATTTTGACAGTATTTAGTAGGGGTGTAAGGGCTTGTGTCCATAGCGGACGTTTTATGAGTTGTCAGCTCCTTTCTGTCATTAATTTATGCTACAGGCACGACAGGCGCGCTCCTTTTCCCAGCGCAGCGCCTCGCGTTTATGCGCTCTCGGCGGCAGCGTTTTTGGGCGGAGCGCTCCCAGCGCATAAAGTTGAAACTAGTTCAACTTTTGGAAAGGAGCGTGCTCTTCAAGGTAACTTTTTTCGACCGACCAATCAACATCGAGGAAGTGGCGGCAGTCGCAAGACTCAGGAAAACGCTCTGAGCAATTTTTTTTTGCTTTTCAAAGCTGTCCGCCTTGAAAAAAACGTCCGCTATGGACACAAGCCCTAATGGTACACAAAAACCATCGTTCTGTACGTACCTCGGTTTTGAAGTCTCGGTACGGGTTTTCGGTACAGTGGGGGAAAGTTTGGCTTTCCATGTTCCACTCAGGGGTGATGTAGTGTGCAGTAACTAATTGTACTTGTAGGGCTGTCAACGAATATTCTATATTGAAATTAATAATAGAGTTTTGAATTCAATTCTGCACGCAAAAAAAAAGTTCTGCACGTTCGTTAGTGGTTAACGTACCGTTGTATTCGTTCGGTACACAGCCGTACTGAACCTTAGGCTGACCAGTACTGAAACTGTTTGGTACGGATACGTGTACCTTTACACCCCTAGTATTTAGTCTTTACAGTAACGTGTGAATTATCGTCGGCGGTGATTAATTCCTTCCCGTTTCCCTTTTCCCTCCAGATCCTCTCATGCCGTGTTCTCTACCTCCTGTGGACGATCCTCAAGTCAACATGAAAGAATAGGAACTCCTGGTCTCCGAGAGAGGGAATGGCTTTTTTTTATCATCTCTCCCAGTCGTCCTGCTACCCGGCTGCGTCCAGCTCCAGCAGCAGCAGCCACTGAAGAAGAAGGGATCCCGGGCTGTTTTATGGGAACCCCTGCCGGGCTCGCTCGCGTGAGGATTTAAGGACTTTTCTTTCCCGGGACGCCAATTCCTGCCCCCTCACCCCCGTTTAGCCCGAGCGGCGAGCGACACTGCTGTGCAGTAGAGCGGGCGAGACGATACGATGGCGAACAACTCGTACAGTGGAGTGAAGAACTCCCTGGTGGAGGCCAACCACCACGACGGGGACTTTGGCTGCTCGCTCAAGGACCTGCGCTCGCTCATGGAGCTGCGGGGGGCGGAGGCCATAGGCAAAATCGGGGAATCTTACCGGGACGTACACGGACTCTGCCACCGCTTGAAAACATCCCCCACAGATGGTAGAGTACACGCTCTCCTACACAGCACTCCCACACACAGGGTTCACACAAGGTCCTTGAAGTGCTTTTTACAAAAAAAAGTCAAGGCCTGGAATTCCTTGAAAACAGCAGATTTTTTAACAAGGTGCTTAAAAAGTCCTTGGAATTCAAAGCAACCATTTGCATTGAAAGTTTTGTTCATCCATGATAAAAATAGCTCTGAATCAAGAAATATAATTTTTTAATCTAAAGTGTAACTAATTGTCGGAAATTTAATCCATGAATATTGAAAGTCCTTGATTTTCATTTTGCAATGCCTGTGGGAACCCTGCACACATCACTCCTACACATCACTCTTACACATCACTCTTACACATCACTCTTACACATCACTCCTACACATCACTCTTACACATCACTCCTACACATCACTCCTACACATCACTCCTACACATCACTCCCTACACATCACTCTTACACATCACTCCCTACACATCACTCTTACACATCACTCCTACACATCACTCCTACACATCACTCCTACACATCACTCCTACACATTACTCCTACACATCACTCCTACACATCACTCCTACACATCACTCCTACACATCACTCCCTACACATCACTCCCTACACATCACTCCTACACATCACTCCTATACATCACTCCCTACACATCACTCCTACACATCACTCCCTACACATCACTCCTACACATCACTCCTACACATCACTCCTACTAAGGCTGAGCCCGAACCCTGTTTTTAGGGTTTGAACGTTCGCCAGGGTTTATCGAACGAACGTTCGAACGTTCGTTTTTTGTACATTTTTTAATAAAATTTCTTTTTTATTAAATTTTTTTTATTATATATATACATTTTTTTTTTTTTTGTATTATAGATCCTATGGAGGGCGGCATTGCATAATCTATTGGTGAAAAAACATGTTGTTTACAGTGGTGGCTGTTCGTGTAAACATGTAATTAAACAAAGCACTCGGAAGAAAATAAACAAGCTACTGAGTACTGCATCAAAGTTCCTACTTATGATAAACAATAGCCCTTGCACACCGCAGTCACGTAAGGGGCTAGATAAACAAAGGCATTCGTTTTGTGGCATTAACGTTATATAGTTAGTGTTACACGTTCAATAACAGGTATTCACTCTTGGTCGACGGGAAGGAGAGAGGCGCGCACCTCGGCTCCTTCCACCGTCTACCTCGGAACGGGGGACGGCAGAGAGACAGAGAGACACCGGCGCGGGGGTCCCGCCGGGCTCCCAACACGCCTGCCGCCTCGGCCAGAGTTGTTTCCAACGCAACCACCTCCCGCCATGAAGCTCGCGCTTCGTGGCCGAAAAAGGCTGGTATTCATTAATGATCCTTCCGCAGGTTCACCTATGGAAACCTTGTTACGACTTTTACTTCCTCGGCGGGGAGCTAACGCTACGTTAATGCTTCTCGCAAGCAGATCAATGGCGGCATTGCCGGAAGTAAAAAAAATAATAAACGCTTGCCGATTGGTGGTAACAGCAGAGGCGGGTGCAAGCGGTGTGACGTAATTGGCAGAATCGCCTGTCATTCAATCAAAATTGTTCTATTGCATTGGTTGAGACTAGAGCTCTGGTTGAGTATCCAGCAACAGCCCGGCAGAGACCATACTGGTTGAGCCGAGCGACTCGGGGGACGCGCCGCTTCACATCGCCTCACCGTCGTTGCGCCTGCTTTATTTTTTTTCACTGAACGTTCGAACCCATTAATTAAAGTCAGAATGTCAGCTTAACGAACGAACGTTCGAACGTTCGGGCTCAGCCTTAACTCCTACACATCACTCCTACACATCACTCCTACACATCACTCCCTACACATCACTCCTACACATCACTCCTACACATCACTCCTACACATCACTCCCACACATCACTCCTACACATCGCTCCTACACATTACTCCTACACATCACTCCCTACACATCACTCCTACACATCACTCCTACACATCACTCCTACACATCACTCCTACACATCACTCCCACACATCACTCCTACACATCGCTCCTACACATTACTCCTACACACCACTCCCTACACATCACTCCCACACATCACTCCTACACACAGGGAACAAAATAAGTACCCGCCAACCGCCAATGGTGGGCAGATTATGGTTTGGCGACTAACAATGAGAGGTCTGCCCGCCACCTGGCGTGTAGTTCATATCGATACTTGAAAATCCTGTGCGGGTCTCATTTCCGCCCCTAGCGCAGCTTTAGTCATAATATCTATGGCTCCGGCAGCTAGCAACGTTCGGTTCATATGATACTCTTATTTTGAAAAAACCCGTGGCAACTCCGCGAGTCATATCCGCCCAGTCCGTGCTTCTGCTCGCATTAAAGCAGAGCAGGGCTACACAGCAGTGCGCCTATTTTGCGAGCCGAAATAAGTCTGTGGTGTTTTTTTTCCCTCACAACGGGTCAAATGCATCTAACATGCGTTGCATCGTCGCCATTCCTTTATGCCCACATCGCCCGAAATGAACGTTACGTTAGCGTAAGCTAACGAGCTAATCCTGATCAGAGGCAGAGGCGCAGAGCCATAGAGAACAGCAGACAGTGTGGACTGGGGAAAGGGAAATGGGGGGGCACTCTCCCTTTCTCTGTGTGTGTGCGTGCGGTTGGAAAGACGATGAAGTCACTAGTCAGGACTCAGGACAGGAGTATATTATAGTAAACTGAGGATTACTGAGGATGGACAGATAATGTTGATATTCAAATATAAAAAAAAAACACACACCACTCCCTACACATCACTCCTACACATCACTCCTACACATCACTCCCACACACCCCTCCCACACACCCCGCCCCCCCGGCTCCTACACACAGAGAGAGTTGTTGGTGTGCGAACGTGGCACTTAGGGGAGCGTGTGTCATTGTCCCTGTCATTCCGTCGTTACCTTGACATCACTTCCTTGGAAATCTCATATGCCAGACAGGTGGCCGGGAGAGGGTGGCTCTGACCCGGGCCCGTCCTGCTCTATTTCTGGGGCATGTGGATCTGTCCCCTTCCCCTCTCTCTCTCTCTCTCTCTCTCTCTCTCTCTCTCTCTCTCTCTCTCTCTCTCTCTCTCTCTCTCTCTTCTCTCTCTCTCTTTTCACCTCTGCGTGTGTGTGTGTGTGTGTGTGTGTGTGTGTGAATATAGGTCTCAGACAGACCAGCTGTCTGCCTGGGCACTGGCCCAGACTGCAGGCAGGTCAATGTTCCACATGTGGGGGGGGACAGAACAGGAGGGTGGCGACTCAGGCTGAGTAGCAAACGACTTTATAACACGGCAAGACGTGAGCTCATCCCTCCTTGGAATAGCTCTGCTCTGTGCCCCGCTTTGCTTCTTCTCTCCAGCGAAGCAGCGCACTTCTTCTGCCCCGTTCACTACGCCGGGTAGTAGGTTGACGAGGGACCCGTCTTGAACCCCCCCCGCCCCCGCTTGATCCTCCAATCACAATGGTTGCTTTCTTCACGCAATGGTTGTGATTGGAGGATCAAGAAAAGACGGCAGGGTTTGATTGGTCAGTTGGTAGCAGGTCTCTATACTGCATAATGCAACATATATACATACGGTATATATATCTTTGTTTTTAATTAATCATTAGATTTCCCTCCCACGAGCACCCAAGTGGCGACCCATGTAACGCGCTGCGTCGCGAAGCGGTCGACCCGGGTTCGGTCGACCCGGCGTCCTTTGCCAAATGTCTTCCCCCCGCTCTGTCTCCCGTTCTTCCTCTCTCTCTCTACCGGACTGCCCGGTAGTACAAACAAATAAAAAGAAATCTACCAAAAACACAATTTAAAAAATGTAAAGATTTCCCTCCCACTTGCAGTAAATATGAAGTGAAATATGAACTCAAAACAATATATATATATATGTATTATGTATATATATATATTGTTTTGAGTTCATATTTCACTTCATATTTGCTGCAAGTGGGAGGGAAATCTAATGATTCATTAAAACAAAGATGCAGTTATGTAATCTATTTCACTTCAAACCTTTATTTAAACGAAAAGGCAACAGAGGTTTCCCTCATTTACAGTCACGTCGTGTGTGTACATACAGAAATAAGCAAAAGCAGGCATATTATAAAATCACACGGCATAAAAAGAGACGAGGCGAGAGCCGTGAGACAAAAGTAAGGATAACGCATTTTATTAAAACACGTACAACTTCAATTGACAAAGGTTTTAAACTCTGCAACAGAGGGGAGAATCTCCAGCTTTAAGGACTGTTGGGGTTCATTCCATGAGCTAGAGAGGCATCATAGCTAAATGCATTGTACGGTTATATTTTGACATACTGCACTGTATTGGTTATCTTTCTTTTAGTTGAGCGCGCCAGGCATGACTAATACTGCACACAGGGTGGCCGCGAGTCCTTAACATTAAAATGTCTCGTTCTGTTTGGGAAGAAGGTCTTAATATGTCTTGTTCTGTTTGGGAAGGTCTTAAATATTTATTTATTGAATGCTTTAAGCGGGGTCCAAAACGAAGCGGCAAATGCCCGTAAAATGTATCCCTGGCGAAATCAAACAAGAGTTTAATTGGGAATTCTCACATTGCAGTGTTTGGTCTTTGCGTTCCTGACCTTTGTCCCCTGGTGACCACCGTAGTGTCTGTCTGGATGCCGCGGAGGAGCGGACTAGTTAGTCCGGTTTCTCCTTGGTTTACTTTTCTAATTTAACCCTTTCCTACTGCGCTGCCGTTTAGCCAGTGTTGTAGTACTCGAGTCTGAGTCCTGGATGGATTTTCAGGACTCGTGACTCGACTTGGACTTGAGCATTGATGACTTGGACTTGGAATCTAGCATTGACTGCATTTTGGACTCAGACTTTTTTTTTTCTTTTTTAGATTTTTTTTTTGGCGTTTTATCGCTTTATTTCTACTGGGCAGTCCAGTAGAGAGAAATCGAGGAGGAATGGGAGACATAGTGGGGGGAAGACATTCGGCAAATAACGACGGGTTCGGGAATCGAACCCGGGTCGGCCGCGTAGCGGCTGAGCGCGCTATATGGTTCGCCACTGGGGCGCCCGGACTCAGACTTGTTAATTGACAAATACATATATATTGATAAAATAACTTTTTTAATAGGCCCTAATTAAAATGTTTGGTAATTGAGGTTAATGCATTTGTTTGGCTATTGTGTCACAAAGTAAATAAACTCCCTTTTGAAATGGTGACATCTGTGTCATTTATGTTTAATGTAGACCTTTTTTTTATTTTTTTTTTCTACTTTTTCTCCCCATTTAAAATGTTTCTCCCATCCCAATTTCGTATTATCCAATTCTACCCTCCCCTGTCTCGAATGTTGTTAGACCATGCCTCCCACTGGTCGGCTGCAATGTGGACGAAGCCTTGCATCACGTGTCCCCTCCGCCTAAATATTAAAGGCAACCAACTTGTGTCTAACCACGCCCAACTTGCGTCTAGCCACGCCCCCGCGGCGATGCGGCAGCAGCAGAGCGGAGCTCGGCCGCGGAGCGGCAGAGCGGAGCTCATTATATGCCAGTAACCGCCCCTTATTCAGTATCCAGAAATAGCTCAATTGGCAAAGCTGCATGGCTGTGGATCCTACGGCTCGTTGCTCGCTAGTTCGATTCCCTTCAATTATTATTATTTTTTTTTTAACGTGCATTCGCATTCTTTCGCCGTTAAGTTTAGGCATAACTTTAAGCATTGTTTCGGAGTTGGTTAAGGTTAGGCATTGTTTCGGAGTTGCTTAAGGTTAGAAGGGTTAAGTTTAGGCGCTGTTAAGGAGCTGGTTAAGGTTAGAGTTTGACTTAGAGAATGGCAATATTTTTTAACGTGCATTCATTTCGCCGGTTAAGTTTAGGCATTGTTTCGGAGTTGGTTAAGGTTAGGCATTGTTTCGGAGTTGCTTAAGGTTAGAAGGGTTAAGTTTAGGCGCTGTTAAGGAGCTGGTTAAGGTTAGAGTTTGACTTAGAGAATGGCAATAGACAGCCTATTTCCGCGCTGCAGCGCGAGGCAATAGACAGCCTATTTCCGCGCTGCCGCTCTCTCGCGCTGCCGTGGTCACATGGGCGTATTGGCCAATCAGAGAAACGCTAAACACAAGTTGGTTGCCTAAAATATTCACGCGTCCCCTCCGGTACACGAGGAGGCAGCCGTCGCATCTTTTCACCTGCACAGCGCAATCTCTCAGTGGCGAGGAGTAACACGTGGGAGGCTCACGCTGCCCCCGATACTTCCTGATTCTGCTGTACAGGCGCACCAACCGACCTGTAGGAGTCGCTGTCCACAACGTCCGATCCCCACCCACCGGCTTTCCCACCCCCTAATACCAATTGTATTAGTATGAACGACCAGCCAAGCCGGAAGCAACGCAGATAGCTGGGCTCGAAACCCAGCATCTCCTTCGTTAGTGGCGAGCGCCTTGCCCACTGCGCCACTTAGCCGCCCAATGGAGACCTTTTGTATTTGTATGTCAGGCTTGTCAGCTCAGACTCAACCTTGATGACTTGGACTCGGACTAGGGTAATGGGGACTCGACTCGTACTCATTCTCCTCCGTAGCGCCTCACTGCAGCCTCCATCGAGCTAACTAGTGGTCTGCATCCAGTGTTAGCCGTAGCACCTCGAGCTAGTGATCTGCACCCTGTTAGCCGTAGCACCTCGAGCTAGTGATCTGTATCCTGTTAGCCGTAGCACCTTGAGCTAGTGATCTGTTAGCCGTAGCACCTCGAGCTAGTGATCTGTTAGCCGTAGCACCTCGAGCTAGTGATCTGTTAGCCGTAGCACCTCGAGCTAGTGATCTGAGAGCACCACAATTCTCGAAGTCAACTTCCTGCCTGTTGTTGCTACGCAACTGCAGCGTGGGGGGAAACTGCCCAGCCTGGTACATTGTGTACGGTTCATTTAGTGCAGAAACGGATGGTTAAAGCGGCAAATTAAAGACAATCAAGCGGAATTTTCTTCAGTCCTTCACAATGCCAAAGAGCTGCTGTGTTACGCGTTGTACTAATGACAAAAACAGAAATCCAAATCGCAAGTTTTATACCATCACGGAGGAAAAAGTGGCTGTGGCTAACTTTCGGCTAACTCGCTCTGCTGTTGTGGTCGTGGTAGCTACATGCTAAGCTAACGTTAATCACATCATATCGAACCGATAGGAGCTTATCTTATCTAATCTTACATGGATGTTTGATCGGGTAGTGGCACACGTGGTACCACCACGTAAGATTAGATAAGAAACTCCTATCGGTTCGATATGATGTGATTAACGTTAGCTTAGCATGTAGCTACCACGACCACAACACCAGAGCTAGTTAGCCGAACGTTAGCCGCCAGCCACTTTTTCCTCCGTGATGGTATAAAACTTGGATTTCTGTTTGTTTTGTTATTAGTACAAAACGTAACATAGCAGCTTCAATTTGGGTATTCGAGAGATGGCCATGTCTGTATGTGTTTTGTATGGACATTATGTCAAGTCAATCAGGGGGAGCTTCTTTGAATCATATCTCGCCTTAGAATCACCAGAAAGGCTTTCGAAATAGTGAAATGCCATGTTGGCCTCTATTTTCAAAACAAATCGTATGAAAATGTTATGAAATGAACAAGAATGTGATAAAACATGTAATAAAAACGGACCTCAACACATGCATTTGATACTAGAAATCCGTATGGCCCCCCTATACCAAGATGGCGGCGGTCTCGTGACATCAGAGTGTCTTCGAGAATGCGTCGAGGCTTTTAAAAGGGGCCTAAAAACATTTCTTTTTAACAAGGCTTTTGCCAGAATTTTTCTTTTACTTTTATTTTTACTTTTATGTTATTCCATTTCATTGGTTGTTTTATTCATTTTAATTGTTTTATTCATTTTAATTGTTTTATTCATTTAACTTTTTGTCTTTATCTCCTGTAGCACTCAGAGATTCTCGCGAATATAAAGTGCGGTACAAATTGAATCTATTATTATTATTATCTGCATCCTGTTAGCCGTAGCTCCTCGAGCTAGTGGTCTGCATCCAGTTAGCCTCATGCTAGTTAGCCGTAGCACCTCGAGCTAGTGATCTGCATCCTGTTAGCCTCATGCTAGTTAGCCGTAGCACCTCGAGCTAGTGATCTGCATCCTGTTAGCCTCATGCTAGTTAGCCGTAGCACCTCGAGCTAGTGATCTGCATTCTGTTAGCCATAGCACCTCAAGCTAGTGATCTGCATCCTGTTCCCCTCATGCTAGTTAGCCGTAGCACCTCACTGCAGCCCTCCATCGAGCTAGTGATCTGTTAGCCGTAGCACCTCACTGCAGCCCTCCATCGAGCTAGTGATCTGTTAGCCATAGCACCTCACTGCAGCCCTCCATCGAGCTAGTGATCTGTTAGCCGTAGCACCTCACTGCAGCCCTCTATCGAGCTAGTGATCTGTTAGCCATAGCACCTCACTGCAGTCCTCCATCGAGCTAGTGATCTGTTAGCCGTAGCACCTCACTGCAGCCCTCCATCGTGCTAGTGATCTGTTAGCCGTAGCACCTCACTGCAGCCCTCCATCGAGCTAGTGATCTGTTAGCCGTAGCACCTCACTGTATCCCTCCATCGAGCTAGTGATCTGTTAGCCGTAGCACCTCACTGCAGCCCTCCATCAAGCTAGTGATCTGTTAGCCGTAGCACCTCACTGCAGCCCTCCATCGAGATAGTGATCTGTTAGCCATAGCACCTCACTGCAGCCCTCCATCGAGCTAGTGATCTGTTTAGCCATAACACCTCACTGCAGCCCTCCATCGAGCTAGTGATCTGTTTAGCCATAGCACCTCACTGCAGCCCTCCATCGAGATAGTGATCTGTTAGCCATAGCACCTCACTGCAGCCCTCCATCGAGCTAGTGATCTGTTAGCCATAGCACCTCACTGCAGCCCTCCATCGAGCTAGTGATCTGTTTAGCCATAGCACCTCACTGCAGCCCTCCATCGAGATAGTGATCTGTTAGCTGTAGCACCTCACTGCAGCCCTCCATCGAGCTAGTGATCTGCATCAAGTTCTCCTCGGTGCACATTTCCTATTCGGAAAATATAAACGCAAGGAACAATGTGGGCTAAATAATAATAATATAATAATAAACGTAAAGCACCTTTCATACAAGAATTGCAGCTCAAAGTGCTTCGCAGCAGTAAAAAAAATTAAAAAGAAGAAAGACAAAAAAGGCCAAAGAATTGGCAGATCAAGAGGAATGCATAAAGTGCAGACATAAAATACCGGTAAGTATAAAACAAGCATAAAATAGATCAAGGTAAGGCATAGAGCATTAAATCACATTGTTTTTCACATTCAGATATAACATCTTAATGTGTAGGAAACATTGACCCCGGAGCCGCTGAAGGGTGTGGATGATGTAGAGAGAGAGTTTTTACTCCTGTCTCATCCTCTCCCGACTCGTTGAGTCATTCTCCCATCTGGTCTCGATCCTGTGACTAATTGTGGCTCTCGCCTCGTCTCCGTCCCGCTTAAAGTGACTCCTTTCCCATCCGTGTGTCTAAATGAACGCGTGCCCCCCCCCCCCCCCCCCCCCCCCGAACTGCGGGACTCCCACTCCGATGTCCTCCTGCAGGCACCGGCGATATACGTAGATGGAGGGAGTCCATTGTCGGCAACACTAACCAAACATCTGAAGCGGCACAAACGGTCACAAATACAAAACCTGTAGTGACAGATGTGACCCAAAACACTGAGCCCCCCTCCACTGCTTTTCAGCGCCTAGATGAAAATAATCACTCAAGGGAGGAGAATGAAATGGTCATCCAGTTCAACATGGAAAGAGGCACTTGCCTATATTATTTATCATCAGTATATATATATATTTTTTTTTTTTAAGTCAGCCACTGCTCGTTGTAGAAAATAAATAAATTTAAATACCATGCCATTTACATCCTGAACAGGCTAGAAAGTGCGACCAGTACTGGTGCCACCTATTGAGAAAGCTGGTCGCGCCACTGGTGCCACTGGTGGAAAGGTTGGTCTAGAGCCCTGGGTAGACTCTGTCACACTCTCGGGGCTTACCGTACTTATTTTTTTCCCTGTCCCATATTCCAGTTATATTTGTCCTAAATTGAAGAGGAACCGTCCCAAATCCGAAGAAGGTGGTTATATTGGACGTGAGCTATTTTCATGAACCATCCGGGGAGCGTTCCTGTTCTGTCCCGTCCCAGACAGTGTCCTAGTAGAGAGAGGAGGCGCTGAACGTCGTAGATGATCACATCTCGTAGTGTTGCGAATGTGGTGTTGCAGCTCCTCTTGGCAGCTATTACTTGGTTAAGTTAACATCATCAACAACCACCGACTGGTAAATATTGTCCTGGCTGGTACGTGTGTCTATTCTGCCAGCCAGACCAGTGGGTAACAGCCATTGTTCCTTTCTATTCTAAGAACCTAACTATGCAGGTGGTATAAAGGTTGAGTGTCTGGTATACAAAATATGTTCTCTCCCCCCACAACTTCATTCCAGCACAAGGTGGTGACAATTCTGATTCTATTATAGATAGAAGGAGTCACTTCAGGGGGCCGACAGTGGCTCAGGAGGTAGAGCGGTCGTCTGGTAATCCGGAGGTTCCCGGTTCGATACCGGCTCCTCCCGGGCAGCGTGTCCTTGAGCAAGACACTTAACCCCTAACTGCTCCTTATGAGCAGGTTGGCACCTTGCATGGTTGCCTTCACCGTCGGTGGGTGAATGTGAGGCATAAAGTTGTAAAGCGATTTGGATAAAAGCAGTCCTTTTACCATTTACTTCACTTTACCTTCGCTTTACATCCTGATTTCTCAAACTATGGGTCAGGAACTGGGTTGCTGGCTTCTCCACATGACAACGTTAGTATTTTGTTTCTGATAATGTTTCAGTGAGTCTTGAGTTCCCATAATGAGGACAACGGGTCTCTTCCTAGAAATGTTCTAAGAAACCATGCTTTCCGTCGTCGATTAAATACAAATGTATTGTCATCATACAGCACAAATACAGTGCAAAAAAAACAGTAAAGTGCAATAGTAATATACAATGTACAGGTGATTAAACTGGGTATAAAATATATAAATTAGTACTAATGAGTAATAGTGTTAATCAGATGTATGTACAGAGTTATAGTATTGATATGTACGGTGATACAGGTATAAAGACACTATGGTAGTAAGTCGTACTGGCCAACAGCGTAACTAGTAAGATGTGAAAAGGATTATATGCAGGAATGTACAGACAGATATACGGTAAGAATGAACATATACACAGAAAAGAAAATCTCATTTGAGCTTCTTCCTAGAAATGTTTTAAGAAAGCAAGCTTTCCGCCGTTGCCGCGTTCACATGTCGGACTGAGTAACTCGACGCATTATCTTTGTCTTTCTTCCGTTGCTCTTTCTCCTTTTCTCCCGTTCTTTCATTCAATCACTCTCCCTCGGCTGACGTCTGCCTAATCGCCGGGCGTGACCTCGACTGAACCCTTTAGTTTCCAGAGGGGATTTTCAGTTTGATCCCAGATTAAAAGCGGCAGCGTATCTCTACTGTAGTAGCAGCCGCAGCAGCAGCGTGTCTCCTCCAGGGCTGGTGAAATGCCAGCGCTCCCTCCAACTCCCTGGTTCTGTTTGTAGTCGAGCAGAAATCATTTGACGTAATGTGTCCCCGGGGCGCCCAATTACTGGCAGTGCGACAGAAATTACCATACGACACGACCGCTCAGAGCTCACTGCGTTCCACACAACGCAGAGTCATCCATCCTTTTGATTGGCCCTTGGACTTTTTGTTTGGTTAATTGATTTCAGCGTAATTATCTGAACCTCGGGTGGGAATCAGCCGGGACCTCTAGGATTGATTGCGATCGGTGGGAGCAGCAATTAGATTATCCAAACGATTCTCAATGAGTCACGTTTTTCATTTTGATCACATTCGGTACTTTGCGGTTTTAATCATTTTCACACCAGTTCTCTGCATAATATACCTTGAGTGTTGTTAGGGTTAGGGTTAGGGCACTGTGAAAAGTCAATAATACATTTATTTGTTGCTCTTGCAGGGTTTACATGAGGAAAAATAACATCAAAACCCAGAAAACTGTAAATTGTTAAGAGTAGATTGATTACTGAATCTTGCATATCGATGCAGAATTGCAAAAGGTGGAATCATTATTAGATTAATTGATCATGTATCCCACCCTTGTGAATAGTAAGTCTATACGGTAGATGATACAGTCTCTTTTTCCTCACGTTTTCCTCAAAGCATACTCTAGGCCGCGCGGTGAAATCATTGAAGACTGTTTTACAAGCCCGGAGAGGGAGCGTTGTCTAAACATGTGAAAGTGTGCAGCTTGAAGTGGGCCGCGGTGAGTCCCCTCATACTTCAGGAGCCTTGTTCTCCCTCCATCCTGTGTTGAAACAGAGGTATGTGGACGGACCGGAGCCCCCCGCTTGCCTGGATTTTCTCTGGCTCGCTGTCGAAAGAGAAGGAGTGAACATATTTAATGGAATAGTTATGTGGACAGTTTTTGTTGCAGTACAATATTTCATTTAATTTCAAACCTTTATTTAACCTCTTTAGCCGACCACAAATGACATCACGCCATAAATCCATCTCTGCAGACTGTATTAATTAATGTTGCGTTTTTTAAGTAAAGACCCTAACCCTGTCAAAACAGCAGTCATAGTTAGAGTTGTTCTGATACCGATAACCGTATCGGAAATGCCTCCGATACTGCCTAAAATGCTGGTATCGGCGTAATTGATCAACAACACGTGAGGTATCCTCCTGCTGAGTGAGCATTATAAAACAAATGTGTTTTTAATCGACCGTGAATTAAAGTGTCAATGCTGTTTGTCATTTTAACAGCAGATAGTTTCTTAAATGCCATCGTCCCGACAGAGCGGTGTGGGAGATAGGGATGCACCGATCCGATATTGGTATCGGTATTGGCCGCCGATATCCGTAAAATAGCTGGATCGGGTATCGGTTTAAAAAATATCGGATAAAAAAAAAAAATTATAAATAAAATAAGAAATAACCATTCAGTACATTTATATCTGTGTTCATTTGTTACATTTAGTTTCACTAACTTAGGAAAGTAATGTTTTAAGTCAAGCCTGATGTTGCCTTGCACAAAAGAATGATCCCAGTCTCTTCCACACAGTGACAGTGAGGCATACAGTTTATTAATTGAATGAATGAAGTTTATTTTCTGTCTTTGTTTACAACAAATCAAAAACACACTTGTGATCCTTTACAATTCTTAAAAACAAAATATATTTTAATATAAAAAAATAAAACGTGGATTAATTTTTATTTATTTTTTAACTTTTTTGAAAAAAATAATTTGGACAATGGGTATCGTATCGGTATTGGCCGATACCCAAACCCAGGTATCGGTATCGGGACTGAAAAAGTCGATCGGTGCATCCCTAGCTGAAGAGCTAGTTTTAACTTAACGTTACCTTGGCTAAAATTGGGACTATTCATAATCCAGCAATAATGGCTGCAGACCTGCAAGCAAAGTACAGCAAGTTGGAAATATGATTGCGATCACAGATTTTTGAAATATTGATATCAAAGACGTGGTACGGCGTCTTTGGCAGAATGAGCATGGCGGGGAATGACGTGGTAAGGCGTTTTTGGCGACCATAGTGTTAAAAACAGTATATATAATTTTATTTTTTTATAATTTATATAATATAATAATATTTTTTTTTTTATAAATGTATGCACTGGTATCATCGGATCAGTATCGGTATCGGCCGATACCCAAAGCTTAGGTATCGGAATCGGATCGGTAGGGAAACATTTTTGTCGCAACATCTCTAGTCATAGTGTATATTTCCAGCAATACGTTTGTTTACCAATAGGTTAAAATGTTATTAGTGAAATATTAGTTTTGGAAATGTATTCAAGAACTAGCGAATATCGACGGAATGTAATGCGCACCGCCATTTTGTTTGTTGTCATATGAGGAGAGGAGACTCAGAGCTTTCAAATGGCGTTGGAACTTCGAAAAACGACACTACCCAGCTCAAGCCAGCTCCTGTCAATCATATGAGTTGTGGATTTCCTTTTTTATTTATCATTTTTCGGGATTATCTACCACAAACCTGAATGTGATTGGCATAAATTAGAACGCAATTAGTTTATCTACCTTTCTGTGAACGTTTAGGAAAAGTCGGCGTTCCAATCTGATGAAAAATGGCAGAGCAATTTCCATTATAAAAAAGTAACTGTACCCACTTAGATTTCATTCACGGTTTGTGGATCACGCCTGGTGATACTAAATCCAGATTGAACTCTGCTATTCAAAGAGTAGATTTGGCCCGATCCATAGATGTGCAACTTGGCTATAATAAGGTAATTTATAGGCCTGATATATTTTATATTCTATAATAATTGTAACTGAGGGGTACAATTCCCTGACTGTATTAATCAAGTACTGATATCATTAATCACTACCGTCTATGTACTTCTGGCCAATACTGTACATAAGTATTATTAGATTAGAACACTCGACAATAACACGGTTTTCCACACAGAATACTCGGTTAGAATATTTATTACATAAAAGGGATTAGATTACATTACTTAGTTGCGCTTATAAGGCAAATAGAATGTGCATGTAAATCAATAATGGATATTAAGTAATTAGATCTATGGATCTTCTGGGATAGGGGTACTACCGGTTGTAAGCCAGCAGAGGGGGCCAAAGCTCTATGCAAGTCAATTAGTCCACTGGTCCTCAGCGAGGCACCTGCAGGGGGAGCGGTCTTTACTCCCTGGCTCAGCGGGGAAAGCAGCTGCTGGTCCCAGGGTGCGCGCCACGCAGGTAACGCCGTGGGGTCTCTGCTCCGGCAGAGACGGACTCGAGTGGAGGTCCTCACGGTAGATGTGTAGTTCCCACAGCAGCAGCGGGGCAGACGGTTCTGCTCCAGCCGCCACAGTCAAAGCACTGAAGAATAATCCTTGCCGGAAAAGTGGCTCTGCTGGCGGGGTAAATCCTCCGTGTTGCGCGGTAGTGCGCGGTGGTTCAGAGTTGAACTTGACGTTGGTCTATCCTATTAGCACGGGCAATAAGTGCTCTATGTCGACGCACAATTACTCACTCCACGTGGTCTTTGACTCGTAATGAAGGTTTACTAATGAATAGAGAACGATACGACAAACAGACGTATTTAGGATAACACGAGACTATATTGGGGCAATGCGAGCCCTGCTGTACCGCACGTTGCGTAGTGGGTAAGGCTTTACTTGGTAACTGAACCAGACTGAACTGAAGGCGAACTGAAGAGGAACTGCAAGGGGGGTTCTGTATTCTTGCGCCATATTTATATCCACGGTGGACAAATAGTGCCTATCTCATTTCTGTCGCCTCTCGGTCTCGTAGCCGTGGGCGAAAGCGGGCATGTTTGGGCAAGACCTGGCGGTAGCTTTCAAGTCAGCTCGAGGGGGCAAGGCTTTACTCGGTACCTGGCGCCAGGGGATCGCTTCCAATAGGGGAATGAATATTATGGTCTGTCCTGCTAGACTAAAGGGATATTCCGTGCATATTGTACAAAGAATATACAAGGGATATCAAACGATATACAAATAGTATACATGGGATCTCAGGCAATAAATATATATATTCGGTTTAATCTGACCCTTTGTAACAGCCGCCCCCTAATTAGTCCCACCTAATTAGCTAAGCAGGGACAGATTAACCGCACTGTCCACTACTCAATGTCCGTTGTGAGGGGTCGGGCAGTTCACAAAGTCAGGGGTCGTGGTAGTCATTAGGCAAGTCGGGGAGCCTTGGCGACTCGATCAGCCTCGCCACGGGTCGGTTGTAGATCCGCCCTTGGCCGAGCACTTCTGCCACTCTGACCTTTCCGTCGGTACCAGTGGTCACTTTGCTTACGCGGCCGGCCGGCCACGCAGCTCGGGGTGGTGACTGGTCTATGGTCATGACGACTGGACGGGATGAAGGGGGGCTTAGGAGGAAGCGGGCCTGAGACTGCTTTGATCTGGGCTTGGCTGTGCTTTCTCCTCCTCCGTCTGTTTCTCTTGTTCGCTCTGTACCCCGTGTGAGGAGGGGCCGGTCCCGGCCGCCCCGTCAAGGAGTCGCTTGGGGTGCTGGGTTCAATGTCAGCTACGTCTGGAGCGCAGCTGAGGGGGGTGGAGTTCCGAACTCCCTCTGGTACCCACGGTTCTCTCACAGGCCTCTCGCTTAATGTCAATAGCCTCTGCTGTATGGGGGAGAGGCCGGTGTCTTCTTCTGTCGCTCTGGAGTGGAGGCAGCTAGTGGCTGCTGTTCGGTTGAGAGATTTAGCGAGGGGGCCTTGCAATGTCCATCCTAGGCGGGTCTCGACTGCTACAGGACAGCCTCGGGGACCTGTATGGACCCGGTCAATCGGGACTATGAGTTCTGCATGGTCGGAGCCTATCAACAGGGTCGGGGTGACGCCGTCTATGAGCGGGATAGGTAGTTGACGCAGGTGCACATATTTATCCATCAACTTGGTGACAGGGTAGGTGTACTGCGATAGTCCTATTTCTTGGCTGGTGAAAGCATTTGTGATCTTGTACCGTCGCTCTGGCTGCCCGCTTGCTGCGATAGTGAAGGAGACATTCTCGCCCTTTATCGTCTTTAAATCTCTTCTTATTGTCCGAATCGTCATTTGGTTCTCGCTCCCCCGCAGTCCCAGCTGGGCCGCAGCGGACGCGAGCAGAAGGGTCTTCTCTGACCCGTCATCAAGGACGGCGTAAGTGTCCATGACTTTGTCCCCGTGGCTCAGGAGCACTCTGACCACTTTGAGGAGCACTCGGGGGGTCTCGCTGTGCTGGTCAATGTGGAGCACTCCTGTGGGTGGTGACGTAGACTCTATGTGGTACGAGTCGCACCTTGTCCGCCAGTGTCTGCCGTAGCAGTCGGGACAGAAGGGAGCGGTCTGGTGGAACTTTGGTTCTGGTGCCACCGCCTCGGCGTGGTACATGACCGCGACGGGCCCACTCTGTTGTCCTGGGTGACGCTTGTTGATGTCGTGCAGGACCTCCAGGTGGGTGCCACCGCACCTGCTGCACTTTTTCTTCAGGTGGCACTCAGCTGCTAGGTGGCTGCGCGCGCAGCGGAAGCAGCGGCGGTGGTCCTTGACCCACTGGCTCACATCATCCGTGGTCAGCTTCTTGAAATCTTCGCACTGATGGAGCCGATGTTCTCCCGCACAGTACTGGCACTCAATCTTCCACTGGTCCTCTTTCGTCGAGGGGGTGTTGTGGTTGGAGTGCTGCGGTACTGACTCTGATTGGTGCATGACAGTCACCGATCTTCTTCCATCATTTATTCTCCTGGGTCCTTCTCTGGAGCCAGGGGTGCTCCGTCCGAATGTATCTAGCCGTAAGCTGCTGACTTCTCTCGCCAGGAAGTCGGCTAGATCGAGGAGGTTCGGTTCGGGGCCATTAGGGTCTCGGTGGTCTCTCTGCCGCCTAAAGCGCTCCTGTCGGGCGGGCGGTAGCTTCTCCAAGATCCTCTCTACATTTGAGTTGGCGTATAGTTCATGCCTACCCTTTTCCCTCTGCGCTCCCAGCATCCCTACCAGGGACTGCACTCTGATGGACAGGTCGTCCAGTGCTCGATTGTCTGTGGCTGGGGGTAGGCGGTCAATATGCCTTATCTCTTCTATCACGTAATCCCATATACGTCCATATCTCTGGTCCAGCGCTGCAAGGGCCGCTGTGTATGGTGTCGAAGAGGAGGCGTAGGCCAGCGCTATATTGTGCGCTCGCGGTACTTTCAGGTGCTTCAGTAATATTGCATACTTGTGGCGTTCATCAGCGACATCCACCATCATTGTCTCTAAGCACATCCGGAGCTCCGTGTACTGTGCTCGATTCTCATGGATGAAGTCTGGAATTGACGGCGTGGCGATGTATGACGCTGTGGGTGACTGATACATCGGTGAGCGTTGGGGGAGAGGCCTCCTAGGCGAGTCTCCTCTTGCGTGTCGTCTTGGGCTGGTACTTGGTGGGTACCGAAGGTCGGGTACCCAGGTGCTGTTCCTCGGGGCTGACGGTGCGTCAAACTCACCCGTGAGTTGAGTCGGGGGTTTGTAACGCAGGGCCTCGGGGCTGACTTCTGGGCTGTACTGGACCTCCTGGTCCTGAGTATGTTGCTGCGGGTCGGGGCTGTACTGGGCCTCCTGGGCCAGAGCACGTTGCTGCTGGTCGGCTTGACACCCCTCCTCTTCCTCCTCATCTCCCTCTGCTAGGACCTGGAGTCGTCTGTTCAGTCTCTCGGCGTGGTCCGGTTCTGTACCCCGGTTGCTAGGTCTCGTATGGACCGGCTGGGGAGGGGGTTCAGAGACGTGGGCAGGCTCCTCCTGTTGGCGGGGTCCCGGGTCGCTTCGTCGGGTAGGGGAATGTGTCCTAGACCCGTGTCTTGACGACCTCTGGGAGCTCCGTGCGGAGTGAGGGGGTGTCGCCATGGCAACTAGTTTGTCCATCAGCTCCGCCTGCAGCCGGTCGCGCTCTGCCTCGCGCCGGGCATGGGCTGCGTCGCGCGCGGCTTCGCGCTGGGCGTTGGCGATGTCGCGCTGCGCATTGGCGCTGGCCTGGGCAGCGTCGCGCTGTGCGTTGGCGACGTCGCGCTGGGCATTGGCGCTGGCATGGGCAGCGTGGAGCTGTGCATTTGCGGCGTCGGCGCGGCTTCTCTCGACGTCGCGCTGGGCATTGGCGCTGGCATGGGCGGCGTCGGCGCGGCTTCTCTCGACGTCGCGCTGGGCATTGGCGCTGGCATGGGCGGCGTGGAGCTGTGCATTTGCGACGTCGGCGCGGCTTCTCTCGATGTTCTCTTCTGTCTGGAGGCGTCTGGTCTCCAGTCTTATTCGGTCGTCCTCGCTCCTTTGTTGCGCCTGGAAGCGCTCTCGCTCACCTGCGTAATGTTCGCGCTCGCACGTCTGTTGCGCTTGAAGTCGATCGCGTTCGGTGGAGGCTGCCAGGGTGGCGATGAGTGCTTGCGCCAGCATCTTGTCCGCCTCGCTGGGGGAAGACGCCGTTCGGGGCGATCGGCTCCCGGCAGTACTTGTTGGAGATCCATTCTCCGGTTGCGTACCGAGGAGATCCGTCTCCTGGGTGCGCGTCTCTCTAGGGTTGTCTTCCTCCCGGGGGTGATCGGGGGCTATTTCTTCGGTATTGTCTGGGGGTAAAGTCGTGTCAGTTCCCTCCTGGTCCCCACCGTGAGCTTGGTCAGTTACATTAGCACCCAGTAGGGCCTCGGTTGGCGGGGTAACCTGGTTGTTAAGGTCGGACATAATTTTACTTTCTACTTTTTCCGCGTTTAACTTCCCTTTAAAGCTAGGTATTGGACTGACAGAGTATGCCTCTAGGTAGGGAGGTGGCTGTCGTCTGCGCTGCGGGCGATCTAGCTTAGGAGAACCGTTTGTGGAGTGTTCGTCATCGGCCATGCCAATATTAATATTATATTAATATTACGCTAATTATTATCTCGGCTATCGAAGGACCAATTGTAACTGAGGGGTACAATTCCCTGACTGTATTAATCAAGTACTGATATCATTAATCACTACCGTCTATGTACTTCTGGCCAATACTGTACATAAGTATTATTAGATTAGAACACTCGACAATAACACGGTTTTCCACACAGAATACTCGGTTAGAATATTTATTACATAAAAGGGATTAGATTACATTACTTAGTTGCGCTTATAAGGCAAATAGAATGTGCATGTAAATCAATAATGGATATTAAGTAATTAGATCTATGGATCTTCTGGGATAGGGGTACTACCGGTTGTAAGCCAGCAGAGGGGGCCAAAGCTCTATGCAAGTCAATTAGTCCACTGGTCCTCAGCGAGGCACCTGCAGGGGGAGCGGTCTTTACTCCCTGGCTCAGCGGGGAAAGCAGCTGCTGGTCCCAGGGTGCGCGCCACGCAGGTAACGCCGTGGGGTCTCTGCTCCGGCAGAGACGGACTCGAGTGGAGGTCCTCACGGTAGATGTGTAGTTCCCACAGCAGCAGCGGGGCAGACGGTTCTGCTCCAGCCGCCACAGTCAAAGCACTGAAGAATAATCCTTGCCGGAAAAGTGGCTCTGCTGGCGGGGTAAATCCTCCGTGTTGCGCGGTAGTGCGCGGTGGTTCAGAGTTGAACTTGACGTTGGTCTATCCTATTAGCACGGGCAATAAGTGCTCTATGTCGACGCACAATTACTCACTCCACGTGGTCTTTGACTCGTAATGAAGGTTTACTAATGAATAGAGAACGATACGACAAACAGACGTATTTAGGATAACACGAGACTATATTGGGGCAATGCGAGCCCTGCTGTACCGCACGTTGCGTAGTGGGTAAGGCTTTACTTGGTAACTGAACCAGACTGAACTGAAGGCGAACTGAAGAGGAACTGCAAGGGGGGTTCTGTATTCTTGCGCCATATTTATATCCACGGTGGACAAATAGTGCCTATCTCATTTCTGTCGCCTCTCGTAGCCGTGGGCGAAAGCGGGCATGTTTGGGCAAGACCTGGCGGTAGCTTTCAAGTCAGCTCGAGGGGGCAAGGCTTTACTCGGTACCTGGCGCCAGGGGATCGCTTCCAATAGGGGAATGAATATTATGGTCTGTCCTGCTAGACTAAAGGGATATTCCGTGCATATTGTACAAAGAATATACAAGGGATATCAAACGATATACAAATAGTATACATGGGATCTCAGGCAATAAATATATATATTCGGTTTAATCTGACCCTTTGTAACAATAATAATATTTCAAATTGCATGTGTCCGCATGGCAGAATTCAGTACTGTATCTACAAAACCTTCTGTTTAATCATCTTCCCTTTATTAATTTTCTTAGATTTTCTGTACACGTGATCTCAAGAAGGTGCTGAGCCAGCTCAGTGGCAGTTCATGTCTGGTAATTTTTAGAAAATAGGGCTAGGGCTTAACAGGTTAAAGTGAGTGTGTGCATGTGGATGTGTGTGTGCAATGAATGTAGAATGGATGGGTATAGTGTTGCATAGAGTCCACATTGAGCATCCTGATGGCCTGGGGATAGAAGTTCCTTCTGAGTCTGTCTGTACCGGCCATGAGACTCCGGTAGCACTTGCCTGGGGATAGAAGCTCCTTCTGAGTCTCTCTGTACCGGCCCATGAGACTCCGGTAGCGCTTGCCTGGGGATAGAAGCTCCTTCTGAGTCTCTCTGTACCAGCCATGAGACTCCGGTAGCGCTTGCCTGGGGATAGAAGCTCCTTCTAAGTCTCTCTGTACTGGCCATGAGACCGGTAGCGCTTGCCTGACCGCAGCAGTGCACAGAGGCAGTTGTTTGGGTGGCTGGAGTCTTTGACTCCGGGCTAGAGCCTGCTGCAACTCACTATCGCCTCTACTCTCGAGGGGCCATGTAACGTCCGGGCCTACACTGCGCTGCGCTGATAAGCTGGAGTGGGTACATGCTGTCTCGCCCCTCAGAGGCTGCGCTTCCACTTGGTGCACAGCCGCACGCGCGCATGTTTCTGACACTTGGCGTTTTTCAATCAGCTCACTCCGTCACCGGCCTGGGAAATTAAGCCATCATTTTAAGATTAGAGGAGCTCGACAATTGGAAAGGGATTTCTAATTAGCTTGTTGGCGATTTCTCTAAACCCCCTTTAAGCCAATCCCTCCCTAATCCTCAACAGTTTTCTTTTTCTTTATTTTTTTCTCTCTTGCTCTCTCTTTCCCTCTCAGTCTCCTTCTCTCTCTCTCTCTCTCTCTCTCTCTCTCTCTCTCTCTCTCTCTCTCTCTCTCTCTCTCTCTCTCTATCTCTCTATCTCTCTCTCTCCCCTCTCTCCCTCCCTCCCCCCCTAAGAAGTTTTACCTCACGTAACTGGCGCAGTGCAGGAGAGCAGAGCGGTTGTGCAATTTCTATTGGTTCTGAAGCGCGACTGAGAAGTGTGGCCAGTTTGAATGAGGCCGAGGTTCTCCCACGACGGCACTAACCTCGAGTCATTTTCCACCGCAGCCGCATTTATGTTCCCTCAAAGCCATCCACCATGCATAATGAGCGTCTTATAAAACCGCCCGCTTTGCGTCGATATTATCGACGATCTACCCCTATTTCCCCCCCCCCCCTCACACTTATTCCCTGTTGATTGCTATTTTACTGTAGTCAAATATTTGGATTCCAGCCTATTGATCCAGTCAGTTTGTTGTGGGCTGCGATGCTTCCGCAGTCCTCCCGACTGCAATACAGCCGAGCTCACGGCTCCGTCGCAGTCAGTCATCCCGGCTATTACGCCCCCTGGGCAGGCTCAGACTTCTAAATGGTAGCTTTCTCTTTGTAATTCAGCGGGGCTGGGCTACATGTGTGAGTTTAAAAGGATGAGGTCTGACGGGCTTGGCTACATGTCTGAGTTTAAAAGGATGAGGTCTGAAGGGCTTGGCTACACGTCTGAGTTTAAAAGGATGAGGTTCAGTGTGGCTTGGCTACATGTCTGAGTTTAAAAGGATGAGGTCTGAAGGGCTTGGCTACATGTCTGAGTTTAAAAGGATGAGGTCTGAAGGGCTTCTGTCAGCGAGTGGATACAGCAGATGGCCCGGGCCCCCCGCTGGTGTGTGTGGAATCCGGTCGATTTACCTGTTTTGTAATCTCTCCAGCTTTTAAACCCACGATTTAAAAGAGACAATCGGTCGCTCCCTTTTCCCTCTATTTACTCTGTGAGTAACGGAATCCTCTTCTTCGAGGGAAAAGACAGTGTATTGCTCTCATTCTGCTAAGGCTGTACCGAATGCTTCGATCATAATGTTGACATTCGAATTCTAAATCAACATTCGAATTAATTTTTTTTATAAAAATTTAATAAAGATTATTTCTTTCTTTATATCTATTTTTTTATATATTTTTTTATGTGTCTATTCATTCTGTTTAAACCAATGGGGTTTTTCTTCACAGTTGCAGATAAAGATTAGGCTACACTAATATTATACTATAAGACGTCACCATCACTTTCGTACCAACGTGCCCTTATTGGATTATTTATGTTGACGAAACTGAGTTATATTCATTAAATAAAGTTGATTTAATAAAAAAAATATACAAATTTAATCAGATTATTCACTTTATTCAAATTGAGGATTTAGTTTGAGGATATACAAAAAAACATGAATACAATTTCTTTTTGGATTAAGTCATAAAATATGACAGACATTCGAAGCTTCGAATGTTAAAAAATGACATTCTGCCCTACATTCTGCGTCTCTGCGCCTCTTCCATTGGATCACCCAGGCCACGGACTTCTCCACTCGATGCTGCGATCGACCATATTCACACATAAAGAACCCAAGCTGAGCATGACATACGAGCAAAATGGCCGCCGTGTGAACATGGCCAATTATCCATCCACTAGACGTCTCGGGCGCAGAAGGAGGGGGGGGGGGGGGGGGGGGGGAGCTGGCTGTTGCCAAGAATGGATATAAGACGTGATTAATCTCACGACAAATCACGGGGCAACCTGCTAGCTGACGATGTAATTACAAGGTCTGTTAAACACAATTAATCAATTTATCTGCCACACACGTGATATTTCACGTCTCTCTCTCTCTCTCTCTCTCTCGCTCTCTCTCTCTCGCTCGTGCGTCGGCTGCCTCTCCTGTTGTCTGAAAGGTGCATCTTTCATTGTCCAGGCTGTGATGTGTAGTGTCCTGCTGCTTCTCCGTCCACACAGACGTGTGTGAGTGAGTGAAGGCCAAGCAGTTAGCAAGGTACTGCTCAGTATCGGCTATTATAGGAAGCTGCTCAATTTGGAGGAGCCGGCGTTGTTTCCTTTACCCGGCCATGATATGTGTCCGACGAGTAGTTCAGCCATACTGTATGTCAGGGGTGGGCAACTTTGTATATGGTGAGGGCCACTAAATTTCCACAATCAATCTGGGGGGCCGCATTGTTTATCGGCAGTCCCGCCAGTAGTACCCCATCACTCAAATTGCCCATAATAGTCACAGATGTGATAAATAAGGCATATAAACTATTATAATTAGTTGTAACTTTGTTTTTATTCCATTTAAAACGCATTTAGTAATGCTTAATTTCAACTTTATGAATTTATAAATACAGCTGAATTTGAAAGTATTGCTGTGTAACCCAAATATATACAAAAGTGACAAATTATAATTAAGGCTTCTATTAAAATAAATTTATGAACTTAAAGCCCACTGCTCAACAAACACAAAGCAGCATCCCTGCTGCATTTCACTACAACAGTAAATCAAAAGTGCAATAATAAATGATTTTGTTAAATGTATAAACTTTTATCCTGCTACTAAACAAAACATTCCTGAGTGCCTCCCATTGACCCTTTATCAAACTGGCATGACATTCACCCTCCCCCCACAGTGGGTCAATAATGGTTCTGTCTTTAATGAGACACTTGTGGTCTCTCCTGTTGGCGCACAATAGAAGGAATGTCAACTTCAATGTTTGTGCATGCAATCTGCATCAGATGAAATAACATTTCATTTTTGTGTGCGCGCGTGCACGCGCATGCACATCCGTGCGCGTACTTCTGCTCAGAAAAGTGCTGGGACGGCGTGGTACCGCGTGGCATGACCACTGCACCCCTGATTATTAGTGACCCACAATAGATGGAAATTACCGTAATTCCTCTAATAGTGACCCGGGCTTGTATTTGCTGTAGCGGGTACCAGGCTTTTATTAGGAGGAGGCATGTATAAGAGAGAGGCCTATATTTCTAATTTTCAAACATCATAATGAATAAATCAACATTTTGTGTCAGTTTGAACCCAGTAAAATGTACTGGGTTCATTTATTGAGACCAAGTACTGTATGAAATAGTAAACAGTGCAATTACAGGTGGTCACTGGTCATTTCAACGTTTTCAAAGTGAAATCAAGTAACTTTACCTTAGCAGCTCAGTATGCAGCTCAGTATATTAGTAACCCGGCTTGTATTAGGAAGTCGGCTTATAATTGCTTAGCTCAAGAGCGCACCCGGCCATTAATAGAGACTAGAGTTGTTCCGATACCGATAGCAGTATCGGAAATGCCGCCGATACTGCCTAAAATGCTGGTATCGGTATCGGCGAATACCCTCTAATGTTGCGCTCCGATACCATATGAAGTAATTTATCAACAACACTGCGGACGTTGGGCTCTGTGGCTCTGCAGATATACCCTACTCGCCGAGTGAGCATTATAAACAAACGTGTGCTTAATCGACCGTGAATTAAAGTGTCAATTGCCATTTGTCATTTTAACAGCAGAGCAGATACTTTCTTAAAATGCCATCGTCCCGACAGAGCGTTGTTGACGGGGAGCTCTGATGAGTTCGCTTGGTGGCTGGTGTTATTAGCATTGAACAGCTAACCGAAAGCTAGCTTTAACGTTACCTTGGCTAAAGTTGGGGCTATTCATAATCCAGCAATAATGGCTGCAGACCTGGAAGCAAAGTACAGCAAGTTGGCAAAGGAGTATTCCAAGTAAAATCACTGTCACCAGTAGGGATGCACCGATATGAAAATTTGCCACCGATACCGATACCCATTGTTCAACTAACACAATCGACCGATACCGATATTTGTGGCAACATTTTTTAAATATATATATTTTTTTGTAATATATATTTTCTTGTAATATATATATATATTTTTTTATGAAACTACTGTATATTTGTGTTACAAATTGTGCTCACCGATATGAACATAGGCCTCTTTACTTACTTAAAAAAAGGAAACATCAAGAAATAGCACTATCTCTCCCAGTATGGTCTGTCGGGCTGCAGCTAGATACTAGTTCTACCAGTATGGTCTACCGGGCTGCAGCTGGATACTATTGTCTCTCAAGTCTCAACCAATGACATTTTGATTGACAGTCGATTCTGCCAATTACGTCACACACCGCTTGCACCCGCCTCTGCTGTTACCACCAATCGGCAAGCGCGTATACATTTTTTACTTCCGCTTTTGTCCGCCATTGATTTTGACGAGAGGTATTCTACAACGACAACAAACGGCGGCGCGGCCGACGTTTAGCTTTTAGCTCCGCAGGATGACTAAATGAGGCATAATGATTTTACTGCAACGAATGTTATAATAAAACAAAGCCTTTCTATACATGTGTCTGATTGAAAACTTTATTAACAGATTGCAGAATGGGTAAAACTCAGGGCTCTATGAGCAACGGAAGGAACTGAGCTAGTATGAACGAGTATGCTTGCTACGTTCGGGTAAATAATATGCTGATGTTATTGAACGTGTAACACTAACTATATAACGTTAATGCCACAAAACGAATGCCTTGTTAACACTTTAACTGCCACACACGAGATATCTCGGGTTTCCGATAGGTATGTTGAAAGCCACTCACAAGATTTCTCGGAATTTTTATTTATTTATTTTTTTAGCAATCTGAAATCATATTGCATCACGAGAGCCTACCCGAGTATACCCGAGCGCCGCCGGCGATCATATGTTGAAAAAAGCGGCCCCTATCGTCTCCCAGATGACATAAGGGATTTTGGAATGGACTCAATGAAAATGGATGGGGAAAAAAATCCGGTACTCCACATTTTCCAGTCCACGGGGTTACCACAGTTCATTCTGGAGCCTCTCAGCCCCGCGGAATCATGTGTACTACTGTATCACGTTGGATCCATACACTTATCGATTTTTTCGAATGGTGATCAGGAATTGGAATATACCAGTTGGATACCATCTGATGTCGGGTAAGGAATCTATGTTATCAGTGTTAGGATAATCAGACTAATTTTGATGAAGATATAGGCTGTTTTGTGAAATGGGCTCTTTCGGTTTCACTGTAAAAGTCCAAGAGGAAATCAACACAGCGATTATCCGTGCGCGGCCCGAATGTGCTTGCGTGCACGTATAATATTGATCATCTAGCGTTTATTTGAAAACGATTCATAAATAGGCAGACGAATAACAACGTTGTGGAATATTCCAGTAAAAGACGATTATCATAGAATGGTCCAGAATTAACTGTTTTTTTAATCTCAAAACGGGTGCTTTTCTAAATGCTCTGAAACGGAAATGAAGCGATAAAAAACCAATCTGCCTTGACAGCACTGACTGGAAAAGTAGTCTTTCATAAGCGACGGGCAGATTAGACACATAGCCATAATTTAAAACATAGATTAGGCGATATTAACGTTAACATTGAAGTGGACCGTGGCATCAAAGGGGTAAAAAGGAAAACCCGGCATGGCACTCAAAGTGTTAATCATAAGTAGTAACTTTGATGCAGTAGCTTGTGTGTGTGTGTGTGTGGCAGGGCTCCAGACTAACTTTTTTCACCACCGTCCCAGAACCGTCCCGAAATACAGTTTTAACCGTCCCAAAGTGAATGTAAACCGTCCCATTTTTTTTTAATATATATAATGTATCAACGTCAATTTGATCAGATGGGGACATATTTTGTACTGATAATGGCACAGAGGGTGAGACCAACTGTGTACCGTACCTTTTGATTATTGTAAGCACAAAGATAATAAGCAGCTATAACTAGAACGTGTCGATAATATACAGTTCCAATAATAATAATAATAATAATAATAATAATAATAGATCAAATTTATATAGCGCCTTTCATAGAACCCAAGGTCGCTTCACAATCGAGACAAAAAATAGGGCTAGGGAAATAGGGGGGAAAAAGGGGATGAGGGAAGGTTAGGGATAATGGATAATGGACCTAATCTAATCTAAACTAACTGATGGGGAAAAGCCTTGGTCAAGAGGTTTGTTTTTAGAGCAGTTTTGAAGGTGTCCAGGGTTGGGGCGTTGCGGATAACATTACACTTCTGTTATTTAAATGTGTCCTTACGTTAGAGTCAGGGGTTGTATTGTTGGATGCAGTTCCCTGTTGGTCAGTGTGTGTCTGTTCTCCATCTTCTTCTGCTGTGTTTATCCTCTTCAAATAGCGCAGCATATTTGCGGTGCTCTCTTCACTGAGAGGATGCCAGTATAGCGTTTATTTTTATTTGTATAACATTCTGATATTTTCGCGGTTCTTGTATAGTGGTCTCATGCGACCGTCAACTATAATAAATATGGGCTGTTTTAAATTGTGTGAATAGTTGTTGTGAGTGCTCGCACTATGTTTCAATATCATCCGTTTTACCATTCATTCATTATAAACACAGACGTAAGGTGTCCACCGCGCGTCCACCGTGTCCACCGTGCTTTTTGAAGCTCCGGCCAAAATGCATGGTGACGTGTTGACTTATTTCGGAGGGGGATCCCAATGATATATCAATAAAAACGTACCGTCAGTTCATGTCCAAGGGATTATGTTCACGCACACAGCAAGTATCACCAGTTCCTGACATTTTTTAACCTCTTTCTTTTTCGATGTCGAGATAAATTTGGGGCTGCTTCAGCGCGACCTGTGGTTTGCTGATCAGAATGGTGGGCGGGAGCTTGATGCTAGATTAGCGTATCGCTGCGTTGGGACGGCGGAGATAGTCATTGGATTCGGCAAATCACGCAACGTTTAGACTTCAGTGAACCCCACATAATAATGTTGCCGTCTCTGTCAACTAAGTCGGCACGAGACACGCACCGTTTGACAGCAATATGTGCGCGCACTGACAGTCGGCTAATTGACATTTCCTGTGAAAAAAAAATCCTCTCGTCCCGTTTGTGTCCCGGCAATGATTTCTGTTCGTCCCAAATCAATATTTGATCGTCCCCGGGACGACGGGACATCGTTAGTCTCGAGCCCTGGTGTGTGGGGGACTGGGGACGGCATTGTGCAGGTCGCGAGTGAACTTTTTTTTGTCTTTTGACCCTACACAAATTGATGGATATTTATCGGCTACTGGCATCGGCACATTCGAGCTTATCGGCCGATAGGCCGATTGCAGTCAACAAGGCACTTATCGGCCGATACCGATACCCGACCGATACATCGGTGCACCCCTAGTCACCAGTAACGTTAGTCTTTCCATATACCGGTAGCTCATGCTAGCTAACCTAGCTCACGTTAACGTCTTCATTGCACAATTGCATGTCGCATACACAATTAATGACATGTTGCGGACAGCCATATCGGTGACAATGTTTAGCTTTTAGTGCCAAATGATAAGAGTCTGAGGCGGAGTCTCAAAAGAGAATGTTGAATATTTATTGTGCAAAAATCACAACAACAGAACAGAGCCTCTGGTACTAAACGGAGCCTTCTTGTGGAAGCAAGTGCAGCAACGAATAATGTCCGTGTGGAACTAATGTGCCAACAACCTTTCCGTGGGTGAACTCATTGAGATAGTTTTCAATACTAATACTAGTCTATACAATCACCTGTTGTTGAATAAATACTAGTGATGCACCGATGTGAAAATTGTGGCCGATACCGATAACCGATATTAATATTGCTGTTCTGGCCGATACCGATATTTACCGATGTCGATATCTCTGTATAGAAAACACTTTTTTATGATAATCAAATAAAGAGCTATTTTCCAAAACGCATAATTTTTTTTACTTTTGTAACTTATTTTCAGAAATGACTGATATTTTGAAACTATTTAAGGCCAAAACATGTAAAAAGAAGAAAAAAAAGATTTTTTTTTTTTTTTAATATCGGCCCTATCTTGATATCGGACCGATACCGATGTGTAAAAAAACGGCCATATCGGCCGATATTATATCGGCGGCCGATATATCGTGCATCACTAATAAATACCATTACTTTATAGTTATTACTAAAAAACAGTATATATAAAACCATTTTTTTTATAATTTATATATATATATATATATATATATATATATATATATATATATATATATTTTTTTTTTTTTTTTTAATGTATGCACTGGTATCGGATAAGTATCGGTATCGGCCGATACCCAAAGCTTAGGTATCGGAATCGGATCGGAAAGGAAAAAATGGTATCGGAACATCTCTAATAGAGACCCGGTTTGTAATTGAATACCGGTCACTATTAGAGGAATTACGGTATGTTAGCGAACTTACCTGATGTATAATGCAGTGCGGCATTGGACACTCAACACCACTCTGCCTTAGAAGCCCGGCGAATCCTGTGTGTTTTCCTTTCATTGCGGGTAGAGCTGCCGCGGTATTGATGTTTTCCTTACCGCACAAATTTGCGAAATATTTCATACCGCGGACGGTATTACAGCAAAAAAAAATAAAAAGATTTGAAAGCATTTTTTCCCCTACTCTTTATAGCATATAGCCTGCCTCTAGTCTAATGGCTACTGCATAGTACCTACTCGACTCGACCCGCTTTAGGTACCTGGTACTTCGTTCCTTTTCCACTGCAGGTACTACTCAGTTTGTCTCCGTGTGGGGACGCTTGTGTACACTGAAAGCTCGGTGAGCATAGCTACAGTATGTCCGAGGGCTTGCAGCAAGCCAGACTTTAACACAGTTTCAATCAATCAATCAATCAATAACAACATTAACCAGACTCTCGTTTTGTCTATTCTGCTAAAGCTAACGTCACCTCTCATTGTGTCTATTCTACCAAGCAACCCGGGTTTAACGTTACCTCTCGTGTCTTATCTGCTGACGTTAGCAACAACAACAACAAGTTTAACACATCAGTGATATTTTGTGACATTAAACTCTCCGCTCGGTGGTAAATTGGGTTGATGTCGGTTTTATTTCATAAATAAATGAGGCAGAATGCACAGTGAATCCATCCTTTTTTGTTTATTGCACTTGGTCCTGTTGCAAACAAATCCTGAATGAATGGTCGCTTGGAACCTCGACAGAGGAGTAGGGTATATCTGCAGAGCCGCAAGCCCAACGAGAGCAGGGACTTTATTATTATTATAAAAAACAGCGGTGATGCAGTATTCAGCCTAACTCTGCGGTGGGCGTGATGTAACAGCGATACCGCGGTAATGCGGTTATCGCGGCAGCTCTAATTGCGGGTGCTCCATCGGTAACAACAGCGGACAGTTTATCAAACCCCCCATATTGCTGCACGGCACTTTCAACAGTGTTGAATATGTCCACACTAGGGCTGACCCCTATTAGTCGAATAGTCGACTAATCGATCGAAAGGAGCCATAGTCGACTGCCAACCTCTTAGTCGAATGCAGAAAAAAAAAGAAAAATTATAATTTTTTTTTAATATTGGCTGGGGCCGCATGGAGTGTCGGTGAGGGCCGCATGCGGCCCACCGGCCGCCAGTTGCCCCTCCCTGCTGTATGTAACAGCGTTCTGCCGTCCATGCACTCTGTAACTGGCTGTTCTTTCATACTTTCTGACTGCACTGGCAGTGTTTATGTCCTTTGTATGAGGCTTCCTTGTACTTCTGTTCATGTGGACATAAATAAACATTTCAAATGTGTGTGTGTGTGTGTGCGTGCGCATTGCGGGTCATTAAAAAAAAACAGTCTTCATCATTTCACCATGTCCCAGTTGAGCTCCAGCGGAAAGGGCATACCTTGACCCCCCACGCCAGGGGCTGAAATGACAGTCCGTCCTCCTCCTGGGGGGGGGGGGGGGTCAGCCGGGGACATGCCTCCGAACGGAGTGGTTAATGATTAGCCGCTCGACTCGAGACAGGACACACGGCATTAAAGCGATGCAAGGGGCCACGGCCGACCCGTTCCCCTCGTTCACACTGCAGCGACCCTCTCCCCCTCCTCCTTCCCCTCGTTCGCACTGCAGCTGACCCTCTCTCCCCCTCCTCCTTCCCCTCGTTCGCACCGCAGCCGACCCCCTCCTCTCCTACTTCCCCTCGTTTGCACTGCAGCCGACCCTCTCTCCTCCTTCCCCTCGTTCACACCGCAGCCGACCCTCTCTCCCCTCCTCCTTCCCCTCGTTCGCACCGCAGCCGACCCTCTCTCCCCTCCTCCTTCCCCTCGTTCACACCGCAGCCGACCCTCTCTCCCCTCCTCCTTCCCCTCGTTCGCACTGCAGCTGACCCTCTCTCCCCCTCCTCCTTCCCCTCGTTCGCACCGCAGCCGACCCCCTCCTCTCCTACTTCCCCTCGTTTGCACTGCAGCCGACCCTCTCTCCTCCTTCCCCTCGTTCACACCGCAGCCGACCCTCTCTCCCCTCCTCCTTCCCCTTGTTCGCACCGCAGCCGACCCTCTCTCCCCTCCTCCTTCCCCTCGTTCGCACCGTAGCCGACCCTCTCTCTCCTCCTCCTTCCCCTCGTTCGCACCGCAGCTGACCCTCTCTCCTCCTCCTTCCCCTCGTTCGCACCGTAGCCGACCCTCTCTCCCCTCCTTCCCCTCGTTCGCACTGCAGCCGACCCTCTCTCCTCCTCCTCCTCCTCCTTCCCCTCGTTCGCACTACGGCCGACCCTCTCTCCTCCTCCTTCCCCTCGTTCGCACCACAGCCGACCCTCTCTCCTCCTCCTTCCCCTCGTTCGCACCACAGCCGACCCTCTCTCCTCCTCCTTCCCCTCGTTCGCACCGTAGCCGACCCTCTCTCTCCTCCTCCTTCCCCTCGTTTGCACTGCGGCCGACCCGCTCTCCTCCTCCTCGTTCGCACCGTAGCCGACCCTCTCTCTCCTCCTCCTTCCTCTCGTTCGCCCCGCAGCTGACCCTCTCTCCTCCTCCTTCCCCTCGTTCGCACCGTAGCCGACCCTCTCTCCTCCTCCTTCCCCTCGTTCGCACCGCAGCCGACCCGCTCTCCTCCTCCTTCCCCTCGTTCGCACTGCAGCCGACCCGCTCTCCTCCTCCTTCCCCTCGTTCGCACCGCAGCCGACCCGCTCTCCTCCTCCTTCCCCTCGTTCGCACCGCAGCCGACCCTCTCTCCTCCTCCTTCCCCTCGTTCGCACTGCGGCCGACCCGCTCTCCTCCTTCCTCGTTCGCACCCCCTGCTGACGCTCCGCCTGGCCTTCCCTGCCGTCGCTTATATTTATTACACTAATGCAAAGAGAAAAAAAACACGGCCCGGAAAATTGAACGGGGTATATTAGCTGTCAGCGTGTTTTCATTAGGAGGCGCGGAGAATGAAAGCAGACGCTGAGAGACGGGCAGGGAGAGAGAGAGAGGCAGCCATGCGGCATAAACCCGGTAGCCTTTTGAGCAGCAGGCTGTAAATGAGTCATCACCAAGCCCCCGCTGCCATGTAAAGAGTTCTCCCTCTCTCTTCCCTCGCAGCCGTGTGCGTCACGGCGTGAGGAGGCGCGGGGGGTACGGACCTTTGATCCCGGGGTTTCGGTTTGATATGGAACTTAGTAGGGCTGTCATAAATACTTCGAAGCTTCGTTCGATGGGCATGGGATTCGAATATGAAAAAATTCTATAATAAAAAGATATATATATATATATATATATATATATTTTTTTTTATCCACTTTTTCTCCCATTTTCTATATATTTTCTCCCATCCCAATTTCGTATCATCCAATTCAACCCTCCCCTGTCACGGGCGCTGTTTCTTGCCTCCCACAAGCCGGCTGCAATGTGGACTAAGTCATACATAGCACAAGTCCCCTCCGGTACTTGAGGTAACAGCAGTCGCATCTTTTCACCTGTGCAGCTCGATCTCTCAGTGGCGAGGAGTAACGCGTGGGAGGCTCACGCTGCCCCCGACACTTCCTGATTCTACTGCGCAGGCGCACCAACCGACCTGTAGGAGTCGCTGTCCACAACGCCCGATCCCCACCCATCAGTTTCCCACCCCCTAATACGGCCAATGTGTATTAGTACGGACGACCAGCTAAACTGAAAGCAAATGTGGAGCGCTGGGCTCGAACTGACGAGCCCAGCGTCTCCTGCATTTCGTGGCGAGCGCCTTGCCCACTACGCCACATAGCCGCCCTATATATATATATATATATATATATATATATATATATAAAAATCTTATTTTTTTTGCAAAATCAACTCTGCCTCTCTTTGTTAACTACAACAAGCAATGCTGTTTGTTATTTAAGATGAGGTCGGACTCGGTACTGACAGATGTGTGTTCATTGTGCTGCTTTTGTAAAGCCTCAAATGACGGCTTACAATATTTCATGAAAGCAAAGTGTTTAGTTTGTCTAAGATTTAAAAAGGTTTAAACTTTACAGCACTGACAAAGTTGAACAAAGTGCTGTACAAGTCCCACAACATAAAAACATTTTTTTTCATCAATAAATTATTATAATTTTTTTAATTTTTTTGAAGCTTCGAATTAAATCTCGGCCCCGAAGGTCAGCCCTAGAACTTAGTAGGTTTGGGAGAAATATTTAATGCAATGATCACGAGTCTTATCTTTTGCAGTTAAGCGTCGATGCACACAATGCAAGCCTGTTTTTTGCACACGGTGGCTCAGAGTGGTCGTCTGGTAATCGGTTCCCGGTTCAATTCCAGCTCCTCCCAGCAATGTTGAAGTGTCCTTGAGCGAGACACTTAACCCCTGACTGCTCCCCATGAGCCGTGTGCGTGCGTGTGTGTGTTAAGGCTGTCCCCGAACCCTGTTTTTAGGGTTTGAACGTTCGCCAGGGTTTATCGAACAAACGTTCGAACGTTCGTTTTTTTGAATTTTTTTTAATTAAAAATGTTTTTAATAAAATGTTTTTTGTAAATTTTTTTAATAATATATATATATTTTTTTATTGTATTATTATAGATCCTACGGAGGGCGGCATTGCATAGTCTATTGGTGAAAAACATGTTGTTTACAGTGGTGGCTGTTCATGTAAACATGTAATTAAGCAAAGCACTCAGAAGAAAATAAACAAGCTACTGCATCAAAGTTACTACTTATGATAAACAATAGCCCTTGCACACCGCAGTCACGTAAGGGGCTAGATAAACAAAGGCATTCGTTTTGTGGCATTAACGTTATATAGTTAGTGTTACACGTTCAATAACATCAGCATATTATTTACCCAAACATAGCAAGTAGCAAGCACTCGTCCTCAGAGTCTGGCTATTCCCATCATGTCACTGCCATTGGCTCCGCGCCGCGCTCTCACCGGCCGTCTTAACCCACGGATGCGCGCCCGTCCTGGGCATCGGTCAACCATGGTGCTCCCACCTAAGTGGGAGCACCATGCGCCCCAGCTGTCCCCTTGGGCTTCCGTTGCTCATAAGAGCCCTGAGTTGTACCCATTCTGCAGTCTGTTAATAAAGTTTTCAATCAGACACATGTATAGAAAGGCTTTGTTTTATTATAACATTTGTTGCAGTAAAATCATTATGACTCGTTTGGTCATCCTCATCTACGTTCTCGGCGGGGAGCTAACGTATTAGCTACGGTAAGTCTGTTGTGCTTCTCGCAAGCAGATCAATGGCGGCATTGCCGGAAGTAAAAAACTAATAAACGCTTGCCGATTGGTGGTAACAGCAGAGGCGGGTGCAAGCGGTGTGACGTAATTGGCAGAATCGCCTGTCAATCAAAATTGTTCTATTGTATTGGTTGAGAGCTCTGGTTGAGACAATAGTATCCAGCTACAGCCCGGCACGGCCGGCAGACCATACTGGTTGAGCCGAGCGCCGCCTCTTCACATCGCTTCAACCCTGTGCGCCTCCTTTATTTTTTTTTCGCCGAACGTTCAAACCCATTAATTAATGTCCGAATGTCAGCGTAACGAACGAACGTTCGGGCTCAGCCTTTGTGTGTGTGTGTGTGTGTGTGTGTGTGTGTGTGTGTGTGTGTGTGTGTGTGTGTGTGTGTGTGTGTGTGTGTGTGTGTGTGTGTGTGTGTGTGTGTGTGTGTGTGTGTGTGTGTGTGTGTGTGTGTGTGTGTGTGTGTGTGTGTGTGTGTGTGTGTGTGTCATAAGTTGTAAAGCGCTTTGGATAAAAGTGGTTATATAAACGCAGCCCGTTTACAGTTTGCACAGAATCACGTGTCGTCGTTTTGGTTTTGAACCGGGTTGTTTCTTTCCCATACGCTGCACTAATAACATTTAGTAGCGGAAGCAAAATTCTGTTGAGTCACTTTTGAACCGTGAAGTGTAACACAGATGCTTTAAGCCAATTGGTGCAGGAAGAATTAAGATCACGGGTGAATTGAATTAGGGATGCACCGATCCGGTATCTGCCGCCAATATCAGGATCGGGTATCTGTATCGGTAAAAAAAAAAATATATATATATATATCGGATTAAAAAAAATAATAATAATAATAATAAATAACCATTCAGTAAATTTATATCTGTGTTCATTTGTTACCTTTTGTTTCACTAAGTTAGGAAAGTAATGTTTTAAGTCAAGCCTGATGTTGCCTTGCACAAAAGAATGATCCCAGTCTCTTCCACACAGTGACAGTGAGGCATACAGTTTATTAATTGAATGAATGAAGTTTATTTTCTGTCTTTGTTTACAACAAATCAAAAACACACTTGTGATCCTTTACAATTCTTAAAAACAAAACATGTTTTAATATTAAAAAAAAAACGTGGATTAAATTTTTTAATTTCTTAACTTTTTTGGAAAAAAATATTGGACAATGGGTATCGGTATCGGTATTGGCCGATACCCAAACCCAAGTATCTGTATCGGTATCGGGACTGAAAAAGTCGGATCTGTGCATCCCTAAATTGAATAGGAGTCAAAAGATTGCGACGCTCAGAGAATCGCTGAATAAAAGAATCACAGCCGCACCTTATCTAGCGGGCCAGTCCCTGGTGATTCTGCCCCCCCCCCCCCCCCCCCCCCTTTATCTAGCGGGCCGGTCCCTGGTGATTCTGCCGCTGTATAACCTTATTACAGTCATGTGCCGCCAGAGATAGGAGTTGGCAGGTGCCTCACAGTGTGGCTCCGTGGTAAACCCTCGGGGTCGGGAGGTTATCGCCGTTCTTCTTGATCGCAATTTTAAAATGTTCCATTAAACTTTTATAGACCGCAATTTATGACTTTTCCATCATTGACTCATCATGACTGCAGTAAACAGTGGATGAACTGGAACAACATAATCACACCACTGTGGTGACTTATGCTCTTATGTCCTGGTGGGGAAGAAGGTAGTTATTAATACAGATCATCTTCTGGGACGCTAAACTGCCTGGGTACAAAATATATAAATGAGTGCTACTGAGTGTAGTGCTAATCAGATGTCTGTACACAGAGTTGATAACCCAGGGGGAGCAGTCGTGTCTGTTATTGTGTGCAGGTGTCGAGACACAAATGTTGGAACCTTCTTAATTCACTTCAGTTCCAGTTCAAATTAAACGGCATTGTCTATTAGTAACGTGTGGACTGGGCTGTTCTTGTTTTGGGGGGCGAATAACAAAAACTATAAAATAGGCAGACTAGTCTGTAGGGATGGGAATCGAAAACCGGTTCCCGTTGTTAGCGTTAGCATGTAGCCATGGCAGACTCTATTTGATTCCTTAAGGGCTCGAAATTGCCTGGGTTTTGGTAATATGCTCCCGAAATGCTCCCGCTGTTTGGCTACTTCTATGTGCAGTGAAAACTACTTGAATGCTTTAGAACCTAGTCATTGATTTAGTTCAGGGTGAGCTAAAATTAGCCGCGGAGCTAACGCTAGCTAACGTGAGCTAATGCTATTTAATCAAGCTCACAAAGAGAGATAAACAGCTGACAGCGGATAGTACAGGTACAAATACAATAAAACAGCAGGTGGGGGCTGTTGTGTAAACCTTGTACTCTTTAGTTCACATATAATAAGAGACGGAGTGTTTGTTTACTAGTCTCTGTAAGCCAGGAAGTACTGTGGTGCAACATACAAATGTGTCCGTGTAGCAACACAAGCCAATACCTTATCGGACAGGGGCCCGGGGAGGGAGCTCTCTGTGTGTGTGTGTGTGTGTGTGTGTGTGAGTGTGTGTGTGTGTGTGTGTGTGTGTGAGAGAGAGACAGAAGTCAGAGGAATAACGACCCGTTATTCAATAGATTAAATTAGTTTAAGAATAAAAAAATAAATACATTTTAAGAGAATCTCAAATACATTATTTTATTTAAGTGTAGGCTATAGTTAATGTTTTATTTTTTACAGTTTTTGTATTTTTCTGACATGGGGGCTCAACAATAAATGACAATCAGAAATGTCAAGTTGCATGTTGTTATTCTAACCAGCTTAGACCCCTACGCTCTGCATCTTCTGGCCGCCTCAGACCTACTCCTATCCAAGCTCCGGGAGGGTCATCAAAGAGAAGTCGCCTATTCTCAGTCCTTGCCCCACAATGGTGGAATGAACTACCCACCCCAGTTAGGACAGCCGAATTACGTCCAATCTTTCGCCGTCGACTAAAGACGCACTTCTTCAACCATTATCTGAATAAAAAAAAATATATCTAACCCTAACTAACCGTACTGTCATGCTGATAGAGTTGTGCCCATCCTGATGGCTTGTCGTACAGAACTTGTAAGTCGCTTTGGATAAAAGCGTCAGCTAAATGACTAAATGTAAATGTAGTTCTGTTGCATTTCCAATTTATTTATTTAAATCATAAATTGATCAGGTATCGATAAGGGAAGCGATAAAGAAGCGAATCGATAAGCAGAATCGATAATGGAATCGTATCGATAAAATCCTATCAATTCCCATCCCTACTAGTCTGTGATGAAAATGTCCACATGGAAGGGCTGGGCGATATATCGAGTATACTCGATGTATCGCGGCTTGTTCTACATGAGATGTAGTAAGTTATTATATCGTGAACATCAAGTATATGTTGTCGCGGCTGATGAGACTTTAGCTTTAGCGCAGAGCTGTCCTCTCATTTCATTATAGACACATGACCAGCGCGGACCTTAAATGACATGCAATTGTAATTTCATTACACAGACCAGCGCGGACCTTTAATGACATGCAATTTAATTGACGCAAGCAATGGGTTAACGTTAGCTGCTAACCAAGTTATCCATGATGACTAGGCTAAGCTAACTAGCGTTAGATGCTAACCCTGGAAAACGCTCAAAGCGGACTCCACAACACTAGTTCCATTCGTGAGGAAAGGGTGTGGGTTATATTGACCACGCTTGACAACAGAAGTTTAAACATAACTTCATATTTATTGGTTATTCGCTTCTTTATATCATCCAGTTTCCATCTCCGTGTATTAAACTCTTCCTGTTTAAATTCGAGTGTGACATCACCTACGGCAGCTTAGACGATCAAAACGCAAACCTAGAACAAAACCCGAGGGGGGGGCTCTCTCGCTCTCGCTCGCTCTCTCTCGCTCTCGCTCGCTCTCTCTCGCTCGCTCTCTCTCTCTCTCTCTCTCTCTCCTCTCTCTCTCTCTCTCTCTCTCTCTCTCTCTCTCTCTCTCTCTCTCTCTCTCTCTCTCTCTCTCTCTCTCTCTCTCTCTCTCTCTCTCTCTCTCTCTACATTCAATGATTTAAAGTAGCCAAACGTTACAGTATAAATACTAACTGGATAGTTGATGATATAAACATTTAATTTCATTATCTGAAATATTCTAAAATCATTAAGTCTGCTATAAGCCATTATCCCTTTGTGTGTGATTATTTTCTCACAGTAGTGTGTACCGTACTTTTCGGACTATAAGCCGCGGCTTTTTTCGACCCTGCGGCTTATATAACGGTGCGGCTTATATGTGGACAAAACCCGAAAATCGAAATATTGCTTTTTTTACTGCATTGAAATGTTATTTATCTGTTCCCTTATTTGCTAAACTTAATACAACTTGTAAATGAGTTAATGTTATTTGTCCGACAGTATTGTGTCCCAATGGGAGTCATTCTCTGTAGAGGTGGGAACTTAAAGCTCAATATAAGAACTAGGGGTGCACCGATGTATCGGTCGGGTATCGGTATCGGCCGATAAGTGCCTTGTTGACTGCAATCGGCCTATCGGCCGATAAGCTCGAATGTGCCGATGGCAGTAGCCGATAAATATCCATCAATTTGTGTAGCGTCAAGACAAAAAAAAGTTCACTCGCAACCTACCTGCACAACGCCGCCCCCGGCCCACACACACACAAGCTACTGCATCAAAGTTACTACTTATGATTAACAAGGCATTCGTTTTGTGGCATTAACATTATATAGTTAGTGTTACACGTTCATAACATCAGCATATTATTTACCCGAACGTAGCAAGCGTTCATACTAGCTCAGTTCCTTCCGTTGCTCACAGAGCCCTGAGTTTTACCCATTCTGCAATCTGTTAATAACGTTTTCAATCAGACACATGTATAGAAAGGCTTTGTTTTATTATAACATTAGTTGCAGTAAAATCATTATGCCTCATTTAAGTCATCCTGCGGAGCTAAAAGCTAAACGTCGGCCGCGCCGTGTTGTTGTTCTAGAAAACCTCTCGTCAAAATCAATGGCGGACAAAAGCAGGAGTAAAAAATGCAACACGCTTGCCGATTGGTGGTAACAGCAGAGGCGGGTGCAAGCGGTGTGTGACGTAATTGGCAGAATCGACTGTCAATCAAAATGTCATTGGTTGAGACAATAGTATCTCGCTGCAGCCCAGCAGGTAGACCATGCTGGGAGAACTAGTATCTAGCTGCAGCCCTGCAGAACATACTGGGAGAGAGATGGTGCTATTTCTTGATGTTTCCTTTTTTTAAGTAAAGAGGCCTATGTTCATATCGGTGAGCACAATTTGTAAGACAAATATACAGTAGTTTCATAAAAATAAATAAAAAATATTACAAAAAAAAATGTACAAAAAAAATTCATAAAAAAAAAAAAAAAAAATATGCCACAGGTATCGGCCGATTGTGTTAGTTGAACAATCGGTATCGGTGGCAAATTTTCATATCGGTGCATCCCTAATAAGAATGGCCATGCACCACCACTCACAGAATCGAGAAAGAGCAATCAATCTGTCACTCCTTTCCGTGTCCGGGCCGGGTGAGGTTTCCCGTGTTGAGTTAAATGAAGCTGCAGGCTCCACTCCTTACATATGGTAATTAAACATTAAAAACACATGCGGCTTATAGTCCAGTGTGGCTTATATATGTACACATCATTCAATTTAGCTGCTGCGGCTTATAGTGCGAAAAGTACGGTATATATATGTGTGTGTGTGTGTTTGGCTAAAGTGGATAGAAAACACAGTACTGTGCAAAAGTCTTTTATATAAATTGTCTTAGATGTAAATAAATTTTTGTATTAGTGTGTCAGTAGACTACTCTTAGTTAGGGATGGGAATTGATAGGATTTTATCGATACGATTCCATTATCGATTCTGCTATCGATCTGGTTCTTTATCGATTCCCTTATCGATTCCTGATCAATTTATAATTTAAATAAATAAATTGGAAATGCAACAGAACTAAGCTGGTTAGAATAACAACATGAAACTTGACATTTCTGATTGTCATTTATTGTTGAGCCCCCATGTCAGAAAAATACAAAAACTGTAAAAAATAAAACATTAACTATAGCCTACACTTAAATAAAATAATGTATTTGAGATAATCTTAAACTGTATTTATTTTTTTATTCTTAAACTAATTTAATCTATTGAATAACGACCTGTTGAATGTAACTACAGTTCAATATCTTAAACTAATTTAATCTATTGAACCGTAGTTGCATTCAACAGGTCGTTATTCCTCTGACTTCTCTGTCTCACGCACGCACGCACGCACGCTACACGGACATGTTTGTATGTTGCACGGTACTTCCTGGCTTACCGACTAGTAAACAACAGTCAACTGATCATCACACGCTCTCCGTCTCTTATTATATGTGAACTAAAGAGTACAAGGTTTACACAACAGCCCCCACCCCCTTTTTTTATTGTATTTGTACCTGTACTACCTGCTGTCAGCTGTTTATCTCTGTGAGCTTGATTAGCTAGCGTTAGCTCACGTTAGCTAGCGCTAGCTCCGCGGCTAATCTTAGCTTACCCTGAACTAAATCAATGACTAGGTTCTAAAGCATTGGAGTAGTTTTCACTGCACATAGAAGCAGCCAAACAGCGGGAGCATTTCGGGAGCATATGACCAAAACCCAGGCAATTTCGAGCCCTTAAGGAATCAAATAGTCTGCCACGGCTACATGCTAACGCCAACGTTATTGTTTTGAAATGCGCAACGGTCGGGAAAACCTGGCAGCGATAAGGGAATCGATAGTCACGGAGGCATGCGATTCCAGGAATCGGATAATTAGGAACCGGCTCCCAACGGGAACCGGTTTTCGATTCCCATCCCTACTCTCGATTCCCATCCCATCTCTACATTTTCATTTAATTATTTTTTAAAGCATCTTCATGGTTTAATAATGCAAACATATGTTGCAGGGACTTATTATAATCATCATACTGCGTGACTGTATGCATCAAAGGGTTAAATCAAGCATTGTTAAGTGCTTTAGAGGAAATGTCAAAATATCCCTATATGTATCGATTCGTGATATGGCCAAAACATATCTCGATATAATTTAGAGGCCATATCGCCCAGCCCTACCACATGGTTGTATTTTATCTGGCTGTTTGTTGAGGACATGGGCAAAAATATGCAACACAATCTTGCCCAGCAACACAATATCCAAGAAAGAGTATTTGAATTCAATGAGGTTTTGCTGGTGGATTTAGTGGTGGACTTTTACCAGGTTCCGTGTTTGGGAGTGGGATGAGAATGTCTCCGTCTCTGTCTCTTCTCACTCTTCTTTTTCTCTCTCTCTCTCTCTCTCTCTCTCTCTCTCTCTCTCTCTCTCTCTCTCTCTCTCTCTCTCTCTCTTCTTTTTCTCTCTCTCTCTCTCTCTCTCTCTCTTCTCTCTCTCTCTCTCTCTCTCTCTCTCTCTCTCTCTCTCTCTCTCTCTCTTCTCTCTCTCTCTCTCTCTCTCTCTCTCTCTCTCTCTCTCTCTCTCTTCTCTCTCTCTCTCTCTCTCTCTCTCTCTCTCTCTCTCCTCTCTCTCTCTCTCTCTCTCTCTCTCTCTCTCCCTCCCTCTCCTCTCTGATCACATGGCTTTGTTTTAGAGTGTGAAACATAGCTGAACCAATAAAAAGTGCAACCAAAGTGACAATTTTACTATGGTTGACAAGTGGCCAGTTTGAAACAAACTTGGGTGTGAAAGTGTCATAACACCAGCATCACACTACATGAATCCAGACAGATTTTGACACATTCCCAGCGCCGTGCCTAATTTGTGACATCTTTACCCCTGGTAGTGTGACATAATCCAAGAACGGGACACTGACGAGAAGCATGTTACAATGTTTATCCCCTTTTCTTATAGCATGTTTAGCCTTTTTTCTTCTAGCGTGACGAATCCTGCCATGTGTTCTTTGACTTTGGACAGAACATTAGCAGACAGACTCGTAGTGTCTCCACCAGGAGGATGACATGTCGGGGACAGACATACTCGTAGTGTCTCCACCAGGAGGATGACATGTCGGGGACAGACAGACTCGTAGTGTCTCCACCAGGAGGATGACATGTCGGGGACAGACAGACTCGTAGTGTCTCCACCAGGAGGACGCCATGTCGGGGACAGACAGACTCGTAGTGTCTCCACCAGGAGGACGCCATGTCGGGGACAGACAGACTCGTAGTGTCTCCACCGACCAGGAGGACGCCATGTCGGGGACAGACAGACTCGTAGTGTCTCCACCAGGAGGATGACATGTCGGGGACAGACAGACTCGTAGTGTCTCCACCAGGAGGATGACATGTCGGGGACAGACAGACTCGTAGTGTCTCCACCAGGAGGATGACATGTCGGGGACAGACAGACTCGTAGTGTCTCCACCAGGAGGACGCCATGTCGGGGACAGACAGACTCGTAGTGTCTCCACCAGGAGGACGCCATGTCGGGGACAGACAGACTCGTAGTGTCTCCACCAGGAGGACGCCATGTCGGGGACAGACAGACTCGTAGTGTCTCCACCAGGAGGACGACATGTCGGGGACAGACAGACTCGTAGTGTCTCCACCAGGAGGACGCCATGTCGGGGACAGACAGACTCGTAGTGTCTCCACCAGGAGGATGACATGTCGGGGACAGACAGACTCGTAGTGTCTCCACCAGGAGGACGCCATGTCGGGGACAGACAGACTCGTAGTGTCTCCACCAGGAGGACGCCATGTCGGGGACAGACAGACTCGTAGTGTCTCCACCAGGAGGACGCCATGTCGGGGACAGACAGACTCGTAGTGTCTCCACCAGGAGGACGACATGTCGGGGACAGACAGACTCGTAGTGTCTCCACCAGGAGGACGCCATGTCGGGGACAGACAGACTCGTAGTGTCTCCACCAGGAGGATGACATGTCGGGGACAGACAGACTCGTAGTGTCTCCACCAGGAGGACGCCATGTCGGGGACAGACAGACTCGTAGTGTCTCCACCAGGAGGATGACATGTCGGGGACAGACAGACTCGTAGTGTCTCCACCGACCAGGAGGATGACATGTCGGGGACAGACAGACTCGTAGTGTCTCCACCAGGAGGACGCCATGTCGGGGACAGACAGACTCGTAGTGTCTCCACCAGGAGGATGACATGTCGGGGACAGACAGACTCGTAGTGTCTCCACCAGGAGGATGACATGTCGGGGACAGACAGACTCGTAGTGTCTCCACCAGGAGGACGCCATGTCGGGGACAGACAGACTCGTAGTGTCTCCACCAGGAGGATGACATGTCGGGGACAGACAGACTCGTAGTGTCTCCACCAGGAGGACGCCATGTCGGGGACAGACAGACTCGTAGTGTCTCCACCAGGAGGATGACATGTCGGGGACAGACAGACTCGTAGTGTCTCCACCAGGAGGACGCCATGTCGGGGACAGACAGACTCGTAGTGTCTCCACCAGGAGGATGACATGTCGGGGACAGACAGACTCGTAGTGTCTCCACCAGGAGGATGACATGTCGGGGACAGACAGACTCGTAGTGTCTCCACCAGGAGGACGCCATGTCGGGGACAGACAGACTCGTAGTGTCTCCACCAGGAGGATGACATGTCGGGGACAGACAGACTCGTAGTGTCTCCACCAGGAGGATGACATGTCGGGGACAGACGGACTCGTAGTGTCTCCACCAGGAGGATGACATGTCGGGGACAGACAGACTCGTAGTGTCTCCACCAGGAGGATGACATGTCGGGGACAGACAGACTCGTAGTGTCTCCACCAGGAGGACGCCATGTCGGGGACAGACAGACTCGTAGTGTCTCCACCAGGAGGACGCCATGTCGGGGACAGACAGACTCGTAGTGTCTCCACCAGGAGGATGACATGTCGGGGACAGACAGACTCGTAGTGTCTCCACCAGGAGGACGCCATGTCGGGGACAGACAGACTCGTAGTGTCTCCACCAGGAGGATGACATGTCGGGGACAGACAGACTCGTAGTGTCTCCACCAGGAGGACGCCATGTCGGGGACAGACAGACTCGTAGTGTCTCCACCAGGAGGACGACATGTTGGGGACAGACAGACTCGTAGTGTCTCCACCAGGAGGACGCCATGTCGGGGACAGACAGACTCGTAGTGTCTCCACCAGGAGGACGACATGTCGGCGACAGACAGACTCGTAGTGTCTCCACCAGGAGGACGACATGTCGGGGACAGACAGACTCGTAGTGTCTCCACCAGGAGGATGACATGTCGGGGACAGACAGACTCGTAGTGTCTCCACCAGGAGGATGACATGTCGGGGACAGACAGACTCGTAGTGTCTCCACCAGGAGGATGACATGTCGGGGACAGACAGACTCGTAGTGTCTCCACCAGGAGGACGACATGTCGGGGACAGACAGACTCGTAGTGTCTCCACCAGGAGGACGACATGTCGGGGACAGACAGACTCGTAGTGTCTCCACCAGGAGGATGACATGTCGGGGACAGACAGACTCGTAGTGTCTCCACCAGGAGGATGACATGTCGGGGACAGACAGACTCGTAGTGTCTCCACCAGGAGGATGACATGTCGGGGACAGACAGACTCGTAGTGTCTCCACCAGGAGGACGACATGTCGGGGACAGACAGACTCGTAGTGTCTCCACCAGAAGGATGACATGTCGGGGACAGACAGACTCGTAGTGTCTCCACCAGAAGGATGACATGTCGGGGACAGACAGACTCGTAGTGTCTCCACCGACCAGGAGGATGACATGTCGGGGACAGACAGACTCGTAGTGTCTCCACCAGGAGGACGCCATGTCGGGGACAGACAGACTCGTAGTGTCCCCGTCCCCCTGGTGGAGACGTGGTGAGGTGTTCTTCTGACGCCGTGATCTGATCTGACACAGTCACCGCTGTGAAAGACAAACATGTGGTGGAGTCTGATCTCGACACGAGACGACATCGATATGAATCTGATATGTTGTTCAGCAGCCCCTGTTTGTGTTTCTGTTTCTGTCTCTCTGTTTCTGTCTCTCTGTTTCTGTCTCTCTGTTTGCGTCTCTCTGTTTGCGTCTCTCTGTTTGCGTGTCTCTGTGTGCGTGTCTCTGTGTGTTTGTGTCTGTGTGTTGTGTGTTTGTGTTTATGTGTACTACTTTGTGTTTATGTTTGTGTGTGTGTGCCTCTGAGTGTGTGGTGTCTGTATCTGCCCTGTTCTTACTCCTCTGTCTCTGCATTAAGACGGTCTATCTCGCCTCAGACTCCCTCCAGCTCTCAGTCTCTCAGTAGCTCAGTCTCTCAGTAGCTCAGTCTCTCAGTAGCTCAGTCTCTCAGTAGCTCAGTCTCTCAGTAGCTCAGTCTCTCAGTAGCTCAGTCTCTGTCTCTGTCTCTCAGTAACTCAGTCTCTCAGTAACTCAGTCTCTCAGTAGCTCAGTCTCTCAGTAACTCAGTCTCTCAGTAACTCAGTCTCTCAGTAGCTCAGTCTCTCAGTCTCTCAGTAACTCAGTCTCTCAGTAACTCAGTCTCTCAGTCTCTCAGTCTCTCAGTAGCTCAGTCTCTCAGTAACTCAGTCTCTCAGTCTCTCAGTCCCTCAGTAGCTCAGTCTCTCAGTAGCTCAGTCTCTCAGTCTCTCAGTCTCTCAGTCTCTCAGTAGCTCAGTCTCTCAGTAGCTCAGTCTCTCAGTAGCTCAGTCTCTGTCTCTGTCTCTCAGTAACTCAGTCTCTCAGTAACTCAGTCTCTCAGTAGCTCAGTCTCTCAGTAGCTCAGTCTCTCAGTCTCTCAGTAACTCAGTCTCTCAGTAACTCAGTCTCTCAGTAACTCAGTCTCTCAGTCCCTCAGTAGCTCAGTCTCTCAGTAGCTCAGTCTCTCAGTCTCTCAGTCTCTCAGTAGCTCAGTCTCTCAGTAGCTCAGTCTCTCAGTAGCTCAGTCTCTGTCTCTGTCTCTCAGTAACTCAGTCTCTCAGTAACTCAGTCTCTCAGTAGCTCAGTCTCTCAGTAACTCAGTCTCTCAGTAACTCAGTATCTCAGTCTCTCAGTCCCTCAGTAGCTCAGTCTCTCAGTCTCTCAGTCTCTCAGTCTCTCAGTCTCTCAGTCTCTCAGTAGCTCAGTCTCTCAGTCTCAGTAGCTCAGTCTCTCAGTCTCAGTAGCTCAGTCTCTCAGTAGCTCAGTCTCTCAGTAACTCAGTCTCTCAGTCTCTCAGTAACTCAGTCTCTCAGTCTCTCAGTAGCTCAGTCTCTCAGTCTCTCAGTCTCTCAGTAGCTCAGTCTCTCAGTCTCAGTAGCTCAGTCTCTCAGTCTCTTAGTCTCTCAGTCTCTCAGTAGCTCAGTCTCTCAGTAACTCAGTCTCTCAGTCTCTCAGTAACTCAGTCTCTCAGTCTCTCAGTAGCTCAGTCTCTCAGTAGCTCAGTCTCTCAGTAACTCAGTCTCTCAGTAACTCAGTCTCTCAGTAACTCAGTCTCTCAGTAGCTCAGTCTCTCAGTAGCTCAGTCTCTCAGTAGCTCAGTCTCTCAGTAGCTCAGTCTCTCAGTAGTTCAGTCCCTTAGTCTCTCAGTAGCTCAGTCTCTCAGTAGCTCAGTCTCTCAGTAGCTCAGTCTCTCAGTAGCTCAGTAGCTCAGTAGCTCAGTCTCTCAGTAGCTCAGTAGCTCAGTCTCTCAGTCTCAGTCTCTCAGTCTCACAGTCTCTCAGTAACTCAGTCTCAGTAGCTCAGTAGCTCAGTAACTCAGTCTCTCAGTCTCTCAGTAACTCAGTCTCTCAGTCTCTCAGTCTCTCAGTAGCTCAGTCTCTCAGTCTCTCAGTCTCTCAGTAGCTCAGTCTCTCAGTCTCAGTAGCTCAGTCTCTCAGTCTCTTAGTCTCTCAGTCTCTCAGTAGCTCAGTCTCTCAGTAACTCAGTCTCTCAGTCTCTCAGTAACTCAGTCTCTCAGTCTCTCAGTAGCTCAGTCTCTCAGTAGCTCAGTCTCTCAGTAACTCAGTCTCTCAGTAACTCAGTCTCTCAGTAACTCAGTCTCTCAGTAGCTCAGTCTCTCAGTAGCTCAGTCTCTCAGTAGCTCAGTCTCTCACTAGCTCAGTCTCTCAGTAGTTCAGTCCCTTAGTCTCTCAGTAGCTCAGTCTCTCAGTAGCTCAGTCTCTCAGTAGCTCAGTAGCTCAGTCTCTCAGTAGCTCAGTAGCTCAGTCTCTCAGTCTCAGTCTCTCAGTCTCACAGTCTCTCAGTAACTCAGTCTCAGTAGCTCAGTAGCTCAGTCTCTCAGTAACTCAGTCTCTCAGTAGCTCAGTAACTCAGTCTCTCAGTAGCTCAGTCTCTCAGTAACTCAGTCTCTCAGTCTCTCAGTAGCTCAGTAGCTCAGTCTCTCAGTAGCTCAGTCTCTCAGTAACTCAGTCTCTCAGTAACTCAGTCTCTCAGTAGCTCAGTCTCTCAGTAACTCAGTCTCTCAGTCCCACAGTCTCTCAGTAACTCAGTCTCTCAGTAGCTCAGTCTCTCCGTCCCTCAGTAGCTCTGTCTCTCAGTAACTCAGTCTCTCTCTCTCTCTCTCTCTCTCTCTATCATTCAGTCACAACACACAGTCAATTAACAGGGAGATGTCCCTTAACACTTTGAATGCCCAGCAGGGGGCGCACATTTAGTGCTTGAATGCCCACAATGTTAACGTTAATATCGCCTAATCTATGTTTTAAATTATGGCTATGTGTCTAATCTGCCCGTCGCATTATCAATGACCCATTTCCAGTCAACATTGTCGAAGCGGATTGTGTTTTTATCGGTTAATTTCCATTTGATAGCATTTTGAAAAGCCCTTGTTTTCACGGAAAAAAGAAGCGATTCCATGATAATCGCCCTTTACTGGAATATTCTAGAACGTTGTAATTTTTCTGCCTATTTATGAATCGTTTTCAAATAAACGCTAGATTATCGATAGTATATGTGTACGTGTGCACGCTGGTGCCGCGTGCTGAAAATCGATTCTCTCAGTTTCTGATCGCTCTTACAGTCAAATAGCCATATCACATTATAGGGGAAAAGCTTATATCTCCGTGAAAACGGGTCTGATTATCCTAAGACTGGTAAAATAGATTCCTTACCTGAGATCAGATGGTATCCAAATGGATTATTCCAATTCCTGATAGCCATTCCAAAAATCGATCCTTTAATTGATCCCAAAAAACACAGTAACCACACTGTGCTGAGGGTCCAACATGAAGCTGATCGGACCCGGTTACATGCGTGAGAAGTAAAATGTGGAGTCCGGGTTTTTTTTTCTCATACATTTTCATTGAGTCCAATCCAAAAGGGTGACTTACCATCTGGGAGACGATAGGGGGCGCTTTTTCACATCTGAGCGCCTGGGGTGGCTGATTTACCAACGGTAGACTCGGTTGATGAAATATGAATTCAGATCGCTAATAAAAAAATAAAACGAGAAACAAATATTCTCGTTATGGGCATTCAACCTGTGGTGGTAAACCTGAGAAAACTCGGTTTGGGCATTTAAAGTGTTAAAGACCAGGCCTGCCCCCTGGAAGAGTTACCCATGGGAGCGCTAATTAGCTTGTTATGTACTGACGGTGAAATAGGCTGAATCTCACATGTCTGTGACTTTGTCTCTTCTTAAATATTAAATTTAATGTGGGTGAAAACAAAAATACCACAAATAGAAAGCAAATGTCCTATGGAACACTGTTTTGTCCACAACCACGCACACACACACACACACAGTCAGTCAGTCAGTCGGCATGAATAGGGCCCTGAAAAGGGCCCTGAATAGCTGTCGCTCACCATTAAATGTGCGAAGGCCCTTTTGAATGTGACCCTCTGCCTGCCTTGAATGTGGAGGCATTTAAATGGAGCCGCAGCAGAGCGCTCTCTCTCTCTCTCTCTGTGCACATCATGGATGAATGCGTCCCCAGCCAAGCAGGCAGACTAGCAATCAACAGGGAATAAGATGAAAAAGAGAACAGATTGGGATGTTTGAGGCTGAACTGAATGCCGCCGCTCCGATTAGTGGTTCATATCCCCCTATTGAAATGGCATGTGCAATGTTAAAGGTCCCCTTCCACTCAAACACACGGCTTTCCTACCGTTAACTCCTCTTGGAGGCAGACTATACAGATTGTTATTTGTGCAGAACTCGTCACCAGAGCACCCTTTTCACATTCTATGGGGAGGAGGGGTGGGCGACGAATTCTCTGTAATAATCATAATAATAATACACTTTATTTGTATAGCACCTTTCATACAGAAACTGCAGCTCAAAGTGCTTCACAACAGAAAAAAGCACATGTGACCAGTCACAGATAATAGGGTCTTGTCAGGCAAGCTTCAATTATTATTATAATTGTTTTACATAATTAATTTTTTAACCTTTTATTTACCCAGGGTAGGTTCTCTGAGCACAGATGCTCTTTTTCAGGAACGCCCTGCTTCACATTCACACAGTTCCATAACTTCCATTCACACCTGGGAGCTGCCCACTGCCCAGTACAACCACAGTCTGACACCATTGGCCACTGAGCAACTCCACTGGAGCAGTTGGGGGTTAAGTGCCTTGCTCAAGGGCACTTCATAAATGTTGTCCCCTGCCGGTCCCGGGAATCGAACTGGCGACCTTCCGGTCACAAACCCGCTTCTCTAACCTTTAGGCCACCACTGCCCCAAATTATATGAAAGTACGGGTGCTTACCTTCAAAATAAGCCACCACTTGTACAAATTGGGGGGATACTTTTCAAGCTATGTCTTATTAATCATGCTGATACCACACTACTCATCCCTGAGCAACAGGGCTTCAAAGAGACCGAAGCCATTTCTCTTGATATGCTTAAGACTACTTTACCCAGAAAGCATGCAAGTACACTTTGACTACGCTTCGAGTACGCGCGGACCTCTGCAGAGTTCCACGTACGCTCCACTCAACTATGTGCCTTTAGTCCTAATGACTTGTGATCCCGTTCTATCCCCAGGCCGTCAGGATGCTCAATGACTATGCAACACTAACCCAACGGGATGTTAAATCGCTTTGCTCCCCATTGCGTAATTCACTCATAGCTTGGGCTGTCGTTGTTTTAGAGACATGATCATAATCAGTTTTTTATGCACATGAGTCTCTCGAACAATTTAAAACCAATCGCGAGTCGATCAGAGCTTCCTACGCTGAGATATGGTCACTTTTCCGCACCTAAGCTTACCGTTGAATGTGTCATGCCTCCCCGGATTCCCAGGGTTATGCGGTGCACGAATAATACACACACACGCTTATAGCAGACTTAACTTATGTACATATCAACATTATCTGGCCAATGGCCATCCTCAGTAAATACTAGAGAGAGAGAGAGAGAGAGAGAGCGAGAGAGAGAGAGAGAGAGACTCTTAGTTATAACAAGATTGTGTAGCTAAGAAGTGTTGTGTTTGGGTGAAGCACATTTTTGTCAAACTGTTTAGTAGGAAAAAGATAAAGTTAACCAGCTTGGGAGGTGAGTCGGGAAGGTGGACGGGCTCAATGAGGGTAAAGATGTAGAGAGGCTACATTTTCACTAGTTTATTGAATGTTTTTGGGGGGAAAACCATACCAAACTAATTATTATTCAATATATGTTTCTCAAGTGTTAATAGCATGTGTGGAGGGGATATTTAAAGACTGTTAAAAAAATATAATAATAATTTTTGAACGGACTACATGTTATTTCCTGTCTATTGTTGATATCAACAAACACTGCGACAGGAGATTAACTGCAGTCCGAGCTGTATCCTAGTAGTAGCAACACATCAGACATTCCACAGGGCGACAGTGGCTCAGGAGGTAGAGCGGACGTTCGATTCCCACTCCTCCCGGGCAGTAACTCATAACTGCTCCCGATGAGCAGGTGGGCACCTTGCATGGTCGTCGTCGGTGTGAATGAATGGGTGAATGTGAGGAACAAATTGTAAAGTGCGTTGGATAAAAGAGATGTATGGGCCTGTCAGAGACACTCGTGGCCTTTTGGGAGTCTCGCTTTTTGTGACAGTTACATCTCACTGACCTTTTTTAGTCTGAGGCGCTCTCTCTGTCTCTTTCTCTGTCTCTCTGTCTCTTTCTCTCTGTCTCTTTCTCTCTCTCTCTCTCTCTCTCTCTCTCTCTCTCCTCTCTCTCTCTCTGTCTCTTTCTCTCTCTCTCTCTCTCTTTCTCTCTCTCTCTCTCTCTCTCTCTCTCTCTCTGTCTCTCTGTCTCTCTGTCTCTGTCTGTCTCTCTCTCTCTCTCTCTCTCTCTCTCTCTCTCTCTCTCTCTCTCTCTCTGTCTCTGTCTCTGTCTGTCTCTCTCTGTCTCTCTGTCTCTCGCTCTCTCTCTGTCTCTGTCTGTCTCTCTGTCTCTCGCTCTCTCTGTCTCTCCCCCCCCTCTCTCGCTCTCTCTCTCGCTCTTTCTCTCTCTGTCTTTCTCTGTCTCTGTCTCTTTCTCTCTCTCCCCTCTCTCTGTTTCTCTCTCTCTGTCTCTCCCCCCTCTCTCTGTTTCTCTCTTTCTTTGTCTCGGTCTCTTTCTCTCCCTCTCCCTCTCTCACTCCGTCTCTCTCTCCCCCCTCTCTTTGTTTCTCTCTCTCGTTCTTTCTTTCTCTCTCTCTCTCCCTCTCTCTCTCTATCCCCCCCCCCCCCGTTCGCCACACATCCACCACACCACTGCATCCCCCCCCCCCCCCCAGTTTATGTGGCTGCGTTCAGGACCTTGTTGAAATGATGACTTGTTATTGATGTAAGAGGATGTTGTTACTGCTGTGTGGCGTTGAATCCTAAGCTGTAGCTCAAATGTGAAACGATGCATGAATTGACTCGTCTCCTCTCCCCCCCCTCTCTCTCTCTCTGTCTCTGTCTCTGTCTCTGTCTCTGTCTCTGTCTCTGTCTCTCTCTCTCTCTCTCTCTCTCTCTCTCTCTGCAGGTCTAAGTGGACAGCCGGCAGACATCGAGAAGCGGAAAACAGCGTTCGGGGAGAACCTTATACCTCCCAAAAAGCCAAAAACATTTCTCCAATTAGTATGGGAAGCATTACAAGATGTAACGCTGATTATCCTAGAAGTGGCAGCCATAGTATCATTAGGCCTTTCTTTTTATAGACCTCCAGATGCAGAAAGAGAACGTAAGTTTATTATTATTATTATTATTATTATTATTATTATTATTATTATTATTATTATTATTATTATTATTATTATTATTATTATTATAATAATAATAATAATAATAATTATTATTATTATTATTATTATTCGGGATGCATGTTACTTTCACTACTGGTAAAGCTTGATACAGAGAAACGGGTGGAACGTGGGAGAAATAAAAGATAAGACACTAGATTTTCTGTTTTTGATGCAAGAATGTTCAATCACTCTAACGGAGAGCGGCTGGTTACTGTATATGTCAATAGGGAGGTGTAGTGGTTACGTCATTGCTGTTTTTCCGCGTTCCACCCTCTGTCCAACGCAATGTATTTGCCCATTTCTAAATCGTCTCGTTTAAAACAAATAAAGCATGAACATTGGCATGGTGTACCTTTCTGTGCGTATTCATCCACAATCTATAGCTCAACATGAAAATATTCACTATTAACATTTAATTAATTAAACACTATTAATTAATTTCCGTGCCAGCCATGCGGTGCCTAGGAACCCTGTTGCGTGCCACCGCTCTATTCAATGACAGAGCTCTCATATTTGCGAACGCATAAACTATATCTTAAATTATGGCTATGTGTCTAATATGGCCGTCGCTTATCAATGACTTGTTTGCAGTCAACATTGTCGAAACGGATTGTTTTTTAATCGTTTAATTTCCGTTTTATACCATTTTGAAAAACGCTCGTTTTTTTTTAAGTTTCAGAATTTTTTTTAGATTCTGTGATAATCGCCCTTTACTGGAATACACTGGAATACACAAAACACGTTGTAATTTTTCGGCCTATTTATGAATAGTTTTCAAATAAATGCTAGATTATCGATAGTATATGTGTACTTATGCACGCTATAGAAGCGGGCTGAAAATCGATTATCTTATTTCCTGATCGCACACACACACAAATACACACATATGCCACACACTGATATATAGGTGAAAATTGTTCTGATTATCCCAAGACTGGTAAAATAGATTCCTTACCTCAGATCAGATATTCTCCAAAAAGATTATTCCAATTCCTGATCGCCATTCCAAATATCGATCGTGTTTATTGATCCAACGCTGGGTACTGGAAACACATATTCTCCGCTGTTCTGATGGTGGGCGATGACTGCAGTAGGCTCGTATTACATGCCTGACAAGTAAAATGTGGACGCAGGACTTTTTTTTCTCCATGCGTTTCATTCAATCCAATCCAATGGGGTGCAGTACCATCCGGAGAGACGATAGGGGGCGCTATTTTCCCTGTTTGAGCTCAGACAGATCCCCACTGGTAACTTGAGGCTAGATTGATGAAAAATGAATGGAAATCGATAATTAAAAAAATAACGATTTAAAAACGAGAAATCTCGTCGTTGGCACTGAAAGTGTTAATCAAAAAGAAAATTATCGCCAAATTTAATTTCAACCAAAAATGCTTTTAAACAATAATGTTAGTGATAGAAAGGAACTCATTTAGTGCAAAAATGGAAAGCTTTCCAATGTCCATGAGGCAGAATTGTTACAATAGCCGATAATCCATTTTCCCAATGATACATCCCTAAACGGGTGGACCTTGCGGGCGATCCAAAGTGACGTCAGACTACACCTCCCTATATCTTTTGTCTTATGTTCAGAGTGAAGTAGAGTTGGTGGGGACTGGGAAGCTGCGGATTCTCCAGTTTTAGGACTCGGAAACCGTAGTATTGGCGGCAAAAGTGTTTTATCGCAACATCCCCAATTATTATTGACCTTATTCCTATTACTCTTCTGCATATTAGTCTACTGTGGTGGTTGGTTGGGGTTGAAATCAGCACGATTCATCTCACTTTCGATTCATACAACCACAATTTGATTATAAAGCCGTTCTTGGATGTATCGATTTTCGATGCAATACAAAAATTGCACGTAATTTTTCCATCTCTTGACCGCATAACACCTCCAGGTACACGGCTTCTCTCAGCGTAATCAATTTGCAACCATTATATTCTCTTTTACTTTCTAAATGGTCCACATGGCGCTCTGTGTTCCCCCCCCCCCCCCTCTGGTCACCACATGACGCTCTGTGCCCCCCCCCTCTGGTCACCACATGACACTCTTTACCCCCTCACCACATGACGCACCCCCCATCTGGTCACCACGTGACACTCTTTACCCCCCTCACCACATGACGCTCCCCCATCTGGTCACCACGTGACACTCTTTACCCCCCTCACCACATGACGCTCCCCCCATCTGGTCACCACGTGACACTCTTTACCCCCCTCACCACATGACGCTCCCCCCATCTGGTCACCACGTGACACTCTTTACCCCCCTCACCACATGACGCTCCCCCCACCCCCATCTGGTCACCACGTGACACTCTTTACCCCCCCCCCCTCACCACATGACGCTCCCCCCCTCTGGTCACCACATGACACTCTTTACCCCCCCCCTCACCACATGACACTCTGTACCCCCTCACCACATGACACTCTGTACCCCCCCCCACCACATGATGCTCTTTACCCCCCCCTCCCCCTCACCACATGAGGCCCCCCCCCCCTCTGGTCACACATGACACTCTTCCCCCCCCCCCCCCCCCCCCCCCCCTCTGGTCACCACATGACACTCCTCTGGTCACCACGTGACGCTCTGTGCCCCCTCCCCTCACCACATGACGCCCCCCCCCCCCCCTCTGGTCACCACGTGACGCTCTGTGCCCCCCCTCTGGTCACCACATGACACTCTTACCCCCCCTCACCACATGACGCTCCCCCCCTGCAGACTGTGGCAAGGCGGCTGGAGGTGTGCATGACGAGGGTGAGTCGGAGGCGGGCTGGATCGAGGGCGCCGCCATCCTCCTGTCGGTGGTGTGCGTGGTGCTGGTCACGGCCTTCAACGACTGGTCCAAGGAGAAGCAGTTCCGGGGCTGCAGGACCGCATCGACCAGGAGATGAAGTTCACCGTCGTCCGCGCCGGCCAGGTCATCCAGATCCCCGTGGCCGAGATCGTCGTGGGCGACATTGCACAAATTAAATATGGTGAGATCATCTGACCAATGTCGTCTAGATTGAACATCCCTGGTTAGAACTAGGGCTGACCTTCCAATTTATTTTTTGGAATTCGAAGCTTCGGTGCCGAGATTCGATTTTAATTCGAAGCTTCGAGATACATTTTTTTTTTATGATAAATATTCATTCTTTATATTTTTATTTTATTTTTTATTTTTTTAATGTTGTGGGACTTGTACAGCACTTTGTTCAACTTTGTCAGTGCTGTAAAGTTTAAACCTTTTAAATCTTAGACAAACGAAACACTTTGCTTTCATGAAATATTGTAAGCCGTTATTTGAGGCTTTATAAAAGCAGCACAATGAACACAAATTTGTCAGTGCCGAGTCTGACCTCATCTTAACACTTTCAATGCCGGCCGTGTTTTCCTTTTTTACCCCTTGAGTGCCATCATCCACTTCAATGTTAGCGTTAAAAACGCATAATCTATGTTTTAAATTATGGCTATGTGTCTAATCTGCCCGTCGCTTATCAATGACTTGTTTGCAGTCAACATTGTCGAAACGGATTGTTTTTTAATCGGTTCATATCCTTTTTATAGCATTTCGAAAAGCTATCGTTTTCTCGAAAATTTCCGGAAAATAGAAAGATTCCCTCATAAACGGCATTTATTGGAATATTCTCGAATACACTAGACATGTTGTCATTTGTCGGCCTATTTATGAATCGTTTTCAAATAAACGCTAGAATAACGATAGTATATGTGTACTTATGCACGCTATAGAAGCGAGCTGAGAAATCGATTACCTCATTTCCTCAACATCACACACACACACACACATACGGGACACGCTGAGATATAGGTCAAAACAGCTCCGATTACCCCAAGACTGGTAACATAGATTCCTTACCTTAGATCAGATGTTCTCCAAAAAGATTATTCCAATTCCTGATCGCCATTCCAAATATCGATCACGTTTATTGATTGATTATTGGCTGCTGTAAATATATATTCCATATATATTTCCATCTCGCGATCACTTCCCTCTTGATCAGACGGCTCGCCAGCATAGTGGAACCAGTAGGCTCCCCCCACACACATCCACCACACATCCACCAGTATAATAGAATGGCCTGCAGTTACACAGGGATAGACGATAGGGGGCGGTATTTTCCCATCGGAGCTCCTAGAGGGGCTGCTGTACCAACGGGAGACTCGGTTGATGAAATATGAATTCAGATCGCTAATAAAAAATGACAATTTGCGTCGTCGGCACTCAACGGGGGCATGAAATACCGACATAACACGTCGTCGGCACTCAAAGTGTTAAATAACAAGATCTAATTTAATTTTCATATTTGATCCCATGCCCATCGAACGAAGCTTCGAAGTATTTAAGACAGCCTTAGAACGTCATGGTTTCTCAGCTGCGTCGGGCAGAATGTAATACAAGCAGTTATCTCGTATATTTTCTCCTCATATTTTATGTATATTTGTGTCTTTCCACTATTACCCTGCCCATACCTGTATCTCCCCTCCCCCATGCTGCTATGACGCCAGGATTTCCCCACAGGGATCAATGAAGGAATATCTTATGTGGTTTAGATCGAGAGGTGCAGGAACAGTGGATGAGTTCTGCCGTCTTCTGTACATCGGTGCAGAAATGTATACTACTATTCACGAAAAATATGAAGACTGAAATGTATACTACTATCCTCGTAAAATATGAAGATGGAAATGTATACTACTATCCACGAAAAATATGAAGACGGAAATGTATACGACTATCCACGAAAAATATGAAGACGGAAATGTATACTACTATCCACTTAAAATATGAAGTTGGAAATGTATACTACTATCCACGTAAAATATGAAGTTGGAAATGTATACTACTATCCACGAAAAGTACTTTCTATTTTTAAAGTACCCCCCCCCCCCTCGAGCCCCTGCCCCCCAAATTGTCTATGCACACCTTTATGATTGGCACACCTGTCTCTGACCCCTCGGACACTTAACCGTTTGTGATGGAATGTGTGTGTGTTGCAGGTGACCTCTTGCCTGCTGACGGCGTCCTCATCCAAGGGAACGATCTTAAGATCGACGAGAGCTCTCTCACGGGGGAGTCGGACCTCGTAAAAAAAACACAGGAAAAAGATCCCATGCTGTTGTCGGGTAACATACTGTTTTTATTAATTTTTTTGAAGTGGGAAGAGACATGTTATTTTGAACAGTTGACAGTGTGTATGTGTACAGCAAATATATATGCATATAATGTACATATGAATACATGCATATATACATACAACTCTGAATTTCTAAATACGAGAAAAAGAAACGGTGTAAACATCAGTTATATTATAGGTTACAATAAATATCTGCGAAACAAAATTTGAATCTGAATATATACCACGTGTAAGAGTAAAAGTAAACGGTACAACTACCATACTACAAACCATAACTAGGAAGTACAAGATGGACGGGTGCCGCACACACTCCATAGGTTTCAGTGTTTAAAGGGCGGATCCGGCGGCATGGGATAAGGACGTGTATCATAGCTTCTCCTGTATACTTTGGAAAACGTACTTTTTTACCCCTATAGTCTTTGTTTTATTTTTGGTTTTTATTAAGAACATTAATCGCCTTATATATATTTATTTTCGGAAATGCCAAGCAAACGGTCTGCTGTTCGGGTTGTAGTGACACCAGCAGCCGAAGGTACCACACCTAGCACGGCAGGGGCTGAGCTAACATTAGCAGCCATTAGCAAACTCATAGAAAGCCAATTCGCCATACACTTCGCCGCCTTTCGTCAGTCGGTAAAGGAGGAGATATGAACGGCTATTAAGAAGGTGATGGAAGAAGTTAAAACACTTCAAGCAAGAACCTTGGCTAATGATAAGGAAATCGCCTCTCATGAAGGAAGCCAAGAGGCAGAGTCTACAGCTACACACATTACAGAGGGCCTAAACCGACAAGCAGGCAGAGACGACCAATATGCAGGCCAGAATTGGCGAACTGCAGTCTCGGGAGAGACTCTTTAATATAAGAATCGTTGGGATTCCTGAGGGCACAGAGGGGAACTGTCCTTCAGAGTCCATACCCGGCTTACTGCGAGGTATATTGGGCAAAGAGGTCCTCCCTAATCCTCCTGAATGCGATGTAGCCTACAGAGCTACCTGGCGAGGCCTGCTAAGGACCAGAGACCCAGACCGATTGTCGTGAGACTCCACAAGCTACAAACAAAGTAGCTAATCGTCCGAATGGCCCGCTCCCAAGAGAGGAGATTTACGTTATGAAGAACACAAGATCGCCATATTTGAGGACTATATTCCAGAAGTGTTGGCAGTTGGCACAGAGAGGGGAGTACCGGGATGCCATGTGTAAGCTCTGGAAGTTTGGTGGCAAACCAGCGTTGCTTTTCCCGGGCAAGGCCCTCTGTGAAGCTTGGGGATGAGGAACGGAGGAAGTATTGGTCCGCTTGTCGAGGCTGAGGAGTATCTGAAGAGAGAGTGGGTTGACGGGGAGGATGGGCCGAAAATGTGCACTAACGACGTGGGTATGGAGCCAGCAATGGCCGGCCGAAGCGGAGCTAAGTTGGCTAACAAGCGTTGAACTTTTGTCATGCATTACTGCAAGCTAAACTTAATAGTAATAAAATGATTTGTTTTTTGATAACTGATGTAACACTGGACTGTCCCGCGTACCGGGAACAACATATTCTTGAACAAGCCAAGGAACAGATACAATGGGTGGCTAGCTGTTAGGGCTGTCCCCGAAGCCTGTTTTTGGGATTCGAACTTCGTCAGGGTTTTCGAACGGATGTTCGAACCTTCGTTTTTAATAATAATAAAAAATATATATATATATATTCTTTTATACTTATTCCACCTCAGACTCCTGGCCAAGACCAAACCATACCTCTCTCAGAAGGATCTGGAGAGGGTGATCCATGCCTTCATTTCGACCCGGCTGGATTACTGCAATGCGTTGTATGTTGGCTAGGGATGGGTACCTTTCACATTTGAACCGATACGGTACCGGTACCTGTGAATCGATACCGGTACCCAACGGTACCTTTTTTCTGTACTTTAGTCTCAAAAAATTTAATTGACCTACCTCAGTCGCAAAAAAAAAATCCAAACTTCAAATAACTACAATTTCGACCGTTTTCGGCTTGCCATTGCTCCGACTGCTTTGTTGTCGAATCAAGTCAAATCCTAGGTAAGCATATATTGTGCGTGTGAACGTTGACATGAAAAGAAAAAAGGTAAAAAAAACAAAACTATCTCACTTGAATCGATACTCGGTAGTACCGACGTGTTTCGGTTCGGTACCTCAAAAGTACAGAATTCGGTACCCATCCCTAATGTTGGCATTGACCAGACTTTGCTGCTCCGTCGCCTGCAACTGGTACAAAATGCGTGACCACATCACACCAGTCCTGGCTTCACTCCACTGGCTCCCTGTCCGTTTTCGCATTGATTTAAAACTTTTACTGACCGTTTTTAAAGCACTACACTTCCAATGTTGATTTAGAATTTGAATGCCAAGCTTTTTCCACCTCAGACTCCTGGCCAAGACCAAACCATACCTCTCTCAGAAGGATCTGGAGAGGGTGATCCATGCCTTCATTTTGACCCGGCTGGATTACTGCAATGCGTTGTATGTTGGCATTGACCAGTTGCTGCTCCTCATCAGGAGCTCAGATGTGAAAAAGCGCCCCCTATCATCTCCCAGATGGTAATGCACCCTTTTGGAATGGACTCAATGAAAATGGATGAGAAAAAAAAACTCCGGAATCCTCATTTTACTTCTCACGCATGTAACTGGAGATGATCCCAGTCATTGTGGACCATCAGAACAGCGTGTAATATGTCTTTACAGTATGTTGCGTTGGATCAATAAAAGGATCGATTTTTGGAATGGCGATCAGGAATTGGAATAATCTTTTTGGATACCATCTGATCTCCGGTAAGGAATCTATTTTACCAGTCTTAGTAGGGCTGGGCGATATGGCCAAAAACGTTATCGCGATAAAATTATAAAATTATTTTCATATAACTCGATATCGATAATTATCGTCGATATAATGTCTGTCAAGTTTAATTAACTTGTTATGCCCGGCGCCGATGGACGGGCTATTAATAGACTTGTTTTGCTGCTGCGAATGTCTCGAGAGTCGAGTTGATGTCGTCATCAGTCCGCGCACGTTAGCAGTTAGCCAGAGGAAGCGGAGTATCTCATGACAATGTACTAAATATGACCCTAAAATACTCTGTTCCGCCCCAATACATTGCAACGACGTCCACCGTATACCCCACACTACTATAACAGTTACCCTCAGAATTCAAAACACACACCAACTCGGCAGGTAAACTGTAAAATAGCGCCGTGCAAGCTAATTATCCTAGCCAGCCTCGTTTACAAGCGGTGTATTCCATGACAATGTACTAAATATGACCGTAAAATACTCTGTTCCGCCCTAATACATTGCAACGACGTCCACCGTATACCCCACACTACTATAACAGTTACCCTCAGAATTCAAAACACACACCAACTCGGCCGGTAAATTATAAAATAGCGCCGTGCAAGCTAATTAGCCTAGCCAGCCTTGTTTACGAGTCCTACCTCCGGTTCTCCTTCCGGGTCTCCTTCCGCTGTCGGCCATCTCCTTCACTGATTGGTTGTTAGTGCGTGTGCTCATATCCAAGCTTGGAAAATCGATATATCGAAACTTTGCGACCACGTTTCATGTTTATTTCGAGGAAATAATTTATCGCGATAGTTATCGTTATCGTTTTATCGCCCAGCCCTAAGTCTTAGGATAATCAGACCTGTTTTCACGGAGATATAAGCTTTTCCCCTATGTTTGATATGGCTGTTTGGCTGTGCGAGCGATCAGGAAATATATCGGAGCAGATATCAGATCGCCTATATAGCGTGCATACGTACACATATACTATCGATAATCTAGCGTTTATTTGAAAACGATTCATAAATAGGCCGAAAATTTTTATTGTTTTTTGTGTATTCTAGAATATTCCATTTATTATGGAATATTTTTATTTTCCTTAAACGAGGGCTTTTCAAGATGCTATAAAACGGAAATTAACCGATAAAAAAACAATCCGCTTTGACAATGTTGACTGGAAAATGAGTCATTGATAAGCGACGGGCAGATTAGACACATAGCCATAATTTAAAACATAGATTAGGCGATATTAACGCTAACATTGAAGTGGATGCTGGGCATTCAAGCACTAAATCGTGCGCCCCCCCTGCTGGGCACTGAAAGTGTTAATCTTGATTTACCGCTTGAATGCCCACCATCCACTTCAATGTTAGCGTTAATAACGCCTAATCTATGTTTTAAATTATCGCTATGTGTCTAATCTGCCCGTCGCTTATCAATGACTCGTTTTCCAGTCAACATTGTCGAAGCGGATTGTTTTTTTATGGGTTCATTTTCGTTTTATAGCATTTTGAAAAGCCCTCGTTTTCAAGGAAAATATAAATATTCCATGATAATTGCCCTTTACCGGAATATTCTAGAATACACAAAAACGTTGTAATTTTTCGGCCTATTTATGAATCGTTTTCAAATAAATGCTAGATTATCGATAGTATATGTGTACGTATGCACGCTATATAGGTGATCTGAAAAATCGATTCTCTGATTTCCTCAAAGCGATCGCGCACAAACAGACACATCACACATAGGGCAAACGCTGAGATCTCAGCGAATACAACTCTGATTATCCCAAGACTTGTAAAATAGATTCCTTACCTCAGATCAGATGTTCTCCAAAAAGATCATTCCAATTCCTGATCGCCATTCCAAAAAGCGATCGCTTTTATTGATCCAACGCTACATACTGTACATATGTATTCCACGCTGTTCTGAGGCTCCACAATGAATCTGATCGGCTCGGGTTACATGCCTGAGAAGTAAAATGTGAATTCCGGATTTTTCTTTTCTCATCCATTTTCATTGAGTCCATTCCAAAAGGGTGCATTACCATCTGGGACACGATAGGGGGCGGTTTTTTCACATCTGAGCTCCTACAGGGGCTGCATACCAACGGGAGACTCGGTTGATGAAATATGAATTCAGATCGCTAATAAAAAAATAAAGCGCTAATTGTCGTCGTGGGCATTCAGGCATTGGGCTGATAAAACGTCTTATCACGTTTTGGGCATTGAAAGTGTTAATGAGTTGGCCAAAGCGGTGCTAGTAGCTAGTTTTTGGAAATCCATAACGACTAAATTTTCAAACATATGTAACCTAACAATCCCACTTACGGCAGCAACACTACTTCTAAACGATATATCATTACTACCAGCATCCATACAACAGAAAATAATCATTTTGACGGCCGTAACTGCAGCCAAGAAGCTGATAGCTATGAGGTGGAAGGAACCTGAGAAACTCACAATTACTAATTGGTCTCTGACACTACTGGATGTTATCTAGGGCTGTCCCCGACCAAGGATTTGGATGGTCGACTATGATTGGCCAACATTTTTCATTAGTCGACTATTGGTCGACCAAAAAAAAATTAAGTATTATTATAATTTTTTTATCATTCCATTTGAGCTGTGGGGGGTGCTTAATGTCTGAAGGAGTCGACTGAAGGCTTCTTGTCCTCTGCAAAAGCATACAATTGGTCCACTGATGGATACATCTTGATATTTGTCTAGTCTAGTGTGTTCATTAGATGGGTGAAATCCTCTTTCAGTGCCTCTGTGCCTGTTTTCGTAGGCAGTTAGCCTCTGGTATGCGTTCCATTAGCGTTAGCCACGCTTCTAGGCCTCTTTTCTTTTGGAAAGAATGATAAAAAAATAATAATAATAATAATTTTATAAATATTTTTTTTCTTCTTTTTTTTGTATTCGACTAAGAGGTTGGCAGTCGACTACGGCTCCTTTCGACCGTTTAGTCGACTAAACGACTAATGGGGGTCAGCCCTAATGTTATCTATATGGAAATCTCTACTGCACGTGTGGTTGGGGTGGGACAGGCCGGCATTGAGCTGTGGCTTGCAGCGGCCAATAGAGTAAAGACCTCTATCTAGCGGCGGAGCGGGTTGGGGAGTTGGTCCTGGGGGGGTCCTGGGGGGGGGGGAGTAGGGGAGGAAATGTCCAATGTCTTTTGTGGTGTTTGTGATATAATTTGTTTACATTTTTAGGTTCTATATTTATTACTTATGTTAATTTACTGTTATTCTATTGTCATTATTGTTACTGTTGTTATTATTATTGTCTGTTGTTCTGTTTATTATTATTATTACTGTATTTGTGCCGTCATGTTTGTTTTATATTCTACGAAAAAGAAAAAAAAAAGAAAAGA
>NC_140179.1:22466245-22656984 GCF_963971535.1 Notolepis coatsorum | reverse complement strand
AGCTGCTGTGGGGGCCATGTTGTGTCTGTCCATGGTCTGTTGAGCTGCTGCGGGGGCCATGTTGAGTCTGTCCATGGTCTGTTGAGCTGCTGCGGGGGCCATGTTGAGTCTGTCCATGGTCTGTTGAGCTGCTGCGGGGGCCATGTTGAGTCTGTCCATGGTCTGTTGAGCTGCTGCGGGGGCCATGTTGAGTCTGTCCATGGTCTGTTGATGTCTAGGCCCATGTTGGCAGATGCACTGGAAAGCGTGTGCGTAGATTCGAGGTGTTGCCTCCGGATGCTGCCTGATTGCAGACGGCAAAGTTTACAAATTGCCTCATTAATGTCAGCAGATTATTCAAATCCGAAATATTGCCAAATCCTCCGCCACCTGTCTAGAGCCTTGTCTCCCTCTGTCACCTGTCATGTTGTCTAGAGCAGGGGTTCCCAACCTTTTTTCCCCCAGGGACCCCCAAACATCTCTGATGAAATTCCTGGACCCCCCCCCTAATAAAATACCATAAAATACTTTTTTTTTGTCATTTTAATACTTTTTTTTGTCATTTTAATAACAAACTGCTTATACACAGGCATATGCATCATAATTAGACCCACTATGCTTCTTTGACGTGTGCCTTCAATCAACAAATCTCATCTTGCACCATATGTATTTCAAAATGTTGGCCAATATTCAAATCCTGTATTCATCCTCTCAAATCAGGCCCTAATGGTGAACGGTTTGCATTTATGTTGAATGAAGTAAGAATCCACTGCAGTAAAAATATCCTCACCTCGAGTGGTGGTAGTAAGGTTGACTGACATGAGAATGTCCTGCTTCAGATCCTCATTTTCGATATACTGCACATAAACGATGAGCACAGCCTCGTCTGCGACAGTTGTAGTTTTTTTTTTTTTTTTTTTCTTTTTTTTTTAAACTTAAATTTTTTATTAACATTTATTCAGACAGACAGCACTTACAAAAAATAAATAATAAAAAATGAAGAGCCTAGTATCACAATAAAAACAAAAAGAAAAAACAGTGCACATAAATATTTACATGGGTATCACATGGTTAGTTGTCTGGTTCCCCTACTGTTGTTTTCTAGGTATTTGATACAAAGGCTGATTGTGTATCTCCCTTAAACAGGCATAAACAGGTAATTCCTACTCAAAGACAATAAATGCTGACTAAGGTTTGTATGTGTGATCTGGGTCCAGAGACCCTCCTTGAGTTTCTTTCTTCCCTTCTCCTTCGTCCTTTCTTTTTTTTTCTCTTGTTTATTTACTTTCACTTTGCCTTTTGTTTCACCCATTCACAAACCACATCATCCCTGAATATTTAATAACACACCGTTAAACAGACATAAATAATAAGGTATAAAAGCATTCAGCACTTGTAATATCCCAAAAACAAAATAGATAATATTAACTAAAGTACAGGTGTGTGACATGGGTTCATAGACCCTGCTTGAACATCTTTCCTCCTTTACCCTTCGCTCTCTTGTGTTGCATTTGGTTCTTCCTCTGTGATGTCGTTCTCGTTCCTTTTATAATCCTCCCACTTTCCCCATCTTTCCCCAAATTTCTCTTCCTGTAACCTCAGCATGTGTGTTATCCTTTCCATATCCTGTATTTCTTCCACTATTCCTACCCATTTTGCTATTGTCGGTGGGTCTTCCTTATACCACAGTCTCGTTATTGCTTTTCTGGCCGCTATCAACATTATCTTTATTAAATATTTGTCCCCCCCTTGTATTCCCTCGTGTGTCAGGTCTCCTAAGTAAAGCACCAGTCCTGTTTGTGGTATCCCGTATCCTAATATTCTGATCATTGCTTCCCCTATCTCCTCCCAATACCCCTTCAGCTTCTGACATCCCCAGAATATGTGCGTGTGATTTGCCCCCTCCTTCCCACACATCCTCCAGCATGCTTTTTGTGTTGGTGCATATTTTCCCTTCAGCTCTGGGGTTATAAAGAATCTGATTATGTTTTTCCATCCAAATTCTTTCCATATTCTCGATCCTGTTGTTGAATGTTGTACCTCGCATATGTTCCCCCATTCCTTCCCTGTTATTTCTATCTCTAGCTCTCTCTCCCATTTCTCCCTTATGTAATCGGTCGTGTGTCCCTTGCTGGTCGACAGTTGTAGTTTCATCAAGTTGTATGGCAAATGGACCCTTTCTAAGCTTTTCTGACAGCTGCTGCTCGCAATCACTTGACATCTTATCAATTCGGTCTTTCACTACATTGTTCGAGAGTGGTACTGATTTTAGTTTATCCGCCACCTGTGGGCCGCACAGTTTCTAAACCATTTTGATGCAGGCTGGTTTGATGAGCTGCTCGCCAATATTGTGCGGTTTCTTTGCTTTTGCAATTAAAAGCGAACACTCAAAGGAGGCTTCGGTAGCCTTCTGTAAATTACTGCCACCCCTGCTCCACGCTACTCTAACATCAACGGGCTTGTTCGCCTTGAGAGACTGTTCTTTCCTCCGAAAAAAGTCTGGATCCTTCCCAACGGTTTCTGGGTGCTTAGACGCCTGATGTCTCTTCAGCTTGCTGGGCTTCAGGCTCGAGTTTGCCAACTTTTCTCCACAAATCACACACTCAGGTTGTTTGTCTGGTCCCTCAGTGAAGCCCATGGTGATGTAATTTTCGCGATTGCTGTAGGTCCTAACTTTTTTTGCAGATGAGCTGCCGTCATCTCCTTTTTGTTTGTCACACATTTTCGCCTCTGGCGGCTGACTGCAGACGAGCCGAGAAAGTTAACTAGCGTGCTAGGCTAGCTACGGAAAGTGATACAGTCAACTGATTCGTGTTTTAGCGGCTACCCGCTAGCCTACTGTTAACGGTCTAGATGTTTATTTATTTATCTTTATTTTTTATTGTAGTGGAGAGACTATTCATGCTTCTGATAAATAAAAAGACCTCAAATCATCTGTGGTCTGGCGGACCCCCTGCGCCCCCTGGCGGACCCCAGGTTGGGAATCACTGGTCTAGAGCCTTGTCTCCCTCTGTCACCTGTCATGTTGTCTAGAGCCTTGTCTCCCTCTGTCACCTGTCATGTTGTCTAGAGCCTTGTCTCCCTCTGTCACCTGTCATGTTGTCTAGAGTAGGGATGCACGATAATATGCATAGCACCTGAGGAAGCGACAGCGAAACGCGTTGTGCAAACAATAAATAAGCAAAAACGAGTCCTGTGGAGTGTGCGGTCCCTTCTTTCCTTTGAAGGTTTTCTCCTTTTAGTTTATTTATCTCTCTTGCGCTGACCTGCACCTCCAGTCGGGGTCCAACCAGATGTGCATGAGTCCTATCTAGTTTAATATATATATATATATATATATATATATATTTTTTTTTATCAAAAAATTTTTTTTTGGGTATTTATAAGCTCCGACGTCATCGGTACTGCTATCGGTACTCGAGAAATGATGGAGTTTTTTTTTTAGGAATTTAAACGTCGCAAACTAATCTTGTTGGCAGTTGTCTATTATCTCTCCTGCCTGTGTCTCTGCCTGCTGTGCTCTCCTCTCTTCCCCTCCCTCCCACACACACACACACTAACTCACTCACACACACACACACACACAGACACGGGTGCTGCGCTGCCACAGACAGCTCTGCTCTCATAATGGACAGAACGAAATGTTCAAAAGTCTGGGTCTATTTTACTAAAGTCGATGCTGACAACGCTTGTTGCCACAAGTGCAACAAGACATTTGCCAGTAATGTATAAGCGCTGGTACTTGTCAATGTGGCTGGCGGGGAGATAACGTTAGCTCCGAGTAGAGTAATGGCTGACAATCCGGAGGTAAATAAACGAACGAGAGCTTCTGATTGGTGGTAAGAAGAAGAGGTGGGTGCAAGCCGTGGAACGTAATTGGCAGATCGACCGTCTGTCTCCGAATGTAACGTGACTACGTCACAGCCAAGAAGGGGAGCGCTGGATTTGTGAAAAACTCTTCCTAAACCACACGCTATCAGTTTTACCACAGTACTGGCAAAACGGGAGGAGGCTATAATAAAAACAAGCGCCCTTCATCCAAATCCACCCACACCGGATTTCTTTTAACCAAAAAATGTATTATATGTTATCGGAGCTATCAATAACGTTATCGAGTTTATCGTCATAGTTGCTGATATCGGGCCGATAATTATCGTGCATCCCTAGTTGTGGGTAGGTGACAGTGGGGTCGCGCATTGGCAAGTAAAAAATAAAACAACCACTCCAAATTCACAATGACCGGTGCTAATTGCCACGCACAGTTAAAGCAACGCTATTTTCGTCTTGAGAGATTTTCTATATTATACATTAACACATTGGAGGCCAGACCCGGGATAAGTCGGGTTAACTCGCCATCGCTTGAGCGTCAAACCCGAGAAAAGTCGGGTTTTAATCGTTATTTCTTTTATTTGCTATATCCATTCATAATTCATCCATCCAGCCTGATGTTATCATTGGGAATGGCTCTGAGATTGCAAACGGCCAATACCGCCGCCTAAAAGAAACTCACCGACAATCGACGTTGTTATTAGATCCATAGCTATAATATTTAATATAGGTTTAGCACTGCAAACACCGGAATTTATCCCCATTGAACAGAGCGCTGGCACACAACGGCCCAACGCCCATAGCGACCCCTGGCGCTGAAAGTGTTAACAAATTGTTCTAAATAAATAATAATGATAATAAATCATTTGAAGTTTGGACTAATTTTTTACAACGGAGGTAGATGGATAAAACATTTTGAGACTAAAGTACAGAAAAATAGTACCGTTGGGTACTGGTATCGGTTCAAATGTGAACTGTACCCAACCCTATTGATCAATGAATGTATTGATAAATAAATGTATATTACAAATGATACACCAGTAGAAGTCATGTTGTAAATGTAAATGTACAGTCATGTACAGTCATTTACCTAGTATGGTTTTGTCAATAGTCCAATGTACAATTTTGTTTGTTTGTACAGAGTCTCCCCCCCCTCAATGTACAGTTTTGCTTGCTTATACAGTGTGCCCCCCCCCCCCCCCCCAACCACCTCCAATGTAAATTACCCAGTATGGTTGTCAATATCCCAGTGTACCCAACCCCCCCCCACCCAACCTCCTCCAATGTACAGTTTCTACGTCAAATGTATATACTCCCTTTTCTTGACTCCTTCTGTATCACAAACAGTACTGTATTTGCAAATCTGGTATGTCATAAATGTATAGATGTAGCAGTACTGACTATCTGTATGTCATGTATGTCATATATGTCCTGATGAATTGAAAATGGGGGACCCTGGTGGAAACAAGACGAAAGTCTTTCTCTGGTCTGCATCCCCTTAACAATTGTGTGTATTGAGCTGTACTGTATTGTACCCATTCTGCAATCTGTTAATAAAGTTTTCAATCAATCAATCAATTTCCTCATTGTGAACGATTGTCACTCGAAAATCTCCTGCTGTCTGGGTTCTCTCATTCATAACAATAGAACTGAAGCGATAACATCGGTCGCCTGGCAAAAATCGCCTGCCGTGTGCTGCGTCACTTCCGGTTTATTTCCCCCCCTTCCTGATATCTGCCAACAGCGCTGCCAGGTGCAAACTGCTCCGCGAGCCAACTGCACTGGAGCAAATCGGGAGCAAATTGCACACCTATGGGCGTGTTTGCGCTAGTATATCATCCGCGCAATATCTTTAGTGAATAGCTCGCAAAGACAGAGCAGATTAAGGGTGCTATTAGCGCGGTGCAATCCATTCTTTGTGAATTCGCCCCTTAGTATTTTATAAATCCATTATTTGATTAACGCGTTGGCACTGAATTGGGTTTTATTTCTATAAAAGGCATAACCGGTAAGCCGGCATGTTTCAAGTTTCAAGTTTCAAGTTTCAAGTTTCTTTAATAGTTGTCATACAGAAGTACAGAATACTTTCATACAAAATGCTTCTTACTGTTACGCTCCAGAGACTGTGCTAGACAAGATAGTATCAAATAACATAGTGCATGTAATTTAGAAGAAGAAAATGAGGTCACAGTGTTCGGTATAGACATATGTACAATGTTCTGAGTTACCATATAATAATATACAATACTATGCAGTGTACTAATGTACAGTACTATATAGTGCAAAGCAGAAATGGGATGAGGTACAATTTAGGTACAATTTACAGTAAGGTGTACGAGTTGTAGTGCAATCCTTCATCAATAAATATAAAGTGTGGGGAGTGGGTGCTACAGTGTGTTTGTTTAAAGTGGGTGTGTGCTATAAAGTGTGTGGAGTGGGTGCTACAGTGTGTTTGTTTAAAGTGAGTGTGTGCGTGTGGATGTGTGTGCTATGTGCGTTTGGTGGTTGTTGTTGTGTAGTGTTCATTGTTCGTTTAGCAGCCTGATGGCCTGGGGATAGAAGCTTCTTCTGAGTCTTTCTGTGCTCGCCTTGAGACTCCGGTATCGCTTGCCTGACCGCAGCAGTTCAAAGAGGCAGTTGTTCGGGTGACTGGAGTCTTTAATGATTCTCTTAGCCTTGCCCTTGCAACGCTTGTTGTAAATGTTCTGGAGGGTGGGGAGCCCCCCTCCAATTGTGCGTTCGGCTGAACGTGTCACTCTTTGTAGTCTGCTTCGGTCTTGTGCAGTGCTATTCCCAAACCAGGAGGTGATGTTGCCGGTCAAGATGCTCTCTATTGTACATGAGTAGAAGTTCTTAAGATCATGCCTGGTGTGTGTGTGGTGTCACCAGACCTGGTGTGTGTGTGGTTGTGGTGTCACCAGACCTGGTGTGTGTGTGGTTGTGGTGTCACCAGACCTGGTGTGTGTGTGGTTGTGGTGTCACCAGGCCTGGTGTGTGTGGTTGTGGTGTCACCAGGCCTGGTGTGTGTGTGGTTGTGGTAGGGCTGGGTGATATGGCAAAAAATCATATCGCGATAACGATATGATAATGTTATCATATATCTCGATATCGATAATTATCGAAATTGTTATAAGTAGAAATTTTATTTTTTATTTTGCAGCAATTCTTTGTCGTTGCCGCCATCTTTAGTGTTAGATCCCCTCACACTCCAGTTCTCAGGCTGCAGCTGGTTTAAAAGCTAAAGTAAACCGGCTTCTCTGCTGGCTGTGGCTCCAGGGGAGTTGAACAGTTCTGGCTCTGCTAGTTTATTTTCGATCTTTTGGCGCTTTTTTGGTGGACAAACCACTGCACATGTGCACCGTGACTCGTGACTGGAGTCTAGCTCTGCTAGCACACATAGCCTACTGTGTACAGACAGGTTCAAACCGTATTTTAAATTAGAAAGCAAACAAAATAAATGGACAAGAGAAAAATAAATCTCAATTTGGTCTTGGTATTGTCATTTGGACAAGCAAAGCCATTACTTTAAGTTGCAGGCAAGAAAGACAAGTCTGTCTACTGTCTCTGGTTTTAAAACTGCCCTGTTGCAGGTCACAAAAATATATAAAAAATGATTTTTCGATTTTTTTTATTCGATATTGATTATTAAAATATATTGCGATATTTATCGTTATATCGCCCAGCCCTAGGTTGTGGTGTCACCAGGCCTGGTGTGTGTGTGGTTGTGGTGTCTCACCAGACCTGGTGTGTGTGTGGTTGTGGTGTCACCAGACCTGGTGTGTGTGTGGTTGTGGTGTCACCAGGCCTGGTGTGTGTGTGTGGTTGTGGTGTCACCAGGACTGGTGTGTGTGTGGTTGTGGTGTCACCAGGCCTGGTGTGTGTGTGGTTGTGGTGTCACCAGGACTGGTGTGTGTGTGGTTGTGGTGTCACCAGGACTGGTGTGTGTGTGGTTGTGGTGTCACCAGGCCTGGTGTGTGTGTGTGGTTGTGGTGTCACCAGGACTGGTGTGTGTGTGTGGTTGTGATGTCACCAGGCCTGGTGTGTGTGTGGTTGTGGTGTCACCAGGACTGGTGTTGTGTGTGGTTGTGATGTCACCAGGCCTGGTGTGTGTGTGGTTGTGATGTCACCAGGCCTGGTGTGTGTGTGGTTGTGGTGTCACCAGGACTGGTGTTGTGTGTGTGGTTGTGATGTCACCAGGCCTGGTGTGTGTGTGGTTGTGGTGTCACCAGGACTGGTGTTGTGTGTGTGGTTGTGATGTCACCAGGCCTGGTGTGTGTGTGGTTGTGATGTCACCAGGCCTGGTGTGTAGGGGTGTAACGATGCATTGATTAATCGAAATGCATCTATTCTAATGTGTTAGAATCTATTATTATAATAGAAATTAATCGAAAGTAAAGAATTCATTTTTTGTTGTTGTTTTTATTGACCTATAGTCCATTCATGCTGAGTGAATCAGTTCCCCCAGCCACATTTGTGTATTCAATTTTTTTTGGGGAATTAACTGATAGAAAATTAATAGAAAATGTATCGAATCGTGGTCAAATGAAGAGATTTCATGATGCATTGAATCGTTGCCTGAATAATCATAATCGAAATTAATCGTTGTGAGGTCACATCGTTACACCCCTAGTCACCAGGACTGCTGCATCATCTCCCCACAGCTCTAACTACCCTCCTCAGCGCTCATCCCTGGTCCCTCTAGAATGCAGGGAGGAAAGCATCCTCTAATTAACAGTCAGGAAGCAGCTCACAACTCGCCCTGTTATCTCTCTCTCACTTTCTGTTGTCTCTCTCTCCCCCCTGTCTCCTTTCTTTCTTTCTTTCTTTCTTTCTTTCTTTCTTTCTTTCTTTCTTTCTTTCTTTCTTTCTTTCTTTCTTTCTTTCTTTCTTTCTTTCTTTCTTTCTTTCTTTCTTTCTTTCTTTCTTTCTTTCTTTCTTTCTTTCTTTTCTTCCCCTCTCCTGTCTCACCTCTCTCTCTCTCTCTCTGTCTCTCTCTCTCTGTCTCTGTCTATCTCTCCCTCTCTCTGTCTGCCTGACCATTTCACTGTTTCTTTCTCTGTCCATCTCAGCTCTGTTCCCAGGAGAGCGTGAGAGCGAGAGAGAGATGTACTCTGGAGGGAAGCCTGTTATGGCCGCCTCTCATGTTTCCACTCACTGGTTGAAGCTGGAAACGGGAGTTTGATTAACCCTTTCACTGCCACACGGCAGAAGGTTAACCCTTTACTATCACACAACCGACGGTTGCCGTGGCTGTCGTGTGGCAGTGAAAGGGTTAACATTCTGTGAATTTCAACCGTTTCAACCGTTTGGTAGTGCGGCAGTGAAAGGGTTTGATTAAAGGCTATGGAGGGTATGTGTGTGTGTTTCTGACTGTTGTGATTCATTGGAGTTTAGTTTCTTCTTGTATTTATTGTCTGTTTAGAAGAGAGCACGCCTTCTGGAAGGAGTGCTCCTCGGAGCCGGTGCCTCGCCGCGCTGAGGTGCGTAGTAGGGCTGTCCCCGACTAAGGATTCGTATAGTCGACTTGTAGTCGCCGAAATAAAAAAAATAAAAAGGATATTTTTCTCTCTTTATCATTCCATTTGGGCTGTGGGGGGTGCTTAATGTCTGAAGGAGTCAACGGAAGGCTTCTTGTTCTCTGCGAAAGCATGCAATTGGTCCACTGATGGATACATCTTGATATTTGTCTAGTCTAGTGTGTTCATTAGATGGGTGAAATTATCTTTCAGCGGGCGACCCAGTGGCAAACCACATAACGTCACGGCACGGCCGACCCGGGTTCGATTCCCGGACCTGTCGTTATTTGCCGAATGTCTTCCCCCCACTCTGTCTCCTGTTCCTCATCTCTCTCTCTACTGGACTGCCCAGTAGTAAAAAGCGATAAACGCAAAGAAATAAATCTTTAGAAATCATCTTTCTGTGCCTGTTTTCTAAGGCCTCTGGTATGCATGCCATTAGCGTTAGCCACGCTTCTAGGCCTCTTTGCTTTTGGAAAGAATGATACAAAAAAAGAAAAAGAAATAAAAAAACTACGACTATTCGACTAATGGGGGTCAGCCCTAGTGCGTAGCCTCCAATCGCAACGCTCCTGGGTTAGAATCCAGAGCCTGAGACCTTCTCCCTCCCCCTGATTTATTCTCACTCGTCCTCCTGTCTAGTAAAGCAGAGATGCTCCACAAACATCTTTTTTAAAGTTGTTATCGGGGTGACAAAGACGCATTTGGGTTGAATCTACTGCAGATGATTATTCGAAGGAGGCGTATGCAATGCTGTTGATGGCTACATAGTAGTGGTGGGGGAAAATATCGATACAGTATAGTATCGCGATACTTTGCGTGGTGATACTGTATCGATACAAGGACGCCAAGTATCGATATTTAATTATGCAACCCTTTTTGTATAAGGAAGTTGCATTGTTCATTTCAATGTCTGTAATAGTACAGTAGTCCACACACAAACACACACACGCACATGTGTGCATTCAGTTAAGTTGGAATATGACACAAAGTTAAGTTTGTCAGGTACATGCAACACAGATTACAGTGTTGACATCTGTCTGCTTGAGAAAATCCCATTTGCTGCAATAAAAATGATTGAAGTGAGATGAACAGACTGAAAACTTAATTTGATTAGATAAAACATGTTGACAAAGTTTTACTTTGCGGTTGAAAAAAAGGTAATAAATCGCAATATATCGCAACACAACCTATCGCAATATATTTTTTATCGCAATACTATCGTATCGTGATAATATCGTATCGTGAGGCCTCTGGTGATTCATTTCTAAATGACAACGATTCTGATGTATTTGCATTTGCGTCAAAATGGAGATCAGTTGCATTAAAACACTCTTCTATTCCCCTATGCATTCACGTCACGCTGCATTCACGTGTTGACTTATTTGCTTCCGAACAATCCCAGTTGCGATATCACTCAGACTTACACGATGTAAAGCAAAACACGCTATTTATTCAACATTCAATATATTTTCTTACTTTTGTGTTGACTTGTCACCAGATTCCTGTTTTTGGGTTCCAGATGAGAGGTAGGAGCTGGACAACACAACGGTTCCATAGCCTGAAGTATTTTAGTCATACAGTCCAAAGTTTATAAAAATTCCACGGAAAAATTCGTTTTGTAGATGTTTTGTAATGTGTGTACCGGTAAAAACAGCGTGATTATCCAAAATGGCCGCCCACTTCATAACATTCGGATGCTAGAGTCGGGACAAAGGTCAGACGGAGCGCTTGTCAAATGATGCCCTGAGCTGACTGACGAGAGCAAAGTGCTGCGACGCACGCAACTTTTAAGTTCAAGTCAAGCACTTTCATATATGTTATGTTGTCTGTTTAAGAGAGTGGAATAAATGTCTTTATTGAAAAAATAATCGTGTGAGAATCGTGATCTCAATTCTTAGGGAGAAAAATCGTGATTCACATTTTAGCAAGAATCGTGCAGCCCTACTAAGTAGTAACACCTGTCTGTTGTAGCCTTAGCGTTTAGCTTGGTGCCTGTGCCTTCTTCTGCCCTGCCTCCCTTGAGACCACTCCTCTTCCTCCCCCTGCAGGAACCCACGTAATGGAGGGCTCGGGGAAAATGTTGGTCACCGCCGTGGGCGTCAACTCTCAAACTGGAATCATCATGACCTTACTGGGGGCCAGCGAGGACGAGGAGGACGATGACGGGGAGAAGAAGAAGGAGAAGAAGGAAAAAGAGAAGAAACAAAAGAAAAGTATGTTTCCGGTATTTGAGTTGGTATTGATTATAGTATTGATTGCAGCGTTTCCGTTAGCTGGTAATTACCGGTATTTGACCGGCAAAATCTGTTGAAGTCCGACATATTTAATCTCTCCGGTCATAATGTCCGGTGAAAATAATTCCCTCTAAACACAATTAGATTATTTGAATTGTATTAAAATAGGCTAAAATTAAATAGCCTATGCGATGAACGAAACAATCATTACATTTGTCGTTGCTTCACCAAGCAGCCGGTCTAATAATGACATCCTGCAGTGTTGTCAGCGCGAGCTGGCTGCTGATATATTTGCGAGAAGCATGGCTTGGCAGGGTGCAGTACTCCAATTCAGCCATTGGCAATTCAGCTGTTGGGTGGGGGCGCTGCTGCTCTGCTCTGCCTGCTCCATGCTTCACGTAAATATATCAGCAGCCAGCTCGCGCTGACACAGGATGTCATTATTAGACCGGCTGCTTGGTGAAGCAACGACAAATGTAATGATTGTTTCGTTCATCGCATAGGCTATTTAATTTTAGCCTATTTTAATACAATTCAAATAATCAAATTGTGCTTAGAGGGAATTATTTTCACCGGACATTATGAGCAGCACCAAGTCGTTGGGAGGTGGAGATATACATCACGGCGCAAACCCACGATAATGTTGCCGTCTCTCTCTGCCAAATTTCTCAGTTCTTCGCTTGATATAATTAATACAAATGTCCAATATAACGGAATTCGTTAGCTCATAAAAATGTGATTATAACAGACTGCTGTTTATTAAGGTCGGGCAGACTGCCCACCGACACCTCAAGTCGGCAGCAGCACGAAGTCTTGAGGGACTTATTTTATTTGGAATATATTAATGACTGTATATACGCAAAAGTAGCCTAGTTTTAAGTTAAAATATTATAAATGCCTTGATGATGTCATTCTTTATATAGGCCTATCAATTGTTTTTAAGCTCAATAAACTCTGACCGGAATTTATCCCATTTGTCCGGTAGATTGAAATCTACCGGACACTCAGACCTGCAAAAAAAAAATCTAACTGAAACCCTGATTGATTGATCAGACACACAGCACACACACGGACCATATGCATCGATATGAACATTCTGGCCCATACCAATAACCGATATAAATATTTCTGTTGTGATCCATATTACCGATGTCAATATGATCTGTATAAATTAAAATAAATTCTATCATAAGCAAATTTGTACAAACAAACAAACCTGTGCTGCGTCATCGTCAAATGCAGTTAATGTTACCCAAACCGGTGTGGTCACCGATAAATGGCGCATCTTCTTTCCTCTATTGTTGGACCTTTGTGATTGTAGTCGAGATGACAGAATCCCTGCAGAGCAGAAACTAACCTTCTTACTGTCTTTTACTATTATGTACCTTACTACTACGCTACTATCCTTATACTACTACCTATCATGCTAATATGGCTATACTACTATGCACTCGGAGTGTGACACTCAAGTTCGACACTATTTGACTGACCCTTAGCTTCCTGCCGACTTGTTGTACAGAACGTGTACGCGTGTTTGGATAAAAGCAGCAGCTAAATAGGGCTGAGCCCGAACGTTCGAACCTTCGTTCGTTACATTGGCATTCGAATTCTAAATCAACATTCGAATTATTTCTTTTTTATTAATTTTTTTTTAGAGAATTCACAGTTGCATATAAAGATTAGGCTACACTAATATTATAGTATTAAAAGAAACTGATGAGTTATATTAATTAACTAGATCAGTGCCGGCCATTTAACATTGAAAACCCTGTTGAGTGCCAGCATCCACTTCAATGATAGCGTTAAAAATGCATAATCTATGTTTTAAATTATGGCTATGTGTCTAATCTGCCCGTCGCTTATCAATGACTTGTTTGCAGTCAACATTGTCGAAACGGATTGTATTTTAATCGGTTCATATCCTTTTTATAGCATTTCGAAAAGCTATTATTCACTCGAAAATGTCCGGAAAATAGAAAGATTCCCCCATAAACGGCATTTATTGGAATATTCTCAAATACACTAGACATTTGTCGGCCTATTTATGAATCGTTTTCAAATAAACGCTAGATTATCGATAGTATATGTGTACTTATGCATGCTATAGAAGCGGGCTGAAAAATCTATTCTCTCATTTCCTCAACATCACACACATACACACACACGGCACATGCTGATATCTCAGTGAATACAGCTCTGATTATCCTAAAACTGGTAACATAGACTCCTTACCTTAGATCAGATGTTCTCCAAAAAGATTATTCCAATTCCTGATCGCCATTCCAAATATCGATCGCGTTTATTGATTGATTATTGGCTGCTGTAAATATATATTCCATGCTGCTTTCCAACTCGCGATCACTTCCCTCATCATCAGATCCCTCGCCAGCATAATGGAGCCAGTTGGCTCCCCCCACAGGGATCCAGCAGTATAATCGAATGGCCTGCAGTTACACAGGGATAGACGATAGGGGGCAGTATTTTCCCATCTGAGCTCCTAGAGGGTCTGCTGTACCAACGGGAGACTCTGTTGATGAAATATGAATTCAGATCGCTATTTTACAATTTGCGTCGTCTGCACTCAACGGGGGGCATGATAAGACGACAATACATGTCGCTGGCACTCAAAGTGTTAAAGAAAGTTGATTTAGTTGGGCTGGGGCTTCTCCCTGGGCTGGGTCTGGGTCTGGAAAGTTTATTAAAAAAAAAAAAGACGGCGGTGGGGGGGTTTATTGTGTTGCCAGTCCTTATTGTTATATTTTTGTATCTGAAGTCTCTTTCAAGAAGGTGGATGATCAATGTATTAAAATGTACTTCATATACCATGCTGTTTGTATTAAGATTGTTATCACTTGGTCGTGATGACGCAAGGGGTTAATATATCGGGGGGTGAGAAGCCTATTACGATGGTGTCATGGAACACTAAAGGATTGGGTAGTGCAGTTAAAAGGGGAAAAGTATTTGCTCATTTGAAAACATTGTCTGCAGATATTATATTTTTACAAGAGACTCATATAGCTCCAACGGAACAGAGGCGCCTGAGGAAGCACTGGGTGTCACAAGTGTACCAATCTGCTTTTTCTTCCAAAGCAAGAGGGGTTGCTATTTTATTTAGTAAATCTGTCCCATTTCAAATGACCACGGTAATCTCCGACCCCGGAGGCAGATATGTCATGGTGTCTGGTAGCATTAATTCACTACCAATAACATGCCTGAATATTTATGGTCCTAACATTGACGACCCAAGCTTTTTTCGTAAAATATTTGACATAATCCCTGATCTGAATACCACCAACTTGATTTTAGGTGGAGATTTTAATTGCTATCTAGATCCCTATCTTGATCGTACGTCCACTCGTCCGCCTCCGACCATTAATTCCGTTGGAGTACTAAACAATTTAATGCGTTCTATGAACATAGTTGACATATGGAGATTGCAGCACCCTACAGACAGGGATTATTCTTTCTTTTCCCACCTCCACAAATCGTATACAAGAATAGATTATTTTCTTGTCGATGCTAAATTTATATCTAGTGTGCTGCAAACTAAATATCATAGCATCCTTATTTCAGATCATGCGCCAATCACTATGTTGGTAAAGCTGGCACTGCCACAGACGCGATACAGTTGGCGCTTCAACCCCTCTTTGCTCTCGGAGAAAGCATTTCGCGATCAAATGAGATCTCGACTCATTGAGTTTATGGAGACTAATGATACCGGTGATGTCTCCGACGCTACACTATGGGAGTCTCTTAAGGTGGTATTGAGAGGGCACATTATATCTTATGAAGCCTTTGGAAAGAGAGAAAGACGTAAGCGCCTGGCTGAGATTGAGGCACGGCTCCCCTCGCTGGAGCAGGTTTACAGACTATCACAATCCCAAATGGACTTAAATAACATTTTAAAATTGAAGTATGAATACAATTCTATTCTGGGCAAGCAGGTTAGTACCCTCCTCCTTAAACTCAGACAGAAGCACTTTGAACTAAGTGATAAACCAGACAGACTGTTGGCTAGGCAGCTGAGGGGTGTACAGGCCAGCCAGGCAATTCATAGTATCAAATCTATATCGGGCAGCTTGCTGACTAACCCTAAAGACATAAATGACCGTTTTAAAGAATTTTATACTGGCCTTTATACCTCTAGATGCCATGCCCCAGACTCTGAGGTTGAGAGCTTCCTGGACAATATTGATATGCCAGTGCTTAGTGATAAGGCAAGGGATGAGCTAGATGCTGATTTCAGCCTGCAGGAAATAACAAGTGCAATAAAGTCTTTCCCTAGCGGGAAGGCCGCTGGCCCGGATGGGTATGGGGCGGAGTTTTATAAAACTTACAGTGACATTTTGGCCCCTCTACTTCTTAGAATGATTCAACATTCTATCACTAATAATGTCTTCCCTGACTCCCTTTACGAAGCAAATGTGTGCCTTTTACTCAAGAAAGGTAGGGATGGGACTGATCCAGCAGGGTTCCGGCCTATACGTTTGTTGAATTTTGACCAAAAGACAGTTGCCAAGGTGTTGGCCACTAGGTTGGCTCAGCATGTCGGATCTCTCGTCCACTCCGACCAAACGGGATTCATTCCTGGCAGGCTTGCTTTTTCTAATATTCGGAAATTACTAAACATATTGTACTCTAACCAAAGAAAGGACACTAAGCCGGCGATCATATCACTTGACGCTGAAAAGGCATTCGACCAGATCGAATGGAAATATATGTTCAGTGTCCTCCAGCGCTTTGGTTTCGGTGACAGGTTTCGTTCTCTTATTGGAATGTTGTATGCTCATCCCAGAGCTTCCATTCTTACCAATTCTGATAGATCTGACTCCTTCCCACTCCATCGCGGCACCCGACAAGGATGTTGTATTAGTCCCTTACTGTTCAATTTAGCCCTCGAACCCCTGGCTATCAGTATCAGGAGTCATCCCAACATCACAGGAATAAAGTTGGGAAAGTATGAGAGCCGTATTTCGCTATATGCGGATGATGTGGTCCTGTATCTTGCTGATTCTGCCTCCTCCGTCCCATGTCTCCTAGATTTAATCAGGCAGTTTGGTACTTTCTCTGGTTACTCCATTAACTGGGAGAAAAGTGTGTTCATGCCCATCTCAGGGAGCCTAGACTCTTCCTTTACTGACAGCTTACCCTTTAAAATAGAATATGACCACTTCACCTATCTGGGAGTAGTTATACCAAAGGATCCCAAACTCCTATTTAAACTGAACTTTGGTGAAATGGTCTCAAAATTGAAGAAAAATATGGAGAGGTGGAGAATTTTGCCAGTGTCTTTGGTGGGGCGTGTGAATGTCATAAAAATGGTGGTTCTTCCCAGGTTCCTTTACCTTTTTCAGAGCGTGCCTATTTTTTTGACTGCCTCTTTCTTTAAACAGATAGACACTATACTTCTGCCATTTGTCTGGGGCTATAAAGCACATCGTATTTCAAAAGCACACTTGCAGAAGCCAAAGCATATGGGGGGGCTGGCCCTGCCGGTATTCCAGCACTACTACTGGGCTGCTAATGCAAGGGCCATGACCTTCTGGCAAGATTACTTCATAGGTGATGCTACAGTAGCCATGGACGCCCCCAGGTGGCTAGACATGGAGGCGCATGTGAACCTAAAAAGCTCTCTTCCTGCAATGTTATTTTCTAAGTGTGATACGATTAATAAAATGGCTCTCAACAATTGTATCCTTCGGAACTCACTGAGAATATTGAGTCAAATCAAAAAGGTTTTCAAAGTACCTTCAACCTCGGCATATGCTCCAATATGTGATAACCATAATTTTCCCCCTGGTCAATCTGATATTGTTTTTTCATTATGGAAGGGAAAGGGACTGGCCACTATTAAAGATCTATATGTTGATCGTCACTTTGCCTCATTTAACGAACTTAAGTCTAAGTTTAATCTTACAAGCTCACACTTCTTTCGTTACCTGCAGGTTAGAAATTATGTCCGCAGTAATATCCCAGACTTTGAGACATGTCCTGCTGACTACCAGTTTTATAATCTCATGAGCCGATCACCAGTTTCAAAACACCTGATCTCTGATTTTGTTTCATATTTCTCTGTCCAATCTATGGCTTCCTCCGACCACATTAAAGATGTATGGTCCACAGAGCTTAGTATGGAAATCTCTGATGAGATGTGGGAGGAGGGACTTAGCAGGATACATAAATGTTCTATTAATGCCAGAGTCCAACTTATACAGTTTAAGGTCATTCACAGACTACATTACTCTAAAACCAAACTGCATAGAATCTATCCCTCTGTATCGCCTATCTGTGATCGTTGCATGTCCGCAGAGGGTAATCTTTCACATATGTTTTGGTTTTGTCCCAAGCTATTTAAGTACTGGGTAGACATTTTTGACTGGTATACCAAGGCGTACAAAAGAGAGATTGCCCCAGACTGCCTTCTAGCTTTACTCGGCTGTTCAGCTAACACTACAGAATTACCTTACAATGAGCAGGAGGCCCTGATGTTTGGTATGGCTGTGGCCAAAAGAATTATCCTGAAGGAATGGAAAGACACGTCGTCTCCAAATTTTAAAAGGTGGCTCACTGAGATGGTCTCCTCTTTGCAGCTGGAAAGCATTCGTCACAGTAGGTCTGAGACCTTGAACAAATTTGAAATGATATGGGGTCCCTTTTTGGAATGCTTAGCTACCGGTGTCTCATGCGTTTGTGACGAGCGCAATGTCTGCTGCGCCACCCAGCCGCACCTAATTTTTTTATTTCTTACTTTTTTCATTTTGTACATTTTAGTTTTGTATATTGTATATTTTGTATAGTGTTTGGTCTTTACTCTTTAACTTATTTTTTAACTGTATGAAGCACAATCTCAGGAGGCTCATACAGAACCAAGCAGTTCACTATAATGCACATGTACCTTATATGTGACAAATAAAACTAAACTTGAAAGTACAGCTGCAGATTTCATACCAATATGTTTTCTGACTACATTCCTCTCTGTTTCCTCCGCAGATAAGAAGCAGGATGGATCAGTGGACCGTAAGAAAGGTGAGACAGACAGACAGACAGACAGACAGACAGACAGACAGACAGACAGACAGACAGACAGACAGACAGACAGACAGACAGACAGACAGACAGAGACACACACACACACACTAGGGCTGAACGATTAATCGATTTTAAATCGAAATCGTGATTTGAAATTATGCGATTAGCAAATTGCAAAGCCTGCGATTTGGGATACATTATATATACAGCGAGTCTGATTCAAGGTTTCTTCTTGCGTGCCAGTCATGCTTACCAATCAGAAGTGCTGTGCTCTCATTGCTCACCAATCAGAAGTAGCCCAAGGTCTGTATTCGCCTGTTCGAATCCAGCTCACAGCTCCGGGGTTGTCACCAGCTTGGCTGGCCGTTAACACTAATACAATTGGCAGTATTAGAGGGTGGGAGAAGCTGGCGGGGTGGGTCCGGGTCGTTGTAAACAGCGACTCCTACAGTTCGGTCGGGGCGCCTGCTAAGCGCGGATAGGATCTAAGTGGGATAGTGTGATCCTTCCTCACGCTACGCCCTCTCAGTGAGAATCCGCGCTGCCAGGTGAAAAGAAGCGCTTGATTGGCTGGACGTGTGTCGGAGGAAACACGTGGTAGCCTCCACTCTCCCAGACCGACTGTGGGGGGTAAGTGCGCAGCGACCAGGAAGGGGATTGGGAATTGGCATAACGACTAACATTGGGATGGGAGAAAATCGGAGGAAAAAGGAGGGGGAAAAAGATTAAAAACAAAAAAAAATAGCCCAAGGTAGCTACTAGGGCTGACCTTCGAAGCTTTTTTTGGCAATCGAAGCTTCGGGGCCGAGCTGGGTACAATACAATACGGCTCAATACAAACGGTTGTTAAGGGGGGGTGCAGAGTCATCAACACAATGTACCACCAAGAGCGGAGAGTTTATGTCTCTCAAAAAGCGAGAGACTAAACCTAAAGCTCTTGTTGTTAGCTTACATGCTAACGTGAATGGGATCGGCCATAGCATTGCGGCTAGGCTAGCTACCATAGCAGTACAGCAGCTAGTTGAATGGATACACGTTATTTCGATGGCACAAGCTTCGAAAAAAAAAAAAAATCGAAGTTAAAAAAATAAAAACACTTTTTTTTTTTTTTTTTTTTTTAACTTCGATTTTCTTTTTTAAATGTTCGAAGCTTGTGCCATCGAACGAAGCTTCGAAGTATTTAAGACAGTGGTGCTCGGGGTGGGGGGAGCCCGTCTCTCTCTCCCTCCCTCTCTCTACTGTACGTTCAATTAACGTTTAAGTAGCAAAACGTTGCACTATAAAAACGAACTGGATAGTTGATGATAATAATCATTTAACTTCATTAGCTGAAATATTCTAAAATCATTTAAAAGCCATTCTCCCTTGCTGTGTGTGTGTGCGCGCGCATGCATCCCATATCTGGTCTTTGGAAGTAGGCTTTCGCTTAGGCCAGATGCAAGCCACATTTTACAATAAACCTCCGTTGGGCTGCTTAAAAAAATATCGCAAATGTTATCGCAATCACAATATCTGTCAGAAAAATGACCATGTGCACGTCTTAAACTCATACTGAGGCCTTAGTTTTGGTTTTAAATTACATATCATTTATTTATTGTCGCACAGAGCAGAAGAATTTGCCAAAACAAACGCATTTCCTTTGATTTACACTGTCGCACGACAGTGACGTGGGCCGAAAATAGCAGACCTCGCAATGCGTCGCCCCCGCAACACCGGCAGGTCCACCTGATGACTCGGAGCAGCTAGACAAAATGTCAGAAGTTTGGAAGCATTTTAAAATTGAAACCGAAGCCAGTCCAATAGCCAGTTGCAATGTTTGCAAGGCGGACGTTCCGTGTACGTTCAACACGACCAATCTAATACGTCACGTTATGTGACTAGAGCGAGCAAAGGAATGGGGGACTCTGTGGCTGGTCCTCTGCCAAACAGCTGTATTGATTGCAATGCCTCGCTTGAATGAAGAACGTTTACCTGGATAACGTCAACATTCGCTTTGTGAGGATTATTGTCTGCGTTTCAGACCAAAATGGAGCAAATCATTACGTAAGTCGAACACTGTGAATGTATACTAATGTGCAAACAGATTGAAACTTTGAATATCTCTCGTATGAAGCACATTCTCAGGGGCTCAGGGTGAATGTAATGTGAGCCGCCGCGCTCGACTGGGGCTATTGAGGCAACAGAGGGGCTTGTCTCGCTTCGCCAGTTTCTGACAAAAATGTGTCAAATTGGTTACTAATGTGAAAGATCGGATCGGGAATGATCGGTATCGGCAGATACTCAAAATCTTGGGATCGGATCGGGAGCAAAAAAATTCGATCGGGACATCCCTATTGAAAATGATATTCCTGACATTTAAGCAGTTGATTGCTATTGTACAAGTCCTAATGACGTGAGTTCTTAGTGAGGAGATCTCTTCTTCATTCTGAATGATGTGTACGCCTGTAGTGATAGGCTTTGATTTTATTTATTTATTTAAAATATATATATGTATTTATTTTTCAACATTTTCCGATACCGGGTAGCATTGATGTGATTACCTGATGACAGCGTTTTTCAATCTCGAGGCCTAGTTACATTTAGGATTATGTTGTTAATAACATTGGATGTTGGTTAAAGCCCCTGTCTGTCTGTGTCAGTGTCTTCTGCGGCACGGTGGTGTAGTGGTTAACTAACACTGTCGCCTCACAGCTAGAAGGTCCTGGGTTCGATTCCCGCTCGGCGACCACGTTGCCGTGTTGCCAGTTACCCAGGTGGGGTATCTCCCAGGCCTTTCTGTGTGGAGTTTGCATGTTCTCACCATGTGCTCGCAAGGGTTTCCCCTCCCGATAAGATAAACCCAATGGAAAAACATGCACAACAGATCGCTAACGCTGTCGCGTCCCTGACGAAGACGGACAGGAGCACTTGGATTGGTCCCCGGCCGGTCTGCTCCTGGCTGCCCTTGGGGGGGGGGGGGGAGGACGATGGGTTGGGAAGTGCAGAGAACATTTCATCAGCGACTCAGTGCATGTGTCAGATTCAGATTCCTTTATTTAAGCCATATGTGTAACCACATTGGTAATTGTCTCAGCATTACAGAGTATGCATTTTTCCATACATTTTCTTTTCACATAACAACAGCAACAACAGACACAGGACAAAGACAGTGCAGTGCAGGATTAATCATTTGAATAAATATATATATATAAAGTGTAAAGTGCAGTGCAGAGTTCCAGGTCAGTCCCAGTGCAGTGTTTTTGCCAGTGTCATTGTTATTGGGGGGGGGGGGGGCGGGGGGCTTCTGTCAGTGTCTTCTCTGGTTAAAGCCCCAGTCTGTAGTGTCTTCTCTGGTTAAAGCCTCAGTCTGTAGTGTCTTCTCTGGTTAAAGCCCCAGTCTGTAGTGTCTTCTCTGGTTAAAGCCCCAGTCTGTAGTGTCTTCTCTGGTTAAAGCCTCAGTCTGTAGTGTCTTCTCTGGTTAAAGCCCCAGTCTGTAGTGTCTTCTCTGGTTAAAGCCTCAGTCTGTAGTGTCTTCTCTGGTTAAAGCCTCAGTCTGTAGTGTCTTCTCTGGTTAAAGCCTCAGTCAGTAGTGTCTTCTCTGGTTAAAGCCTCAGTCTGTAGTGTCTTCTCTGGTTAAAGCCTCAGTCAGTAGTGTCTTCTCTGGTTAAAGCCCCAGTCTGTAGTGTCTTCTCTGGTTAAAGCCTCAGTCTGTAGTGTCTTCTCTGGTTAAAGCCTCAGTCAGTAGTGTCTTCTCTGGTACTATAAGAGAAGATAAATATAACACTTTTAAAACCCTTTGTTTATCTTTAGATCACACATTTAAAAATAACTGTTCATCTCACTTCAATAATTTTTATTGCAAATGCAGAACATGGTATTTTCTCAAGCAGACAGATGTAAACACTGTAATCTGTGTTGCATGTACCTGACAAACTGAACTGTTTGTATTACAGTTAGTAACAGTTTCGATTTTTATTTAAAGATAACGAGAGAGAGAGAGAGAGAGAGAGAGAGGGGGGCTATGCTCGGAGCATTTTAGTAACGTTACATTTTCAACAAGATTGCTGCTATTTAAACACTTGATGGAAACGGGGTAACGTTAACCTTATGTCGACTGTAGTATTGTATGACCTCGACATAACGTTTAAACGTTAACGTTACTCCGTTTCCATGCAGTAATTATAACGGTGGCAAGCTAAGCTAACAGAGCTAACTGCTAGCAGTAGCTAACGTTAGCTGGTAGCTGTAACGTTACAACGAATACCGATACTTTCTGCAGTATCGGTACCAGCTGGCGAGTGTTCTACAGCAAGTTGTTGACACGCTGTTCAGAGCGCGCTTGCCCCTCCGCCTGTCAGTCTGTAGTGTCTTCTCTGGTTAAAGCCCCAGTCTGTAGTGTCTTCTCTGGTTAAAGCCCCAGTCAGTCTGTAGTGTCTTCTCTGGTTAAAGTCCCAGTCAGTCTGTAGTGTCTTCTCTGGTTAAAGCCTCAGTCTGTAGTGTCTTCTCTGGTTAAAGCCCCAGTCAGTAGTGTCTTCTCTGGTTAAAGCCTCAGTCTGTAGTGTCTTCTCTGGTTAAAGCCCCAGTCTGTAGTGTCTTCTCTGGTTAAAGCCTCAGTCTGTAGTGTCTTCTCTGGTTAAAGCCTCAGTCTGTATCTTCTCTGGCTAAAGCCTCAGTCTGTATCTTCTCTGGCTAAAGCCTCAGTCTGTATCTTCTCTGGTTAAAGCCTCAGTCTGTAGTGTCTTCTCTGGTTAAAGCCTCAGTCTGTATCTTCTCTGGCTAAAGCCTCAGTCTGTATCTTCTCTGGCTAAAGCCTCAGTCTGTATCTTCTCTGGCTAAAGCCTCAGTCTGTATCTTCTCTGGCTAAAGCCTCAGTCTGTATCTTCTCTGGCTAAAGCCTCAGTCTGTATCTTCTCTGGCTAAAGCCTCAGTCTATCTTCTCTGGCTAAAGCCTCAGTCTGTATCTTCTCTGGCTAAAGCCTCAGTCTGTAGTGTCTTCTCTGGTTAAAGCCTCAGTCTGTGTCTTCTCTGGTTAAAGCCTCAGTCTGTGTCTTCTCTGGTTAAAGCCTCAGTCTGTATCTTCTCTGGCTAAAGCCTCAGTCTGTATCTTCTCTGGCTAAAGCCTCAGTCTGTATCTTCTCTGGTTAAAGCCCCTGTCTGTCTCCTAGCAGGAGGACGTTACATATTTCCTGCACGTCTCCATGTGATTCCCCACCGTGTGCCAGCGGCTCTTTCTCCTCTATTGTGCTGCTAGGTCCAGCCTTCTCTTTCTCTTTCTCTCTTTCTCTCTTTCTCTCTTTCTCTTTCTCTCTTTCTCTTTCTCTTTTTCTCTCTTTCTCTTTCTCTTTCTCTCTCTGTCTCTCTCTGTCTCTCTCTCGCTGTCTCTCTCTCGCTGTCTCTGTCTCTCTTCTTTCTTTCTCTTCTCTCTCTCTCTCTCCCTCTCCTTCTCTTTCTTCTCCTCCCCCTGTCACATCCAGCTTTGAATGGCAGGTGCTGGTGAATCCAGTTATGGCGATTAGTGATGAGGAGATTAAGGCCTTGTAACAATCCTGGGGGGGGGGGTCCGCGTGGGGAGGGTAGAGCATCTGCTTTCCCACCATCTCTCTCTCTCTCTCTCTCTCTCTCTCTCTCGCTCGCCCTCTCTCTCGCGCTCTCTATCTCTCTCTCTCCTTCTCTCTCCCCCTCCTTCTCTCTCCCCCTCCTTCTCTCCCTATCCCCCTCTTTCTCTCTCTCTCTCTCTCTCTCTCTCTCTCTCTCTCTCTCTCTCTCTCTCTCTCTCTCTCTCTCTCTCGCTCGCTCCCCTCCGTCTGAGACTCCTCTGTAAGACTCAGAGTGCTGATACTCACACCGAGGATGATGGTTATGAGGACGATGATGATGATCAGAGTGTTGTGGGGAAAGTCTGCCACATAGGTTTTGATTCACTCGCAGGTCGGTCGCAGCACTAAAACTCCAAACACTAAAAATGTTATTATGGTGCGAGTAGGATTTCTTGATGATGATGCTGTTTAGGGGGGGGGCTGTGGTGTTTCATCCCTGATGCACAGATTCCCTCTGCCTGCCAGGAATGAGGAATGAGCAGTAATCCTTTAGACTGAGATTACACGGGTTGTGTGAGTGCAGGACAGGCAGCCGCAGTAGCTCACTGTTAAAGTCCCTCCCATATCCCTGCCCCTTTCCCTTTCTCTCTCTCTCTCTCTCTCTCTCTCTCTCTCTCTCTCTCTCTCTCTCTCTCTCTCTCTCTCTCTCTCTCTCTCTCTCTCTCTCTCTCTCTCTCTCTCTCTCTCTCGCTCGCTCGCCCTCTCTCTCGCGCTCTCTATCTCTCTCTCTCCTTCTCTCTCCCCCTCCTTCTCTCTCCCCCTCCTTCTCTCCCTATCCCCCTCTTTCTCTCTCTCTCTCTCTCTCTCTCTCTCTCTCTCTCTCTCTCTCTCTCTCTCTCTCTCTCTCTCTCTCTCTCTCTCTCTCTCGGCAGTGATGGATGTGTGTATGAGTGGGGAGGGGGGGGGTGGGGTGTTGGAGAGAAAAGAGTCTTATAGGAATTGAAATGGTGACTGCTGAGAAGGGTTCCACCGTCTGATCCCAAAGCTGCGGGCCGGTTAACTGGTGCGCTAAATCTTCATGTGTGAATATGGTAATTCGATTCCCAAAGCCTTTTACCTAATTACATTTTGGACCTTAGACTAGAGCACGGACTGTAGACACACATTAATTACACTTAGATGCCCCCGGGTTCCCTGTGAAAATAGGGAGATATTAAAAAACGTTTGCTAAAAGTATTTAGTGGCTCCTCCTCCAAGACTCCTTTTTAAAGGGTCACCTTTTTGTTGTATTGAACTCAACCCTAAGGGAGATACTCATTCTCGCACTGTGCTATTCAAGATCCAATAACTTATTACCATTTCAATGAAACATTGATTTAAATTTGTCTTGGTGAGTGAACAGGTAAAGAACAATTATTCACATAACGGGTACAATAAATACTCATCAGCATAGATGTGGAAAGAATACACAATATTTTGCAACATTTGTCAGCTATCTAGAATATCCAATGAAGTAAAGTGTGATTCGCTCAGTCTTCCAGAAGTGACTTGCTGTTGACCCGTCTGCTAAACCGATGTGCAGAGATGGGTGTTGGGCTAGAATCCAATCGGACCTGTTCTTCCACCGCTTGTTCTGTGTCTACTGCATTCCCCACACACACACACACACACACACACACACACACACACACACACACACACACACACACACACACACACACACACACACAAACATCCCGACTGCTCTGTAAACAGCTCTACATCAAACTGGTGCTTTTGTTTTTATGTCTTTTACTCAAATATGTTGTGTTTGTTACTTTGGCATTTTGGGGAAAGCAAAATGGTCATGATTAACAACCTAGGTTGAGGATGGAAGATCTTTTAAACTTAAGCCTTTAAATGGATAGTTTTTTGTGTTGACCTTGGACCAGCAGCACTCATGTTTGGCTTCATCTCTGTTCTGCTTTGATGTTTGAAAAGGTTTCATGTTCATGAACGGCTCTGAATCCCTAATTTTTTGTCTCTGCTGATGCGTCGATCATTGAACTTCCACTTTGTTGTCAAGGAAACTTATTATTATTATTTTTTTGGTCCACTTTTTCTCCTTATTTTTCAATTTTTTTCTCCCATCCCAATTTCGCCCTGCCAATTCTCCCTTCAATTCTCCCCTCCCCTGTCTCGAACGTTGCTAGACTATGCCTCCCACTGGTCGGCTGCAGTGAGGACAAAGCCTTGCATCACGTGTCCCCTCCGGTGCATGAGGAGGCAGCTGTCGCATCTTTTCACCTGTACAGCACGATCTCTCAGCAGTGAGGAGTAACGCGTGGGAGGCTCACGCTGCCCCCGTTGCTTCCTGATTCTGCTGTACAGGCGCACCAACCGACCTGTAGGATTCGCTGTCCACAACGTCCAATCCCCACCCACCAGCTTTCCCACCCTCTAACACTTGCCAATTGTGTTAGTATGAACGACCAGCCAAGATGGTAGCAACGCCGAGAGCTGGGCTCGAACCCAGCCATATCCTGCGTTAGTAGCGAGCGCCTTGCCCACTGCGCCACTTGGCTGCCTCAAGGAAACTTATTTGTTGTGGTTGGGGTTGTACCGATTGGTATTTTAAGCTAAAACAGGGTATTGATACGATTGTAAATCAACTGACAAACATAGTAAGTTTGAGCCTATTGGAGCTGTAGATAGTTACAGATTAATCACTAATGATAGATGCAACACTCATCACTGTGTCCGTTAGGGGTGGGAATCACCAGTTTCATCACGATACGATACGATATCGATTCTTTGGACAACGATACGATATTTTCCGATATCACAAAGTCTGCCACGATACGATACGATTCAATTCAGGTGCCTGCGATCGATATGAGACGATATTATATGCCCATTTAACACAATCACTAACATTTAAATCAACAAAAAAAAGGCAATGACATATCATGACATTTTTATTTTTGATCTCTTCCAGACATTTAAATGAAAAACAATCTATTGTTTTTAATACAAATATACCTCCTGCTCACTGTTTTTGGTTCGTTTTTCGATATTAATATCCTATCACAGCGCTGTATTTTGGCTGGAAAAGGCATATTGGGAGTCAGAAGGTGCAGTACCGGCCAGATCCTGTTAGTGGGGCTATCTCGAGAATGCAGTAACCCCCCCCTCCTTCCCAGTCCCTAGTGGACCTCTGCTGTTCTCTCTATATGGCTCTGATCAGCTTAGCTTAGTTAGCTCACGCTAACGCAACGTTAATTTTGATATTTAACGCGACGTGGGCATAAAGGAATGGCGAGGATGGAAAGCATGTTAGATGCATTTGACCCCTTGTGGGGAAAAAAACAACAGGCACTTATTTCGGTCAAAATAGGCGGACTCTGAAGCAATGCTGTCTAACGTCTACACACACAGAGATATTGTTGTTGTTGCAGCCGGGGCGGATATGCTCACGAGGGGATTTTCAAAATAAGAGTATCGCAATATGAATCGATCTTTTTACGTTGCATCGATCCTATTTGATAATTGATAATAGATCGATATATCGTTCCACCCCTAGTGTCCGTTATGAGAAGGTTGGTTGGTCCTCTCGTGCCGCAGGCGCAACAAACACTTTTTAAATTTTTAAGGCCTATACTACATTATTGGTAAGCTACCTCCTTATATTACATCATTATTGGTAAGCTGCCTCCTTATACTACATCATTATTGGTAAGCTACCTCCTTATACTACATCATTATTGGTAAGCTGCCTCCTTATACTACTTCATTATTGGTAAGCTGCCTCCTTATACTACATCATTATTGGTAAGCTGCCTCCTTATACTACATCATTATTGGTAAGCTACTGTACCTCCTTATACTACATCATTATTGGTAAGCTACCTCCTTATACTACATCATTATTGGTAAGCTACCTCCTTATACTACATTATTGGTAAGCTACCTCTTTATACTACATCATTATTGGTAAGCTGCCTCCTTATACTACATCATTATTGTTAAGCTACCTCCTTATACTACATTATTGGTAAGCTACCTCCGTATACTACATTATTGGTAAGCTACCTCCTTATACTACATAATTATTGGTAAGCTGCCTCCTTATACTACATTATTGGTAAGCTACCTCCTTATACTACATTATTGGTAAGCTACCTCCTTATACTACATCATTATTGCTAAGCTACCTCCTTATACTACATCATTATTGGTAAGCTACCTCCTTATACTACATTATTGGTAAGCTACCTCCTTATACTACATCATTATTGGTAAGCTACCTCCTTATACTACATCATTATTGGTAAGCTGCCTCCTTATACTACATTATTGGTAAGCTACCTCCTTATACTACATCATTATTAGTAAGCTACCTCCTTATACTACATCATTATTGGTCAGCTACCTCCTTATACTACATCCTTATTGGTAAGCTACCCCCTTATACTACATCTTTATTGGTAAGCTACCTCCTTATACCACATTATTGGTAAGCTACCTCCTTATACTACATTATTGGTAAGCTGCCTCCTTATACTACATCATTATTTGTAAGCTACCTCCTTATACTACATCATTATTGGTCAGCTACCTCCTTATACTACATCCTTATTGGTCAGCTACCTCCTTATACTACATCATTATTGGTCAGCTACCTCCTTATACTACATCCTTATTGGTAAGCTACCTCCTTATACTACATCATTATTGGTCAGCTACCTCCTTATACTACATCCTTATTGGTAAGCTATCATCATTATTGCTCTGAACAAGGTAAATCTGCATTTAGCTACAATGCCTTTCTAGCTCATGGAATTAACTCCAACAGTCCTTAAAGCTTGAGACTCTCCCCTCTGTTGCAGAGTTTAACACCTTGATCTCCAACCTTCGTCAATCAAGTTGTACGTGTTTTAATTGATTGTTATCCTTACTTGTCTTATTGTTAGGATTTTCTTTGCCGCGTGATTTTACATGCCTTTTTTTGGTTAACAGTCTAGTGTGATAGTAAAGGGTTAACCTTCTGTAGTGTGGTAGTGAAAGGGTTAACCCTTTGCCGTGTGGCAGTGAAAGGGTTAACCTTATGTGTTGTCACAGTGAAAGGGTTAACCATTTGGTAGTGTCATACTGAAAGGGTTACCCGTATGTACACTCGACGTGCCTGTAATGAGGGAAACCTCGCTTGCCTTTCGAGTTTAAATAAAGTGAAATTCAATGAAATGTCACCCCCCCCCAGCTAAAGCCCAGGACGGTGCTGCTATGGAGATGCAGCCTCTGAACAGCGACGGGGGCGAAGCGGAGGAGAAGAAGAAGAGCAACCTGCCAAAGAAGGAGAAGTCTGTCCTGCAGGGCAAGCTGACCAAACTAGCCGTCCAGATCGGAAAAGCAGGTCAGTGGAAAAGACGGCGGTTTCCTCATCATTGTCATATAATATGCAGGGGTGTAAAAAGTACCCAGAAATTATACTTAAGTGAAAGTATGGGTACTGTCTCAAAATCGTACTCAAGTAAAAGTCAGAGAATCTGGCTAAAAACACACTTGAGTAAAAGTCTAAAAGTTTCTACTTTTAAATGTACTAAAAAGTAAAAGTAAAAACCTTTTTTCTGACTGTCTATTCTTCTAATAGCAGGTGTTTAATCAAAGATCCCACGCTTTGTAGTCTTGCACAAGGACCAATCGGCATGGGTATGGGCGGGTTCATTTTCCATTGATGGGGATTTGATTGGCTGTTTTTAAATAAAGTGCGGCCGCAGGATTAATAACGTTAACATTAGTTGGTCCAGAGAAACAAATATACTAATTAAAATTGTTGGTTGATTGTTGTACATTGTAGGTCTGCATTTTAAGTAAAAAGTATGCTTTTTTTTCTCAGAAATGTAATAGAGTAAAAGTAAAAGTATACAAACCTAATAATACTTGAGTAAAGTACAAATCCCCAAAAACAGTACTTAAGTATTGTAACAAAGTACAATTACTCAAGTACTTTACACCCCTGCATACAGGGTTTCCCATTAATTACCTAGACTGTGGCGTTATATTTTTTTAAAATATAAAGTTTGCCAATAGGGATGTATCAGTAGTATTGGCAGTGGTACTAGTCGTAATAGTAATCCAGTATATATATTATTTTTTTTCTAAAAAATAAACCAGTTCAACACAGGTAACTACTTTTGCTTCATTTCTTTGATGGCTCAAATGTCTGCTCTAGTCCAGTGGTTCCCAAACCTCTCCTCGAGACACCCCAGCTGTTCCATGTATTTGTTAAATTCCACCACCAGCACACCTGAGTCAATAAAAACTAATAAAGGGCTAGTTAAGTTGAATCAGGTGTGCTGGTGGTGGAATTTAACAAATACATTGAACGGCTGGGGTGCTTCGAGGAGAGGATTGGGAAGCACTAGTCAAGTCGATTTTGTGTTTTGAGCACAAAGTTCATCATAGATCTCGCCTCTTTATTTTGCTCTCAAAGTGCACCAGATTGATGCATTTAACTTTAAAATGTACAAAACAAAAAAGAAAAGTTACGGGGGGGCATGCCCCCGGACCCCCCTAGAGGGTCAGAGGTTCACCCCCCATAGTCTCTGAAAATCCTGTGGAAAACACTGATATACGTATATATAATATAGTGTTGCATCTTTTAGATTTTTGTCTAGGAGTAGTAGGGATGGGTACCTTTCACATTTGAACCGATACGGTACCGGTACCTGTGAATCGATACCGGTACCCAACGGTACCTTTTTTCTGTACTTTAGTCTCAAGAAATTTAGTTTACCTACCTCAGTCATGAAAAAAAAAATCCAAACTTCAAATAACTACAATTTCGACGTTTTCGGCTTGCCATTGCTCTGACTGCTTTGTTGTTGAATCAAGTCAAATCCTAGGTAAGCATATATTGTGCGTGTGAACGTTGACATGAAAATAATATAATTTTTTTTGGTATCTCACTTGAATCGATACTCGGTAGTAGGGGTGGACGGTATAAACGGTATTAATTTGCTCTACGGTATGGATTTTGACTATACCGTGTAACCGGTAGAGCAGCTCTAAAATAGCAATGACGTCATGTAACCACAGCGCGACTATTTCAATCGCATTTGCCCCTAAAAATAGATAGAATTAGTCATAGATAATAGATATGTGCAAACTGGAAAAAGTTATTTAGGAGGCTTCGCGCAGTGGGCGTGTCAACACGCAATTGTCATTTCATAATAAACACATATCACCGCGGCGCACAGCAAGTTTCAATTTCAGTTCCTGGCATTTTTAACCAGTGGAGAAAGGTAAGGGATGTCCCTATCGTTTTTCTTATATGAATTATTCTACGTTAATAAAACATACCTGGTGATCAACTACAGTTTGCTGTAAACATTATGATATGCGTGTAGTGTTATGATAACGACGGCTGCAGCGGGAGGACGGCTGCAGCAGTGGATTTGCGAATAGCATGCAGCTGCAGAGCCGCAGAGCCAGCGGCGCTTTCAGGTCTGGTCACAGGCCCGCTCAACAGCGCCCCCCCACCCAACGGCTGAAAGCTGTGACCAGACCTGAAAGCGCCGCTGGCTCTGCGGCTCTGCAGCTACATATGCTTCTAGCAAAATCCAGCATCCAGCCCTGCTGTTTGCAATGGGAGCAGCACGGACTCTGGACTTATTTTATTTGGAATATAATGACTTTATACGCAAAAGTAGCCTAGTTTTAAGTTAAAATATTATAAATCTACATGCCTTGAGGATGTCATTCTTTATATAGCCTGCCTATCAGGCAAAAAAAATTATTCTAACGGAAACACTGATACCGTGATATATACCGTTACCGTCTATGCTTCAAATTATACCGTGATATAAATTTTAGACCATACCGTCCACCCCTACTCGGTAGTACCGACGTGTTTCGGTTTGGTACCTCAAAAGTACCGAATTCAGTACCCATCCCTAAGGAGTAGTGCTCTAACGTGTCTCTAGTGCCTCTACTGCTGAGCTGACCTGTTCTCTCGTTCAACACGTCTCATTGTACCGTTGGCCTTGTGTTAACATACTGTACATGTGACCAATAAAATCTCTCTGCCCCTCCCTGTCCGTCCAGGTCTGGTCATGTCGGCCCTCACAGTCATCATCTTGGTGGCGTTGTTTGCGGTTGACACATTCTGGATCCAGGACCTGCCCTGGGTGAAGGACTGCACGCCCATCTACGTCCAGTTCTTTGTGAAGTTCTTCATCATCGGCGTCACCGTCCTGGTGGTGGCCGTGCCCGAAGGTCTGCCGCTGGCGGTCACCATCTCCCTGGCTTATTCTGTCAAGGTAACCACCGCCACGCTACTGGCCAATCGGCAACACCGGGGCTTCAGTGAAAGGGTTAACCGTCTGTAGTGTGGTAGTGAAATGGTTAACCTTCTGTAGTTGGGTAGTGAAAGGGTTAACATTATGTAGCGTGGTAGTGAGAGGTTAACCTTCTGTAGTGTGGTAGTGAAAGGGTTAACCTTATGTAGCGTGGTAGTGAAAGCTTAACCTTCTGTAGTGTGGTAGTGAAAGGGTTAACCTTCTGTAGTGGTAGTGAAAGGGTTAACCTTCTGTAGTGTGGTAGTGAAAGGTTAACCATCTATAGAAGGTTAACCTGTAGTGTGGTAGTGAAAGGGTTAACCTTCTGTAGTGTGGTAGTGAAAGGGTTAACCTTCTGTAGTGTGGTAGTGAAAGGTTAACCTGTAGTGTGGTAGTGAAAGGGTTAACCTTCTGTAGTGTGGCAGTGACAGGGTTAATGTGGGAAGTGTATGTCGTAGTGTTGGCTGGAAGACCTGAACCAGAATCGGAACCTCATTCACACGAACATTTAACGGCCTCCATAAAGCTGTCTATCGAGCACTGGAGCAGCCCCAGATTTTACATCCCAGTGACATCACTGATTAGATGGTTCTCTCTCTCCGGTTTCTAGCTTCAGCAGAGAGCGGTGCGTGTTCACAAATACTGACTGAACTGTCCTGGGGCACAGGAAGAACATACTGACTGGACTGTCCTGGGGCACAGGAAGAACATACTGACTGAACTGTCCTGGGGCACAGGAAGAACATACTGACTGAACTGTCCTGGGGCACAGGAAGAACATACTGACTGAACTGTCCTGGGCCACAGGAAGAACATACTGACTGAACTGTCCTGAGACACTGTAAGAACATACTGACTGAACTGTCCTCAGGAAGAACATACTGACTGAACTGTCCTGGGACACAGGAAGAACATACTGACTGAACTGTCCTGGGGCACAGGAAGAACATACTGACTGAACTGTCCTGGGACACAGGAAGAACATACTGACTGAACTGTCCTGGGGCACAGGAAGAACATACTGACTGAACTGTCCTGGGGCACAGGAAGAACATACTGACTGAACTGTCCTGGTGCACAGGAAGAACATGCTGACTGAACTGTCCTCAGGAAGAACATACTGACTGAACTGTCCTGGTGCACAGGAAGAACATACTGCCTGAACTGTCCTGGTGCACAGGAAGAACATACTGACTGAACTGTCCTGGGGCACAGGAAGAACATACTGACTGAACTGTCCTGGGACACAGGAAGAACATACTGACTGAACTGTCCTGGGGCACAGGAAGAACATACTGACTGAACTGTCCTGGGGCACAGGAAGAACATACTGACTGAACTGTCCTCAGGAAGAACATACTGACTGAACTGTCCTGGTGCACAGGAAGAACATACTGACTGAACTGTCCTGAGACACAGGGAGAACATACTGAGGTTCTGGTGCTCGTGGGGGGGGGGTGATTGGAGGATCAAGAAAATAGGGCGGGGTTTGAGATAGATCAATTGCATGTCGGTGTATGCTAGCGCTCCGTGTCTACTGACCTCAGGACAGCGCCAACCAGCTTATCCTTTAGCCTATTAAAGCTACCGGGCCAGAGGGAGACCAGGATGTGATCCTCTCTGCTGGAGCTGTTCGCTAACGGCAGACGTTATCCAATCAACGGACTAATGAGTTCAGCCCTGCAGTGTAACATCAGATAAGATGTTCCTTTATTGATCCCCTTGGGGAAATTCAGGCATCATAGCAGCATTTGGTAGGGGGGGGGTACAGGTATGGGCAGGGTAATAGTAGAAAGACATAAATACAGACAATAAAAATAACTAGAAAGAAAATTTAAATAAACAGTGTAAACAATATAATAACTCTGGATATAAAAATATGAGAAACATAAACGGTGTAAACAATATAATTAACTGAATATAAAAATATGAGAAACGTAAACAATATAATTAACTCTGAATATAAAAATATGAGAAGTCAACTGTGTAAACAATATAATTAACTCTGAATATAAAAATATGAGAACTAAACGGTGTAAACAAAGGTGCAGATGAGGGTCTGCATGTTACACTCTCAATAAATATAGGCAATAAAATGTTTTTTATCTGAATATACACTGAAGCGTAAAAGTAAACAATATACACAAGGTGCAGTATACACAAGGTACCCTAACTGGCATCATATACGTCATACATTTCTTGACCCATTTGTGAACATATTTGCTTTTATTTGAAAATCAATATGGATTCTAAAGGGGAAAATGAAACGACGATCATACTAAATAATTGCGATGGTCCGAACTCAAAGATCCTTCATGATGTCCTCTGCTCTGACATCAAGGGGGCGACAGTGGCTCAGGGGGTAGAGCAGTCGTCTGGTAGTCGGAAGGTTCCCGGTTTGATTCCCGCCCTTCCCGCTGGGCAGCGCGTCGAAGCGTCCTTGAGCAAGACACCTTGCATGGTCTCCTCCGCCGTCGGGGTGTGTGAATGTGTGAGTGAGCGGGTAAAATGTACTTTTATTTTCCCTTTTTTAACATAAAACTAGACAAACAATACAGTAACAGTAAAAATCTATGATAAATCACAGGACAATGACAGAAATAATAATAACAATAATGACAGTCCAGTAATTAAATCAAAATAAATGTAGATTAAAAGACATAAAAATAATAAATAAAATACAATACATGTGCTCTTGCTCGCTCTTCCTCACTCTTTCCTCCCCCCCCCCCCCCCTCAGGACCCCCTCTTGGACTATACATCCACTATTCCATTTAACATCAGAAATTACAAGTTCATATGCTTCCCTTTATCTTCTCCACCACAGCTAACCAGATTGCTATGCTGCTTCATTAACACCTAAAATTCGTGCAGTAGATATCTCTAGATAAATCACATCGAGATAGGTAAGAACCCGGCACATTTTATCCGGTTGAATCCAGCGTGAGCGGGTAAAATGTGAGGAAGAAAATTGTAAAGCGCTTCGGACAAAAGAGATGTATAAATTAATCTAATTAATTACAGGATTTGTAATCAATTAATCTAATTAATCACATTTTAATCGCTTAACCATTTTAGGCCTGATATTCTATATTCTATAATCATATTTCAAATTGCATGTGGCCGGATGGCAGAATTCAGTACTGTATCTACTAGGGCTGCTGACCCCTATTAGTCGATTAGTCGACTAATCGGTCGAAAGGAGCCGTAGTCGACTGGCCAACCTCTTAGTCGAATATAAAATAATAATAATAAATTAGAGGCTAACTGCCTACGAAAACAGGCACAGAGAGGCACTGAAAGAGGATTTCACCCATCTAATGAACACAGACTAGACAAATATCAAGATGTATCCATCAGTGGACCAATTGCATGCTTTTGCAGAGGACAATAAGCCTTCAGTCGACTTCTTCAGACATTAAGCACCCCCCACAGCCCAAATGGAATGATAAACAATTTAAAAAAAATTGTAATAATTAAAAAAAAATTAAAATATTATACTTTTTTATTGTCGACCAATAGTTGACTGACGGCAAATTTTGGCCAATCATAGTCGACCATCTAAATCCTTAGTTGGGGACAGCCCTAGTATCTACAAAACCTTCTGTTTAACACTTTGGATGCCACGCTTCCCCGTCTCAAAACATGGTTGAATGCCAGCACCCACTTCAATGATAGCGCTCTCATATTTGTGAACGCATAAACTATGTCTTAAATTATGGCTATGTGTCTAATCTGGCCGTCGCTTATCAATGACTTGTTTGCAGTCAACATTGTCGAAACAGATAGTTTTTTAATCGGTTCATTTCCGTTTTATACCATTTTGAAAAACCCTCGTTTTCTTGAAAGTTTCAGGAAAATATAAAGATTCCGTGATAAACGCCCTTTACTGGAATATTCTGGAATACACAAAAAACTGTCATTTTTCGGCCTATTTATGAATAGTTTTCAAATAAACGCTAGATTATCGATACTATATGTGTACTTATGCACGCTAGAGAAGCGGGCTGAAAAATCGATTCTCTCATTTCCTGATCAGCACACACACACACACACACACATATGGCACACGCTTATATCTCTGTGAAAAAAGGTCTGATTATCCTAAGACTGGTCAAATAGATTCCTTACCTCAGATCAGATGTTCTCCAAAAAGATTATTCCATTTCCTGATCGCCATTCCAAATATCGACAACAGGGAGAGACGATAGGGGGCGGTATTTTCCCAATGGAGCTCAGAGAGCATTTGCAGCACTAACGTGAGACTAGATTGATGAAATATGAATTCAAATTCTAATACATTTATTAAAAAAAACGACAAAAAACGTATTTGTCGTCGCTGGCACTCAACGGTCGGCATGAATTGACGACATATCATCTTCCCTTTATTCATTTGCTTAGATTTTTCAGGTTTGGTCAATTTTAGCATGGTGTACTGTTATTCACAGTCAAAGATTAAAAAAAATTATTGATATTCTCATTTGGTTCATTACAATTTACTCAAGCCTAGTAACATACACAGTATTTCTGACACTGGGAATACATTCCCTGAGATCCATAGATGTCCCTAGAATCAGATACCAAGAACATGCAAATGGACCATATTAAATAAAAGTCTGTAAATGTGTATCCTACGTTCTTATGGAATGAATGAGATTAAAAAATATTTAAAATAATAAAAATATTTATTATTATTATTTTTTTAATAAATTTAGTTAATTTTCATAACGTGATAATTTGCTGTGTAATTAATTAATCTAATTAACACGATAAACTGACAGCCCTAGTATAAATGCACCTTTTTACCATTTACTTCCTCTTCCTCCAGAAAATGATGAAGGACAACAACCTGGTTCGTCACCTGGACGCTTGCGAGACCATGGGCAACGCCACGGCCATCTGCTCCGACAAGACGGGCACGCTGACCATGAACCGCATGACCGTGGTGCAGGCGTACCTGGGCGACAAGCACTACCGCAAGGTCCCCGAGCCGGACAGCGTGCCCACTTCCATCCTGGACCTGCTGATCGTAGGGATCGGGGTCAACTGCGCCTACACCACCAAGATCATGGTATGACCCCTAACCCTACACCACCAAGATCATGGTATGACCCCTGACTCTAGCCCTACACCACCAAGATCATGGTATGACCCCTGACCCTAACCCTACACCACCAAGATCATGGTATGACCCCTAGTAGGGCTGTTTTAAATACTTCAAAGCTTTGTTCGATGGGCATGGGATTCGAATGGGGAACAAATATTCGAATATATTAAAAAAAGAAAAATAATTCAAATGTTTTTTTTTTTTTTTTTGCTAAATCAACTCTGCCTCTCTTTGTTAACTACAACAAGCAATGCTGTTTGTTATTTAAGATGAGGTTGGACTCGGCACTGACAGATTTGTGTTCATTGTGCTCCTTTTATAAAGCCTCAAATGACGGCTTACAATATTTCATGAAAGCAAAGTGTTTTGTTTGTCTAAGATTTAAAAAGGTTTAAACTTTACAGCACTGACAAAGTTGAACAAAGTGCTGTACAAGTCCCACAACATAATATTTGTTTTATATATATATATATATATATATATATATATTTTTTTTTTTTATCTCGAAGCTTCGAATTAAAATCGCATCTCGGCCCCGAAGCTTCGAATGCAAAAAAGAATTCGAAGGTCAGCCCTAATGACCCCTAACCCTACACCACCAAGATCATGGTACGGACGTCCAGAACACCCAGTGGCTCTTTTGTGTTGACGGCAAGGCTGTCGTGTCTCCAGTAGGGACAGGCATCGTTTTGTGTCAAAGGATATATTTTCCATATCGGTTTTTTTTACCGGCAACTACACTGGGATATTGAGTATTGAGAGGGGACCCTATTAACTGTTACACCGCTGAACGGCATGCTGGGTACAGGTAGCTAGCTATAGCCAGGTGGCATAACGGTCTGTTAACATGACAACAATGACAGCAGCCAGCTAGCTTGATTTTGGATTATCTCGCATTCGCTATTAAGTAAAAACAAAACCAGACGTTAACGTAGAAGCTCAATCTTCGATTAGTATTTGCCCGTCCCCAGTCCCTTAATGCAAGATCCACTCATCAGTCACATGACGTTACCTCTAATAATATCAGCAGTTGTCATCACATGCAACACTCTTTATCCTACTTGCTTCTATGTATATTGTATTAAAATAAATGCTGCAAGGTGCGGCTGGGTAGTGCAGTGGACTAAGCGCAGCAACTCTGGGATCGAATCCAGCTGTCAGCGGTGCCTCCGGCTTGGTCAGTCGTCCCTACGAACACAGTTGGCAGTGTTAGCGGGTGGGAAGCCGGTGGGGTATGAGTCCTGGTCGTTGTAAACAGCGACTCCTACGGGTCGGCCGGGGCCCCTGTTCAGCAGGGAGGGGATCTCGGGGAATTAGCATGACCCTCTGCACGCGTTACGTTCCCCCAGTGAGAGTCCTCGCTGTCAGGTGAAAAGAAGCGGCTGGCGACTCCAGATGGTATCGGAGGAGGCATGTGGTAGTTCTACACCCTCCCCAGGCCGACGGTGGGGCAATGCGTGCAACGACCAGGAAGGGAATTGGCATAACGACTAAATTGGGATGGGTGAAAAAAATACAGAAAGCCCAAAAATAGACAAATGTGCTTCAAGTTTCAAGTTTCTTTAATAGTTGTCATACAGAAGTACAGAATACTTTTATACAAAATGCTTCTTACTGTTACGCTCCAGAGACTGTGCTAGACAAGATAAGTATGAAATAAAATAGTATAGCATGTAATAGAAGTAAAAATAGAAGTCACAGTGTTCAGTATAGACATATGTACAATGTTCGATGCAGAATAGAAGTAACTGAGTTACCATACAATATACTATGCAATGTACTAATATACAATACTATATAGTGCAAAGCAGAAATGGGATGAGGTACAATTTAGGTACAATTTACAGTAAGGTGTACGAGTTGTAGTGCAAATCCTTTACCAATAAATATAAAGTGTGTTTAGGTGATCTAAAGTGTGGAGAGTGGGTGCTGTGTGCATTTGATGGTTGTTGCATAGTGTTTATTGTTCGTTGAGCAGCCTGATGGCCTGGGGATAGAAGCTTCTTCTCAGTCTTTCTGTGCTCGCCATGAGACTCCGGTATCGCTTGCCTGACCGCAGCAGTTCAAAGAGGCAGTTGTTTGGGTGGCTCGAGTCCTTAATAATTCTCTTAGCTTTACCCCTGCACCGCTTGTTGTAAATGTTCTGGAGGGTGGGAAGCCCCCCTCCAATTGTGCGTTCGGCTGAACGTGCCACTCTCTGTAGTCTGCTACGGTCTTGTGCGGTGCTATTCCCAAACCAGGAGGTGATATTGCCAGTCAGGATGCTCTCTATTATACATGAGTAGAAGTTTTTTTTTTTTTTTAAACTTTGGCTATTTCCCTGGCTCTTTTATACGTTTATCGCATTTATACTTGGTCAAGTTCGACCGACAGAAGCAGGCTGAAAGGGTTCAGATGGGGGGGAAGACACTCTGGGAAAGGCACGGCTGCAGCCCGGGATTCGAACTCGCTCAGCCCCAGATCCGTGACGCGCACTGTTGTCCACGGCGCTGGAATAGCACTCGCGGTACGTGGTGAGCTACTGGAGCTCCCCTGAGTAGAAGTTCTTAAGGATCTTCTGACTGACTTGGAACTTCCTTAGGCGCCTGAGGAAGTAGAGGCGTTGTCGTGCCTTCTTCACAACACTGTCAATGTGTGGTCCATGTCAAGTCCTCGGAAATGTGGACTCCGAGGTACTTAAAACTGTTCACTCTCTCAACCGGTGCCCCGTCGATGCTGAGGGGGCTGTAGTCCCTGACCCCCGACCTCCTAAAGTCCACAATCATCTCCTTTGTTTTGCTGACGTTCAGGGAGAGTCTGTTCTCCTGGCACAATCCCGCCAGGACCTTGACCTCTTCCAGGTAGGCCCTCTCGTTGTTTGCAGAGATCAGGTCTGCCGTTCTGCAGCTGGATACTATTGGTTTGTTATTGTGTGACAATAATTAAATGAATGATGATATGCAATTTAAAACCAAAACTAAGGCCTCAGTATGAGTTTAAGACGTGAACATGGTCATGTTTGTTGAATTAAAAAGAAAAGTTAAAAAAAAAATATATATATATATTAATATTTTTTTTGATCGGATTGGGAAATATCGGTATCGGTAGATACTCAAAATCACATGATCGGATCGGGAGCAAAAAAACGTGATCGGGACATCCCTAGTTAACGTCGGAAGAAATTCCGCACTAAGCCCTAAATTCAGAGCAGAGCAGTATCCTAATGTCTTTTATGCTTCAGTCGATAAGGTGTTTTGCAAATTCTGTCAACATACCCCGTGGACTAGACCCGCAAACACACGTGCGAAGATCACTTCAAAAGCCAAGTCAGGAACAAGGACTGTGCTTCCCAAAACACACCAACTCTCTAACGATGATCTCTGGTGATCACAATAGATACAGCTAGAGGGCAAGGCTAATCACTGACACTATTGTGATTTAAATAGCTATGTAACTTTAATGATTGTCAGTAGGCCTACACACTGTCCTTTATTAATGAAATAAACTAAAGGTGCATAAATTATGCATTACTATATTCCATCACAATAGAATCAATATAGCTAGGCTACTGACATTGTGATAAAAGTAGCTAGCTGTATCTTGTTTACACTTGAAATGTGTATTTTTATTTTGTCACAATATTATTTGAAAAAGATTGTGTAAAATTGAACTGTGTTTCTGAGTTGCAGCACTTAAAAACATTAAATGGACTGTTATATCTTATTAAATTGTGGACATTTATTCATTCCCACTTATTAGACACTATTTCTGATGGTAAAATGGGCGTAAAAGGCAAAATACAGAATTCTGAAATATTAAAATGGAAAAAACGGAATTTGGGAAAAAATCAAATGGAATTTGGAAAATAATAAAATGGATTTCATATGGCTCTACACAATTGTTAAGGGGATGCAGACTAGAGAAAGACTTTCGTCTTGTTTACATCAGGGTCCCCCATTTTCAATGCATCAAAACATTTATGACATACACAACATACTGATGTACAGTACTACTGTTACATCCAGACATTTATGACATACAAGATATACAAAGCCCATGGTGTTGGCATGACTAAACCCCCTGGTCTGTGTGCCTGTGTGGGGGGTCAGCACCCAGACTAAACCCCCTGGTCTGTGTGGGGGGTCAGCACCCAGACTAAACCCCCTGGTCTGTGTGCCTGTGTGGGGGGTCAGCACCCAGACTAAACCCCCTGGTCTGTGTGGGGGGTCAGCACCCAGACTAAACCCCCTGGTCTGTGTGCCTGTGTGGGGGGTCAGCACCCAGACTAAACCCCCTGGTCTGTGTGCCTGTGTGGGGGAACAGTCACAGCAGACCAGCCCCCCCTGCTATGACTGCAGTCGATAACGTAGAACGGTGCAAGAGTGATGTGCATTTATGATCCATAAGCATAACTCTTTGACGGGAAAGGGGGAGGAACTTGATACGCTTTAGCACTTTGACCCACAAAGGATCCGGTTTAAGTGTTTTCAACACACGTCTGGCCTCGTCTGGCTTCTGCCTGTCTAGTGTTGCAACTGTGATCTGTGCAGTCATCCCTGTGCTCAGAGTAGTTTTGGTACAACTGTGATCTGTGCAGTAGGGGTGTAACGATGCATCGATTAATCGAAATGCATCGATTCTAATGTGACGATTCAACTGCATCGATTTGAAAATGTTAGAATCGATTATAATCTAAATTAATCGAAATAATTTTTTTTAATTAATTCATGCTGAGTGAATCGGTTCCCCCAGCCACATTTGTGTATTCAAACATTTTTGGGGAATTAACTGATAGAAAATTCATCGAAAATTCATCTAATCGAATTGTGGTCAAATGAAGAGATTTCATGATGCATTGAATCGTTGCCTGAATAATCGTAATCGAAATTAATCGTTGTGAGGTTGCATCGTTACACCCCTAGTGTGCAGTCGTTCCCTCTGAGTAGTGTTGGTACAACTGTGATCTGTGCAGCCGTTCCCTCTGAGTAGTGTTGGTACAACTGTGATCTGTGCAGTCGCTCCCTCTGAGTAGTGTTGGTACAACTGTGATCTGTGCAGTCGCTCCCTGTGCTCCGAGTAGGGCTGTCCCCGAAGCCTGTTTTTGGGATTCGAACTTCGTCAGGGTTTTTCGAACGGATGTTCGAACCTTCGTTTTTAACACTTTCAGTACCACCAGGTGGCGCCAGAGTTAGCGCTTTAATGCCACCATCCACTTTAATGTTAACGTTAATATTGCCTAATCTATGTTTTAAATTATGGCTATGTGTCTAATCTGCCCGTCGCTTATCAAAGAATCATTTTCCAGTCAGTGCTGTCGAGGCAGATTGGTTTTTTATCGCTTCATTTCCGTTTGAGAGAATTTTGAAAAGCACCCGTTTTGAGGTAAAAAACAGCCCTTTCTGGGCCATTCTGTGATAATCGTCTTTTACTGGAATATTCCAGAACGTTGATATTTGTCGGCCTATTTATGAATCGTTTTCAAATAAACGCTAGATGATCAATATTATACGTACATGCACGCCCATTCGAGCCGCGCGCTGATAATAGCCGTGTTCATTTCCTCTTGGATTTTTACAGTGAAACCGATAGAGGACATTTCACAAAACAGCTTATATCTTCATCAAAATGAGTCTGATTATCCTAACACTGATAACATAGATTCCTTACCTGACATCAGATGGTATCCAACTGGTATATTCCAATTCCTGATCACCATTCGAAAAAATCGATAAGTGTAAAGATCTAACGTGTATACAGTAGAACTCATGATCCGCGCCGCTCAGAGGATCCATAATGAACTCTAGTAACCCCGGCTGCATCAGTGGACTGGAAAATGTGGAGTACAGGATTTTTTTACCCATCCATTTTCATTGAGTCCATTCCAAAATCCCTGATGTCATCTGTGAGACGATAGGGGGCGCTTTTTTCCACATCTAATTGCTGGCGGCTCTTGGGTAGGCTAGGGTAGGCTCGCGTGATGCAATATGATTTCAGATCGCAAAAAAAGAAAAAAGATTCTGAGAAATCTCGTGAGTGGCTTTCAACGTGACTATTATAAATCCGAGAAAACTCGTGAGTGGCAATCAAAGTGTTAATAATAATTTGAAAAATAAATCAAAGATTTTTTTTTAATATATAAATAAACATCAAACTAAATCCTCAATTTGAATAAAGTCATTAATCTGATTAAATTAGTATTTTTTTTTATTAAATTAACTTTCTTTAATTAATATAACTCATCAGTTTTAATACTATAATATTAGTGTAGCCTAATCTTTATCTGCAACTGTGAAGAAAACCCCCATTGGTTTAAACAGAATGAATAGACTAATAGATGAATAAAAAATATATATATATATTTTTTAGTGCTGTCAGGCGATTAAAAAAATGTATCTAATTAATTACAGGATTTGTAATTAATTATGGCGACTGGGTGGCGCAGCGGACATTGCGCTCGTCACCAACGCAAAAGATACTAACTAAATTGGCAAAGTTAGCGGGTGGGAAGTCGATGGGTAATCTGGAAAGTTGTAAACAGCGACTCCTACAGGTCGGTTGGGGCGCCTGCACAGCAGAGACAGGAAAATGGTGGGGGCAGTGTGAGCCTCCTACACGTTACTCCTCGCCAAATGGGAGTCCGCGCTGGCAGGTGAAAAGATGCGACTGGCTGCCTCCACATGTATCGGAGGGGACATGCGATGGGCTTCTATCCTCCCTACAACCGGCCAGTGGGGGGAACATGCAAGCAACAATCAAGACAGGGGAGGGGAGAATTGGCACGGCTAAATTGGGATGGGAGAAAAATAGAAAAAAGAGGAGAAAAAGTGGATCAAAAAGGATTTGTAATTAATTAATCTAATTAATCGCATTTTAATCGCATAACCATTTTAGGCCTGATATTTTATATTCTATAATCATATTTCAAATTGCATGTGTCCGAATGGCAGAATTCAGTACTGTATCTACAAAACCTTCTGTTTAATCATCTTCCCTTTATTCATTTGCTTAGATTTTTCAGGTCTGGTCAATTTTAGCATGGTGTTATTCACAGTTAAAAATAAATAAATTGAATTGATATTCTCATTTGGTTCATTACAATTTACTCAAGCCTAGTAACATACACAGTATTTCTGACACTGGGAATACATTCCCTGAGATCCATAGATGTCCCTAGAATCAGATACCAAGAACATGCAAATAACATAAAAAAAAAAAAGTCTAAGGCGGTTAGGTGGTCGAGCGGAGATTGCGTTCGTCACCAGCCCCGGAGCTGTGAGCTTGGTTCGCCTGTTCGAATCCAGCTCACAGCTCCGGGGTTGTCACCAGCTTGGCTGGCCGTCTGCACTGATACAATTGGCTGTATCAGAGGGTGGGAGAAGCTGGCGGGGTGGGTCCGGGTCGTTGTAAACAGCGACTCCTACAGTTCGGTCGGGGCGCCTGCTAAGCGCGGATTGGACGTGAGGGGGATAGTGTGGTCCTCCCACACGCTACGCCCTCTCAATGAGAATCCGCGCTGCCATGTGAAAAGAAGCGGTGATTGGCTGGACGTGTGTCGGAGGAAGCACGTGGTAGCCTCCACTCTCCCAAATGATCTGACTGTGGGGGGTAAAGCGCAGCGACCAGGAAGGGACTGGGAATTGGCATACGACTAACATTGGGATGGGAGAAAATCGGAGGAAAATGGAGGGGGAAAAAGACCAAAAAAAAAAAAAAAAAAGTCTGTAAACAGGGCTGCACGTTAACTTTTTTTGCACATAGCACTGGTGCTACAGAGGTTGATAGTTTTGTAGCACAGGCCAAAATCTTGTAGCACAAGTATAAAACGTGTTATATTTGTAACAGTCACAAATGTGCCTATTGTATTTGTGTTATTTAGTTGCAGTACCATGTTTGGCTGTCATTTTCATGCTGACAAGTTGACGTCACACAGCCAGACACGTTACGTGTAAGGAATTATGGGATTTGGTGTTAGATGTATGGACTCTACTAGGGGTGGGAATCACCAGTTTCATCATGATACGATATCGATTCTTTGGACAACGATGCGATATTTGCCGATATCTGCCACGATACGATATGATGCAGGTGCCTGCAATAGATATGAGACAATATCATAAGCCCATTTAACACAATCCGTAACATTTAGATCAACTCAAAAAAGGTAACGAAAATATAATTTGAAAAAAATTTATTTACCTCTTCCAGACTTTTAAAGGAAAAACAATCTATTGTTTTTAATACAAATAGTCCTCCTGTTCACTGTAAAGTGCCACGTTTTGATATATTGAGCTTTAAACTTTTATTTGGAACTCACACCACGCAACCTAAAACCCCTTCCCCTCCCAAACCATTCCTGCAATTGTTTTTATGTTGCATGATGATCATGAATACATTTATTATGTATTGTATTTTTTATGTTTAAATATCAACATTATCTGTCCACCCTCAGTACATTTACTATCAATATAATATACTTGTCTGACTTCATCTGATATTTTCAAACGCACACACACACACAGAAGGGAGAATGCCTGCCCCCCCTCCTCACTCTGTCCGTCTGCTGTTCTCTATGGCTCTGAAGAGGGTTAACTTGTTGTTAGCTTACGCTAACGTAATGTTAATTTCGGCCTTTAACACGACGTGGTCATAAAGGAATGGCAAGGATTGCAAAGCATGTTAGATGCATTTGACCCGTTGTGGAATAAAACAGCAGGGATTTGTTTTGGGTCGCAAAATAGGCACACTAGCCTTGCTCTGTTTCAATGTCCGCGTTCCAGACGCTACTGCTGTGCTGCGAGCCGAGCGGATACGAGTCGACTCCACGGGATTTTCAAAATAAGAGTATCGATATGAACCGAACGTTACTAGCTGCCGAAGCCATAGATATTATGGCTGAAGCTGCGCTTCTGCAGAGATGAGACTTGCCACAGGATTTTCAAAATAAGAGTATCGATATGAACCGAATGCCTATCGCACAGGTGCTACTGAAGTAAATCCATTCATCGCACAGACCGATGTTGCTGTAGCACGTGCAACATATATCTCGCACTGTTCAGCCCTGCTGTAAATGTTTATTCTACGTTCTTATGGAATTAATGAGATTAAAAAATATATAAAAATAAATGATTTTTAATTTTTTAAATACATTTTTAGTTAATTTTCATAACGGGATAATTTGCTGTGTAATTAATTAATCTAATTAACGCGATAAACTGACAGCCCTAATATATTTTAATTTTTTATAAAAAATGAAAAATTCAAATGTTGATTTAGAATTCGAATGCCAACGTAACGAACGAATGTCCGAACGTTTGGGCTCAGCCCTAGCTCTGAGTAGTGTTGGTACAACTGTCAGTGTTTCCTCTAGGATTTTTTTCGGGGGGGGTGGTAGGCAACTACTAGTGTACTGTGTCACGGATACGTGGTCAACAGTGTCGTCATAGACGCGCGCAGTAAGGCAGGTTGTTAGCATCGGTGCATTTCTCTACACTGAGCGGAAATTAAATGATTGTACATAAATTAGGTAAATAAATATTAACAATATTTATTTACAACACATACATTTACTTATTTACAATTATACATACAGTGGTGACAACACACTATTTACAATACAGGGAGGCACATACAACACTCATAACTATTTACAACCAGTGTCCGAGCGAGCACACTCAAGTTTTACTGAAATTCTGAGGGCTCAGAGTGCACACTGGACGCTCTGACCCAAGAGTCCGTTTATTTGCTTTTTTCCTGCATCTCCGTAGACTATGCTGCGCCACCGTTTTAAAGTCGTAGTGAAGATTGATTTATATGAAACCCGAAAACCAAGGCAATGGTAGGGGAAACACTGACTGTGATCTGTGCAGTCGTCCCGTGCTCCGAGTCGTGTTGGTTCTAGAGACACTGGAGACATGCAGCCAGTCATTCATCTGTGAACTTGCAACATCATCCATGCGAAGTAAGCTAGTAATAATAATACACTTTATTTGTAGAGCACCTTTCATACAAGAATTACAGCCCAACGTGCTTTACAGCAATACTGTAGATAGGGCTGTACCGAATTATTCGAAGCTTCGATCATAATGTTGACATTCGAATTCTAAATCAACATTCGAATTTTTAATTTTTAATATATTTTTTATTTATTTTTTAAATCTTTTTTTTTGTGTCTATTCAATCTGTTTAAACCAATGGGGGGTTTCTTCACAGTTGCAGTTAAAGATTAGGCTACACTAATATTATAATATTATACTATAAGTCGTCACCATCACTTTCATACCAACCGTGCCCTTATTGGATTATTTATGTTGACGAAACTGATGCGTTATATTCATTAAAGAAAGTTGATTTAATAAAAGAATAAGACTCATTTAATCAAATTAATCGCAAAAAAAATAATAATAAAAAAAACGTTTTTTAATAGACATTCAAAGCTTCGTTCGAATACTTCAATCGAAGCTTCGAATGTTAAAAAATGACATTCGGTACAGCCCTAACTGTAGATAAGAATGGACATAAAATAGACATAAAATTAGCAGATAAATAATTTACTAAATAAAAGCAATGCATAAAGTGCAGACATAACATGAGTATAGAATAGACTCAGTTTGAAGTTGTAATGGTAGATGCCGGGTAACATCTCCTGTAACAGGCAACACAGTTAAAATACAGGATCAGAAATCTGTTCAAAATAAATGCATCCTGGCAGCAAGGTGTTCTGATGTGATCAAAGGAACACTGTTGAAGGAATTGGTCTGGTATGTTGCCCTGTTTTAAGACCGTTGTCACTGTTTGTAAAAATTCCCTTATCTGCTGTTTCTTAACACTTTGAGTGCCAACGACGAGAAATCTCGTTGTTGGCCGCCATGCGTTGAGTGCCAACGACGAGAAATCTCGTAGTTTAATTGTTATTGCTTTTATTAGCGATATCCATTCATTTCTCATCAATCCAGCCTCACGTTATCATTGGGACTGGCTCTGACCTCGAAAAGGGCAAATACCGCCCCCTATCGTCTCCCGGATGGTATCGCACCTATTGGATTGGACTCGATGGAAATGCATGGGGGGAGAAAAACCCGGATTCCACATTTTACTTCTCAGGCAATGTAACCTGAGACTACTGCATTCATTGGGGACCCTCAGAGCAGCGTGGAATATGTGTTTTGAGTACATAACGTTGGATCAATAAACGTGATCAATATTTGGAATGGCGATCAGGAATCGGAATAATCTTTTTGCAGAACATCTGATGTGAGGTAAGGAATCTATTTGACCAGTCTTGGGGTAATCAGATGTTTTTTTTTCACATATTCCACTAGGGCTGTCTTAAATACTTCGAAGATTCGTTCGATGGCACAAGCTTCGAACATAAAAAAAAATTATAATAACAATAATAATAAAAAAAATTAATAAATGTAAAAAAATATATATTTGCCTCCAAAATCTTGCGCCTCCATTCCAATGAAACGAAAGTAAGCGGCACCTTCCCGCCTCCATTCCAATGAAACGAAAGTAAGCGGCGCCTCGACTCCACCTCTCTACAACAAGCATGTGGAGATTATCTGTGTTGAAATCAACAAGGACATGTGCAGCAGACATGTCGACGAAGAAGCGAAGCAATGCCGTTTGTTATTTAAGACTATGTCGGACAGATTTGTGTTCATTGTGCTGCTTTTTTAAAGTGTCCTGACCCATATAAAAATATGTCTTAATAAAACGTGCTTAATTAAGTCGAATTCTGCCTTTGTCTCTATCAACTACATATAAATATTTATATAATTGTTTGCTTGATAGACGAAGGTTGCAACATAATTATGTAATGTCATGTCGTTGGCTGTGAAAGCAGCCCCACTGCACCCAGGCAGCGCAGCCGAGTGAAACCTTGTTGGCTGCGTCACAGTCACGAAAGGGGCTACTTAATTAATTAATCCAATCCACTTTATTTATAGAGCACATTTTAAAACAACGTTTACCAAAGTGTTGTACAAGTCCCACAACATAAGATACAAAATTAAAATAAAAAATATATATATATTAAAAAAAATATTTCGGCCCCGAAGCTTCGATTGCCAAAAAAAGCTTCGAAGGTCAGCCCTATATTCCACAACATGTCCCCTATGTGTGTATATGACGTTAGCGCTGACCAGGTCATAGATAATCGATTTTTCAGCCCGCTTCTCTAGCGTGCATAAGTACACATATACTATCGATAATCTAGCGTTTATTTGAAAACTATTCATAAATCAGACGGAAAATGACAACGTGTTGTGTGTATTACACTAAAGGGCGATTCCTGCGGAATCTTTTTTTTTATTTATTTTTTATTTTCGAAAACTTCCGTTTTTCAAAACGGTATAAAACGGAAATGTACAGATGAAAAAACAATCCGTTTCATACATGTTGACTGCAAGCAAGTCATTGATAAGCGACGGGTGTATTAGACACATAGCCATAATATAGAATATAGAAATAGCTCCGCGAAAATCATGAAATATCGGAAAATCTGTCACAAAAGGCTGGCATTCAAGCGATAAATCGTGCTGGCACTCAATGTGTTAAAAGGAACACTCAAAAAAAGAAGTAATACATACAGTACATCTCTGTGAAATGATGAAAGTGAAAGACTTCACCAGTTCCTTTTTTCCTTTCCAGAAAGCCACAAGAGATTATGATGAGCATAATTATAACCAGCTTTATTTTCTGCGTTCTCTCCACCTCTCTCCACCTCCTCCCCCTCCTCTCTCCACCTCCACCTCTCTCCTCCTCTCTCCACCTCCACCCCCTCTCTCCACCTCCTCCCCCTCCTCTCTCCACCTCCACCCCCTCTCTCCACCCCGACCCCCCCTCTCCACCTCTCTCCACCTCCTCCCCCTCCTCTCTCCACCTCCACCCCCTCCCCTCAGTCCCCAGAGAAAGAGGGCGGGCTCCCGCGGCAGGTGGGCAACAAGACGGAGTGTGCCTTGCTGGGCTTCTCCAACGACCTGAAGCGCGACTACCAGGCCATACGCAACGAGATCCCAGAGGAGAAGCTGTACAAGGTTTACACCTTCAACTCCGTGCGCAAGTCCATGAGCACGGTGTTGAAGAACGCCGACGGCAGCTACCGCATGTTCAGCAAGGGCGCCTCAGAGATCCTCCTCAAGAAGTAAGAGATCGGCACTTCTGACCGCCGCTCGTCACTTCCTCTCTTCCAGCCGTCTGTCTCTGTTTAACCCGTTCACTACCGCACCACAAAGGGTTAACCCTTTCACAACCACACGGCAAAGGGTTACCCCTTTCACAACCACACTACAGAAGGTTGACCCTTTCACTACCACACTACAGACGGAGGCTGTAGTGTGGTTGTGAAAGGGTTAACCTTATGCAATGTTATGTATATAGTTTTTTTTTCTTACATTTGTTGTTTATTATAAAAAGTCTATAATTCAGACACATTTAAAACATTGTTGCTGCTGTTGCTGAAGAAATAATATTTATTTATTATTAGGGATGTCCGATATTATCGGCCTACCGATATTATCGGCCGATATTGGCATTAAAATGTGATATCGGAAAATATCGGTATCTGTTTTAAAAAAAAATAAAAAAGAAGTTTTTAACATTTCTATAACCTTTATTTACCCAGGAAAGCAAGTAAGAACAAATTCTGATTTTATTTATTGTCAAAAGTATGCATAATGTTGTGTTAATTCCACAACAAGAGATATGTAATGTTAATTACCTGAAATTATTCAGTTTTTTCGGGGGGAAACCCTGCATATATCGGTATCGGTTGATATCCGTATCAGAAATTAAGAGTTGGACAATATCGGTATATCGGTATCGGTAAAAAAGCCAATATCGAGCATCCCTATTTATTATATGTATTGTAATTTATTTATAAAGTTATATAAAAGAACATTGCTGCTGTTGCTGAAGAAATAATATTTATTTATAAAGTTATAAATAATAAAGCAATGTCGATAAAGTACCGAACCGTTAAGCAGTATCGATAAGAGTAGTAGTATCGATAAAATCCTAACGGTAGAACACACATATTTTGAATGCCTTCGGCAGACATCAAATGAGCCATTTTAATATAGATTAACTCCAGGATTGCAGATAGATTAATCTAGATAAAAAAATGAATCTATGCCCACCTCTAATATATATATATATGTATATTCAGACAGATACAGATATATATATATTAGAGGTGGGCATAGATAAAAAAAAAATTATCTAGATTAATCTATCTGCAATCCTGGAGTTAATCTACCGTACTTTTCGCACTATAAGCCGCACCTGACTATAAACCGCAGCAGCTAAATTGAATGATGTGTACATATATAAGCCGCACTGGACTATAAGCCGCAGGTGTTTTAATGTTTAATTACCATATGTAAGGGTTCGTGCACAGAGGGGATTGTCACAATACTGTCGGACAAATAACAAGAATTAACTCATTTACAAGTTGTATTAAGTTTAGCAAATAAGGGAACAGATAAATAACATTTCAATGCAGTAAAAAAAGCTATATTTTCGGGTTTGGTCCACATATAAGCCGCACCGTTATATAAGCCGCAGGGTCGAAAAATGGGGAAAAAAGCTGCGGCTTATAGTCCGAAAAGTACGGTATATTAAAATGGCTCATTTGATGTCTGCCGAAGGCATTCAAAATATGTGTGTTCTACCTAGGGATGGGTATCGTTAGGATTTTATCGATACTACTATCGATGTATGGGTGGCAATACAAGCAATTTGTCAAAACATCTGAAGCGCGCAGCCACACATGGCGGAGAGAACTAAACGAAAGTCTGGGTACACTTTACGAAAGTTGATGCCGACAACGCACGTTGCCACAAGTGCAATAAAACATTTGCAAGTATGGGTGGCAATACAAGCAATTTGTCAAAACATCCGTTGTCAAAACATAACATTAGTCTGCAGAAATTAGCCGCTTTGACTGCTTTGTTCGCAGTGTTCCATCTGCATGGTAAGCCAAGATACAGAGTTAGCTAGGCTAATAACGAATTATTATGAATAGTGTAGTGCCGGAGGAAAAAGGAATAATCGTAGGCAACGTAATGCTTGTTTAATACACAAGACAACTTCAGTCAATACAGAACAAGAGCACATGTATATCGCCAGAACAGTAAAGATCACAACAGCAAGTGCAACCGCAATAACTGTCCCCTCTGGCCGCGGTGCCAGATCAGTAGTTCCCTCCCACTACACAACACAGTAAGAGAACACGAACCATAATGTAGTCACTACAATAGGCTAATAAATAAAATATAATTGCTTAGCTAATTGTTTAGCTACAAATATATTAGAAAGATGAAAGATCTTCAAGCTGAGGCTGCAGCCACCATGTCCCAGCCCACCCCTCCTCCCTCTACCACCACCGGTCCCAGCAAGCCCAAAGTCCCTTCACTCTAGCAGCTAGAGGAAGGATCACAGAGTGTCACAGCCTCTACTAATAACATGGAGTATTGAACCGTTTTTAACAGCTGGGTATTGGGTGGGACATTCTGATTTAAGAACTTTCTAAATAAAATAGAAAGTCCCAAAATAGTTAATTTATCTGACTGCTTGTATTAATTGATAAAAAAGTAGCCATGTGCAGTAATATAGTTATATAAAAGAATAATAAAGCTGTTCTTAATTTTTATCTCTATTTTTCAAAATAAAAAAGAACCGATAAGAGTATCGATAAAGTACCGAACCGTTAAGCAGTATCGATAAGAGTAGTAGTATCGATAAAATCCTAACGATACCCATCCCTAATGATGACAATACATTTTAATCTAATCTTCTAGGTTTTGAACAATATAAATATATATTGGCACAAGTTATTGACAGGGGCAGCGCTGCAGTGGTGGCCTAAAGGTTAGAGAACCGGGTTTGTGACCGGAAGGTTGCTGGTTCGATCCCCCGGACCGGCAGGAAAAATCTGGGCTGGGGAAGTGAATTAATAACTCTCTCCTATCCCCTTAACACCAACCGCTGAAGTGTCCTTGAGCAAGGCACTTAACCCCAACTGCTGCAGTGGAGTTGCTCAGTGGCCAACGGTGTCAGACTGTGGTTGTACTGGGCAGCTCCCAGGTGTGAATAGAACTGTGTGAATGTGAAGCAGGGCATTCCTGAAAAAGAGCACCTGTGCTCAGAGAACCTACCCTGGGTAAATAAAGGTTAAAAAAAAAGATATATATATTATCCCCTAGCTTTGTACTGTGTTCAGGATGGTTGGGTTCTGGTGAGGTTCTGGTTGGGTTCTGGTGAGGTTCTGAGGCAGTGGTGTGTGTAATGGCTTCTTAGACGGCTAAGTAGTTCAAGTGCATCCCACCTAATCCACTTAACTTTGCGTCTTAAAAAAAAGGTTTCTAAGCCTATTAACCAAGCATGCTTCCTTTTTAACCCACAGAGCCCCGCTGCTTACTGTTGTGAATCACCACTTAATAATAATAATAATGATAATATATTTGATTTGTAATGCGCTTTATAATTGTGGAGCAAATCTCAAAGCCCTACACCCCAAAAGAACATACTAGCAAGAGTAAAAGAAGAAAGAATAAGAAATTGGAACACTAAAACTAGTAACAGAGTAAGAGAAACATAGAACAAATAAAACTGGTAAAAGAAACTGGTAAAAGAACATAAAATGTGTGGAGCAAAAAATTTGATAAAAATCAACAAAAGATTATATTAAAAAGATTAGTTTGGTGAGGTTCTGAGGCAGTGGTGTGTGTAATGGCTTCTTAGACGGCTAAGTAGTTCAAGTGCATCCCACCTAATCCACTTAACTTTGCATCTTAAAAAAAAGGTTTCTAAGCCTATTAACCAAGCATGCTTCCTTTTTAACCCACAGAGCCCCGCTGCTTACTGTTGTGAATCACCACTTAATAATAATAATAATGATAATATATTTGATTTGTAATGCGCTTTATAATTGTGGAGCAAATCTCAAAGCCCTACACCCCAAAAGAACATACTAGCAAGAGTAAAAGAAGAAAGAATAAGAAATTGGAACACTAAAACTAGTAACAGAGTAAGAGAAACATAGAACAAATAAAACTGGTAAAAGAAACTGGTAAAAGAACATAAAATGTGTGGAGCAAAACATTTGATAAAAATCAACAAAAGATTCTATTAAAAAGATTAGTTTTGAGGCCCTTCTTAACCCTTTCACTGCTGCACTACCAAAACGGTTAACCCTTTCACCGCGACATTACACATTAGGTTAACCCTTTACTATCACACAACCGACGACGACCGCCCTGCCCGTCTCTCTCTCTCTCTTCTCTCTCTCTCTCTTCTCTCTCTCTCTCTCCCTCCCCCTCCCCCCCACCTCCTCCTTTATAGAAGATATTTATTAGGGCCTTTCTGTTTTATTAGACAGGACGGTGAGTGACAGGAAATCATGGAGTGCAGCATAACAAAAGCCTGGTCGTTGTGATCGCCCCCCCCCCCCCCCCCCAGGTGCTACAGGGTCATGACGGCGAGCGGCGAGGCCAAGGTGTTCCGGCCGCGGGACCGAGACGACATGGTGAAGAAGGTGATCGAGCCCATGGCCTCTGAGGGGCTGAGGACCATCTGCCTGGCCTACAGGGACTTCCCCCTGGCCGACGGCGAGCCGGACTGGGACAACGAGAACGACATCCTGTCGGGACTCACCTGCCTGTGCGTGGTGGGCATCGAGGACCCCGTGAGGCTGGAGGTGAGAGAGGCTTCCTCCATTGATTTATGGTTTATCTTTTTTTTTATTAGAAGAATTTATGCGGGCGGCTAAGTGGCACAGTGGGCAAGGCGCTCGCCACTAATGCAGGAGATGCTGGGTTCGAGCCCAGCTCTCGGCATTGCTACCAGCTTGGCTGGTCGTTCATACTAACGCAATTGGCAGTGTTAGGGGAGGAAAGCTGGTGGGTGGGGATCGGACGTTGTGGACAGCGACTCCTACAGGTCGGTTGGTGCACCTGCACAGCAGAATCAGGAAGCAACGGGGGCGGCGTGTCCCTCGCCGCTGAGAGATCGCGCTGTGCAGGTGAAAAGATGCGACGGCTGCCTCCTCGTGTACCGGAGGGGACACGTGATGCAAGGCTTTGTCCACATTGCAGCCGGCCTGTGGGAGGCATGGCCTAACAACGTTCGAGACAGGGGAGGGTAGAATTGGACAATACGAAATTGGGATGGGAGAAAAATAGAAAATGGGAGAAAAAGTAGATAAAAAAAGAGAAGAATTTATGCAAATCTATACATTCCAATTATACATTCAAATTATACATCTTCCATTTCATTCCCCATTCCTATCCCCTAACCCCACCCAAGGAGAGCGACAACAAACATACATATAATACACATAAAAATATAATAATAATAATAATTGAACATAAATACAGATGTGACAGTCACCTGATATCAACCTCATACCTCCTCCTCACCTGATATCAACCTCATACCTCCTCCTCACCTGATATCAACCTCATACCTCCTCCTCACCTGATATCAACCTCATACCTCCTCCTCCTCACCTGATATCAACCTCACACCTCCTCCTCCTCACCTCATATCAACCTCATACCTCCTCACCTGATACCAACCTCCTACCTCCTCACCTGATATCAACCTCATACCTCCTCCTCACCTGATATCAACCTCATACCTCCTCCTCCTCACCTGATATCAACCTCACACCTCCTCCTCCTCACCTCATATCAACCTCATACCTCCTCACCTGATACCAACCTCCTACCTCCTCACCTGATATCAACCTCATACCTCCTCCTCACCTGATATCAACCTCATACCTTGCAGGGCTGTACAGTGCGAGATATATGTTGCACATGCTACAGCAAAATCGATCTGTGCCGGGTCTCATTTCCGCCCCAAGCGCAGCTCCAGTCATAATATCTATGGCTCCGGCAGCTAACAACGCTCAATTCATATCGATACTCTTATTTTGAAAATCCCGTGGCAACTCGGCGAGTCATATCCGCCCAGAGCATGTGAGCGGCGCGGGGAGTGGAGCGGGTGGTTTTGAAGTGAGCGACGGAGTGGGTTTTAAAATGGGTCGGCGCGACTTCCGGAGCGAGAGATCTCCTCCGCTCCAAGCCGCTCCGGGCCGCTCACACAGAAACTGATGTAATATACATGTAGTACAATGCCAAAGCAACAGGTGGCGATGTACAAACATGAAGGCCATTTTCAAACAATGAGAAGGGTGAACCGTCACTCACATCCTGCTAAGTCCAAAGTAGAATCCGCCATCTTTAAATCACCGGGTGACTGAACGCAACATTTATTCATAGCTGTCAACATTGGCAGGAGAAAAAACGTGCAAATTTTAGCCCTGCCCCTTCTCCCGGCCCCGCCCCCTCCCACCAGGCCCCGCCCCCTCCCAATGGAGCTGCCTCGTCGCTGCCATCTGCTGGTCAAAACCTGTATTAAGGAAATTCACTGTATTATTTTACAGATTACTTTTGTTTTCCTACTTTAAGTGTAAATGCTATAAAAATACAGTAAATTACCTTTTATCAAAATATTAACCATTAAATAAAGGTTGTAATCTGTAAATGTATTTGATTTTACTGTAATTTGACAGTATTTGGAAACCATTGATGCCAGACATTTAGTTTTCTTGCAGCTTTTTTTCTTACAGTGTACAGTCAGTAGGGTTGGGCACCGAAAACCGGTTCTAATAGGATTCTAAATTTCGATTTTTTTTTTTTTTTTTTACTTTTTTTTTTTTAACTTTTTTTACTTTGTTAATTAATACCCTAGTTACAGTACAGCAACCAAATTAAACTGTATCAAGTCAACTGAAAATGTGAATAGTATGATTTTCTTTTTGAAAAAAAAAAAAAAATCTCCTTCGAAATAAGCTGTGACCTGTTTTGACCTGCACCTCAAATAATCTGAATCGAGAATCGTTTAGAACAGGAATCGATATGGAGAATCGGAATCGGAACCGGAATCGTTCAAATCCAAACGATGCCCAACCCTAACAGTCAGTGAATCCTAAATCTCCACTAGGCAACCACTTATCAGTCCAACAAGGACTGGGTGAACTAGTTGCTACATTAAATTAATCAGATACCTGGTTGAAAGTGAAATTTGCTCAACGCCCATGCACAGTAGATACCGACATCTGCGTACCAACGTCCGGTGACAACAGAGCTGTCCCAAATAGCTGCAGCTACCATGTGTTGTCAAGTTATTGTTATAAGGACCCCAGTCCAAGCTACAACAGTCTGCATTCCCTTAACAATTGTTTGGATTGAGCTGTATTGTATTGTACCCATTCTGCAATATGTTAAATGAAGTTTACATCCATTCATTCTGCTAGCATTAACGATTGCATGAGCAGCTGGCTAACGTGAGCTAACGTTAGCTATCAGACCCTGTTAGTTCAGAGCTCCTCTTTCAATCTTAACAAGCATTAAACAAAATGGCCCAGTCATCTATTCACCTTTTGTTTAATACACGAGGCGTTCTCTAATGTTATCTAGCTACGGATAGCTCCTGATATCATCAGTTTGTGCTGGCTGGCTAACTAACGTGAGCTAACGTTAGCTGCTAGCCACAATGCTATACTGTTATACTGGCATATTCCATTCACGTTAGCATGTAGCTAACAACATCGGCAATCTTTTTTTGAGACTAAACTATCCGCTCTTGGTGGTCACTTGTGTTGATGTTAGTTTTGTTTCATCAACAAATGAGAGGCAGAACACACAGTGAATGTATCCGTTTTGTTTATTGCACTTTTGCAGCCGCTCCTCTTGGCTTTCTTAGCTGGTGGAGCCGCACAATCCTCTCTCAAGTCCATCGTAGAATGTAATAAATTTGCGCTAAACCCCTCCTTTATCCGGTCGCTGTTCTTATTCTTCTTCGGGTCGCAACCGTCTTCCGGTCTGACTTCCTGTGATAACGTTCTAATCTACAGTGCTGCCACCTGTCGTCACAGAGGGGAATTGCAGCCATTTTGTAAAAATGTATAAGTTTAAAAAACGTGCCAATACCGTGAAGAAGGTTGAAATACAGTACAATCCCGGGAAAAACTGGACTGTTGACAGGTATGCATTTATTTTCAGTGAGAAACAAAGTCCAATAAAAAAAATAATGATACATTCACTGTGTTCTGCCTCATTTATTGATGAAACGAAACAAAACCAACATCAACACAATGTACCACCAAGAGCGGAGAGTTTATGTCTCTCAAAAAGCGAGAGACTGTTGTTGTTGTTAGCTTACATGCTAACGTGAATAGGATCCATAGCATTGTGGCTAGGCTAGCTACCATATCTTGGTTGAATGGATAAACGTTATTTAACATTGCAGAATGGGTACAATACAATACGGCTCAATACAAACAATTGTTAAGGGGCCCAGGGGGTGCAGACTGTTGTAGTTTGGTCAAATCAAGCTAATTTACATCATGCTCCAAAAAAAAATTCTGCTGAGCGAGCTGTGGAGCGCTTGATTCGTAAATGAAGGTGAGCGAGCGGTGAGCGATTTGGGGGGGCGGGCCAACATGAGCGAATGAGAGCGGAACCAGACATCTAGAGCGAAGAGCGGATTTCTCGAGCGCTCTGCTCCGCTCACATACTCTGTATCCGCCCAGTCCGTGCTAATGTCTGCTGGCATTAAAGCAGAGCAGGGCTACAGAGCAGTGCGCCTATTTTGCGACCCGAAATAAGTCTGTGGTGTTTTTTTTTTTCACAACGGGGCAAATGCATCTAACATGCTTTGCATCGTCGCCATTCCTTTATGCCCACATCGCCCGAAATTAACGTTACGTTAGCGTAAGCTAACAAGCTAATCCTGATCAGAGGCAGAGCCATAGAGAACAGCAGAAAGTGGGGACTGAGGGAAGGGGGGGGGGGACTCTCCCTTTCTCTGTGTTTGTGTGCGCGTTTGGAAAGACGATGAAGTCAGGAGTATATTATAGTAAACTGAGGATTACTGAGGATGGACAGATAATGTTGTTATTCAAATGTAAAAAAAAATAATAATAAATGAATTCATGATCATCATGCAACATAAAACAATTGTAGAAACGGTTTGGGAGAGGAAGGGGTTTTAGGTTGCGTGTTGTGAGTTCCAAAAACATTTACTTGAAGTTTAAAGCTCAATATATCAAAACGTGGCACTTTACAGTGAACAGGAGGTCTATTTGTATTAAAAACAATAGATTGTTTTTTCATTTAAATGTCTGCAAGAGCTAAATAATTTTTTTTCAAGTTATATTTTCGTTACCTTTTTTGAGTTTATCTAAATGTTACTGATTGTGTTAAATGGGCTTATGATATCGTCTCATATCGATTGCAGGCACCTGCATCGTATCGTATCGTGGCAGATATCGGCAAATATCGTATCGTTGTCCAAAGAATCGATATCGTATCGTATCGTGATGAAACTGGTGATCCCACCCCTAGTAGAGTCCATACATCCAACACCAAATCCAATAATTCCTTACACGTAACATCTGGATGTGTGACGTCAACTTGTCAGCATGAAAATGACAGCCAAACATGGCACTGCAACTAAATAACACAAATACAATAGGCACATTTGTGACTGTTACAAATATAACACGTTTTATACTTGTGCTACAAGATTTTGGCCTGTGCTACAAAACTATCAACCTATGTAGCACCAGTGCTATGTGCAAAAAAAAGTTAACGTACAGCCCTGCCTCCTCACCTGATACCAACCTCATACCTCCTCCTCACCTGATATCAACCTCATACCTCCTCCTCACCTGATATCAACCTCATACCTCCTCCTCACCTGATATCAACCTCATACCTCCTCCTCCTCACCTGATATCAACCTCATACCTCCTCCTCCTCACCTGATATCAACCTCATACCTCCTCCTCACCTGATATCAACCTCATACCTCCTCACCTGATATCAAACCTCATACCTCCTCCTCCTCACCTGATATCAACCTCATACCTCCTCACCTGATATCAACCTTATATACCTCCTCACCTGATATCAACCTCATACCTCCTCCTCACCTGATATCAACCTCATACCTTCTTATCACCTGATACTAGGGGGTGTAAAGGTACACGTATCCGTACCAAACCGTTTCAGTGTGTACTAGGGCTGTACCGAATGCTTCCAAGCTTCGATCATAATGTTGACATTCGAATTCTAATTCAACATTTTTTTTTTCTTTTTTTTTTCTTTTTTTTTCTATTCAATCTGTTTAAACCAATGGGGGTTTTCTTCACAGTTGCAGTTAAAGATTAGGCTACACTAATATTATACTATAAGACGTCACCATCACTTTTATACCAACCGTGCCCTTATTGGATTATTTATGTTGACGAAACTGATGAGTTATATTCATTAAAGAAAGTTGATTTAATAAAAGAAAAAGACTAATTTAATCAGATTAATCACTTTATTAAAATTGAGGATTTAGTTTATAAAAAAAATAAAAAATTCGTTTTTTTGTTTTTTGAAGTAAAACTTTTTTTTATAGACATTCGAAGCTTCGTTCGAATACTTCAATCGAAGCTTTGAATGTTAAAAAATGACATTCGGTACTGCCCTAGTGTGTACCGTACCGAACAAATATTGTTAACCACTAACGACCGCCCACCGGGGGCTGTTTTTCTCACAATCTAATATAATTATTATTTTTCTTTACAAGTCGATTATTAATTTCAATATAGAATATTCGTTGACAGCCCTACAAGTACAATTAGTTACTGCACACTACATCACCCCTGAGTGGAACATGGAAAGCCAAACTTTCCCGCACTGTACCGAAAACCCGTACCGAACCGTGACTTCAAAACCGAGGTACGGACCGAACCGTGGTTTTTGTGTACCGTTACACCACTACCTGATATCAACCTCATACCTTCTCCTCCCCTGATACCAACCTCCTACCTCCCTGTCCTCTCTCCCTCAAGGTGCCAGATGCCATTAGGAGTTGCCAGCGTGCCGGCATCACGGTGCGCATGGTGACCGGGGACAACATCAACACGGCGCGCGCCATCGCCACCAAGTGTGGCATCCTGCTGCCGGGCGAGGACTTCCTGTGCATGGAGGGCAAGGAGTTCAACCGCAGGATACGCAACGAGAAGGGAGAGGTGAGCACTGACCCTAACTCTAACTAGGGATGCACCCATCCCATATTGATATCGGATATCGGCCACGATATCACTAAAATAGCTGGATCGGGTATCGGTTAAAAAATTATTATAATCGGATTTATTTATTTTATTTATTTATTAATTTTTTTTTTTTTTTATAAGAAATAACAATTCAGTACATTTATATCTATGTGTTAATTTGTTACATTTAGTTTCACTAAGTTAGGAAAGTAATGTTTTAAGTCAAGCCTGATGTTGCCTTGCACAAAATAATGATCCCAGTCTCTTCCACACAGTGACAGTGAGGCATACAGTTTATTAATTTGAACAATGGGTATTTACTAGTGCCGTCAATAGATATAAAAAAAATTAACTAATTAATCTCTAAATTTTCTGTAATTAATCTAGATTAATCTAGATTAAAAATAGCATTTTTCTACTTAAAGGGGAACTCCACTTTTTTTTGGAAATTAGCTTATTTAACATCTTCCCTGGAGTTAGACAAGAAGATGCATACCTTTTTTGTCTCTGTGCGTGCATTTTAGCTTTGGGAATAGACGCTCCGTTAGCATAGCTTAGCTTCATCACTGGAAGTGAGGCAGGACAGTAGCCTTACAGTGCCTTACAGTGTATTGCAAGGTCTGACATTGACCAAACTTGATATGCATGACCTTGGTGGGCTCTAGGTCAACTCCTGAAAAGGGGGTCAATGTCAGACCTTGCAATCAAAAGTTAGGGGGCGCACTGAAATTATGGCAAGGGTTATTAGCCCCCTAACTTTTGATTGCAAAGTCTGACATTGACCCCCTTTTCAGGAGTTGACCTAGAGCCCACCAAGGTCATGCATATCAAGTTTGGTCAATGTCAGACCTTGCAATACACTGTAAGGCACTGTAAGGCTACTGTCCTGCCTCACTTCCAGTGATGAAGCTAAGCTATGCTAACGGAGCGTCTATTCCCAAAGCTAAAATGCACGCACAGAGACAAAAAAGGTATGCATCTTCTTGTCTAACTCCAGGGAAGATGTTAAATAAGCTAATTTCCAAAAAAAGTGGAGTTCCCCTTTAAGACCGAAGCTTGTAACCAAGGGCGTAACTTTGTTGTCAGTGGTGGAGGGGACGCGAGAATGCCTTCTACAACGCTGTTCCAGTTCCGCGTTGCCGTTTTGCGCTCTGATTGGCCGAGCGTGCGCATGAGCCGCGACGCGGCCCTCAGCCAGGCAGCAATACTACGCTCCGGTTAACCAAATTTATACAAATGGAGTATTGATTTCGCCGTAACGAATCATTAAAAATAATATACCGTTAACTGGAATATGTTGTTCCTTTACACATATGTTGGATTATGTAATTGGTTTGTCATGACAAACCAATAAAAAACCGTGCGACTCGGGCTGGTCCACGACCCTCCGTGCTCCGATCGCCAGCGGGGAGAATATGCTGCCGCAAGCGGCATCGCTGAGCTCTGTTGTCCGCTGGACGAAGCCAGAGACGGGCGTATTATGGGGCTTATGCCGAGAAGCAGTAACACAACATGCATCTGTCAGTCGTACAACAGTGAACACATAGTTAAGTGCGACTGACGGATGCATGTTGTGTTACTGCTTCTCGGCATAAGCCCCATAATACGCCCGTGACACCAAGCAATGCTGTTGCATTTCATGGCAATCTCAGTCACTCGTTCATAGTTTCACACCAAAGTTTGAGGGGAGGGGTGCTATGTAGCCTATTTGAGCACACCTGAAGACTGGGCTGTTGTTGATTATGCAAAGACAGCTGTGGTCGGTAGTACTTAGCGCCGGGTGCTCACCTGGCTACTTGACTTTGCATGACAATGGCTCAGACATCGACAAGCAGCCGTTTTCCGTGTGGTCCTATCACATTTTACATTTACATTTATCACGTCGCGTCACCGTTTATTATCGTGCAGGGGACAATAACTGCATTCTGAAAACATGCAGGGTACATGTCCCATGTGTCCCCCCCTTAGTTACGCCCCTGCTTGTAACAGATATTTACTTGAGTAAAATCATGGAATTAATGTAAAATCAACATAAAGAAAGTATATTTAGATTCAAAGACTATTTTAATAGCTTTCTTTGAATACAGTTTCTCCTGTGAAATACAAATGTTCAACAAAACCATCACCATTGACTCAGCTAGACCTCTTTCTTATATCCGCAGCGCTAAGATTGAAGATTTTTCACTCCATAGATTAATCTAGATTCATTTATTTTAATGCTTTAAATAATTTAAATTAATCTCAAGTTAAAGCATTAATTTTGACAGCCCTAGTATTTACATTTAGTCATTTAGCTGACGCTTTTATCCAAAGCGACTTACAAGTTCTGTACGACAAGTCATCAACAAGGACACAACTCTATCAGCTGAGTAACAATGTTCATCAAAGTGTTGAGTGCTACAGTGTAGGTTAGGTTATTAGGACAAGTGCATGACAGTAAGGTTAGTTAGGGTTTGATTATTATAATTTTTTTTAGATAATGTTATCTGATTGGTACTCTGTATCTGCCGATACCCAAAGCCAGGTATCGGTATCAGGACTGAAAAAGTCGGATCGGTGCATCCCTTACTCTAACCCATCATGTAAAGCCTCTTTGAGCACCTGGAAAAGAGATATATAAAATAGATGTATTATTATTATTATTATTATGTCCTGGGAACCTTGGATATGACGACGTGTGATTATTCGAATGTGTGGTTTTGTTCCCGTCTTCTAGATCGAGCAGGAGCGTATAGACAAGATCTGGCCCAAGCTGCGTGTCCTGGCTCGCTCCTCCCCCACAGACAAGCACACGCTAGTTAAAGGTACTCCATTTCTCCTTCCTGTGCCGCGGGTACAATCTAATTATGAACGCCGACGTGTGACATGACAACGAGTCGATGATGTATATCTGGCGTGATATGAAAACGAATTGATTCATGCGGTATGGTGTGGACAATTTGTGATTAATACCTAAGAAAATCAATTTGAGTTATACTGTGGGACATTTTTAAAGTGTTATTTCAGGCGTTCAAACACGCAGACGAAGATGCTGGAATAGAGGAAGATGACACATTACAAGCTGCACCAATAGGATGGAAATGGAGCAGTCGCTGCCTCCTACGTGGGCGGTGTTTTTACACGGGCGCTATCATTAACCGCGTGGGATCAAACAGATCTGTTCTGCACTCTGGATCTACAGGTCCCAGTTTTTAGTCGATTTAGTGTCCGAATCTTCAGAACATCTGCTGCTTGTAAGAGATGGTCCAACGTTTACGTTGACTTCTGTGGTAAAGAAGAAAAGAAACATCCACATCTCTAATGGAACCTGTGCTAATAGTCATTTCTAAATTATGACTATTTTTCTTTATTAAAAAAATCTATTTATTTATTTATTTTAATTTAAAAAAAAATACTTAACTTTTTAAAATGATGACTATTCTGACTTGAGTTATTTTGTATGTTACAAGAGACTTTTATGTTTAAGTCAAGCACTTTCATATGTTTTTTTTTTTTTTTTGTATATATTTTTTGGCGTTTTATCGCTTTATTTATTCTACTGGGCAGTCCAGTAGAGAGAGACAGAGGAGGAATGGGAGACAGAGTGGGGGGAAGACATTCGGCAAATAACGACGGGTTCAGGAGTCGGACCCGGGTCGGCCGTGTCGCGGCTGAGCACGCTATGTGGTTCGCCACTGGGGCGCCCTATATATGTTGTTTAAGTCAAGCACTTTGATATGTTATGTTGTCTGTTTAAGAAAGAGTGCAATAAATGATTTTATTGAAAAAATAAGAATTGTGTGAGAGAATCGTGATCTCAATTCTTAGAGAGAAAAATCGTGATTCACATTTTAGCAAGAATCGTGCGGCCGTATTTCCAGGTATCATCGACAGCACAGTGATGGAACAGAGGCAGTCGCTGGTTCTTTGACCATATGTATGGCTCCAGGTATCATCGACAGCACGGTGATGGAACAGAGGCAGTCTCTCTGCTTCTTTGACCATATGTATGTCTCCAGGTATCATCGACAGCACGGTGTTAGAACAGAGGCAGGTGGTGGCGGTGACAGGAGACGGGACCAATGACGGACCGGCCTTGAAGAAAGCTGATGTTGGGTTTGCCATGGTGAGTTCTCCACTCTTCTCGCTCTCTCTCTATCCGTCTGTGAAGCACAGTCGAGTCATTCCGTCTGTGACACGAGAATATGTAAACGGTTTGCTAGAGAATAGAAAACAACAGGAATTATGCTTTAGATTAGATTAAAATGTATTGTCATCATACAGTACAACGAAAAGAAGTTTGGCATCCAACCAGAGTGCAAATGTAGCAGTAAAGTGCAACAGCGATATACAATGTACAGGTGATTAAACTGGGTAAAGAAATTAGTACTACTAACGGAACGTAGACCAATCTCGGTCACTCTCTTTGTCTGTAGACCAAAATCGGTCACGCCCCAAATTTCATGAGTATTCATCTATATTTAGTCATCTAAAGACTATTAGATATGAACGTATGTACCAGTAAAAAGTGGGAATCTCTAGAATGTGTTTTGGGCGACGGTGTTTACAAGTGTGCGGGTAGCCTCTCCTAATCAACTTGCACAACACTTTCTGTTGTCAGTAGATGGCAGCATTGGTTTAAAAGGTGAAAATTAGGAAAACGTGATCTGAACATGCAGCGTTACACTATTAATGCGACCTGAATATAGTGACCGAGAATGGTCACCTAATTATCTTAACAAAAGTGCATCATTAGCATTATGTTTGTTGTCTAAAGGGGAACATAATGGTACAATTTAAGATTTTAATGTTATCCGCATATAAAGGATATGATGTGATAGAATCCTATAAAAATGTGGACGCATTTGGTCACTGTGACGTTAAGTGTCAATTATAACAAATATCATTGTTTTGTGTGCAGGGCATCGCTGGTACTGATGTAGATAAATATCATTGTTTTGTGTGCAGGGCATCGCTGGTACTGATGTAGATAAATATCATTGTTTTGTGTGCAGGGCATCGCTGTTACTGATGTAGATAAATATCATTGTTTTGTGTGCAGGGCATTGCTGGTACTGATGTAGATAAATATCATTGTTTTGTGTGCAGGGCATCGCTGGTACTGATGTCGATAAATATCATTGTTTTGTGTGCAGGGCATCGCTGGTACTGATGTAGATAAATATCATTGTTTTGTGTGCAGGGCATCGCTGGTACTGATGTAGATAAATATCATTGTTTTGTGTGCAGGGCATCACTGGTACTGATGTAGATAAATATCATTGTTTTGTGTGCAGGGCATCGCTGGTACTGATGTCGATAAATATCATTGTTTTGTCTGCAGGGCATCGCTGGTACTGATGTAGATAAATATCATTGTTTTGTGTGCAGGGCATCGCTGGTACTGATGTAGATAAATATCATTGTTTTGTCTGCAGGGCATCGCTGGTACCGATGTAGATAAATATCATTGTGTTTTATTTTTTTATTATTTTTTAAACATAACATAAAATTAGACATACAAGCATTAACAGTACACATCCAATGAAATCACCATTTAAATAAATGTAGTATACGAGATATACACCTAATACTTGCTATCTAATACCCTACATACATATGCTCTCGCTCGTTCACCCCCCCCGGACCCCCACTTGGATAATCCATCCATTATCATTCGCTCCTAACCAGGCACTACAATTCATATGCTAGCTTTTATTCTCTCCACTGATGTAGATAAATATCATTGTTTTGTGTGCAGGGCATCGCTGGTACTGATGTAGATAAATATCATTGTTTTGTCTGCAGGGCATCGCTGGTACTGACGTGGCCAAAGAGGCGTCTGACATCATCCTGACCGACGACAACTTCTCCAGCATCGTCAAGGCCGTCATGTGGGGAAGGAACGTCTATGACAGCATCTCCAAGTTCCTCCAGTTCCAGCTCACCGTCAACGTGGTGGCCGTCATCGTGGCCTTTAGTGGGGCCTGTATCACACAGGTAGGCCACAAACATGTAGTGGTGGTGCGGGGGATCCATACAGCGATATATATAGCAAAACTCTTGTGTGCCGATATTATATTACAAGATACTTTAATGCCACACAACGATGGTTGGTGGTAATTGCTTTCGGTACAGCATTTTAAATAGCACTGGGAAATCATCATGAAACATCAGACATCAAACGCCCCCCCTCCAACTTCCCAATCCCCACAATAAATACATAGATACATAAATACATACATACAGGACAGTCGCATATTGCCCGCCTGGAAAAAAACTGTTTGTGAAGCGTGTGTGTCTGGTTGAAATTGACCTGTAGCGACCTGAGGGCATGCGCTGGAATAAGTGGTGTGCTGGGTGGGAGGGATCGTTGACTATTTTACCAGAGCGGGTGACTGTGCGTGAGGTGTAGATGGAGTCCAGAGAGGGGAGGGGGCAGCCAATGATTTTGGAGGCTGTCTTGGTGATGCGTTGGAGTTTGTGTTTGGTGTGTTTGTCCGTTTCTTTTTTTTTTTTTTTTTTTTTGTAAGTCCACATGGGTGTGTTTTTGATTTGTCTGTAAACAAGACAGAAAAATAGACTTCATTCATTCATTGTTTGATAATACAACAGTGTGATGATGCAATATAATATAATATTAGTTTAGACTGGATTCAAATGTATTGTCATCATACAGCACAAGTACAGTACAACAAAAAGAGCTTTGGCATCCAACCAGAGTGCAGATGTAACAGTAAAGTGCAATAGTAATATACAATGTACAGGTGATTAAACTGGGTATAGAATATATAAATTAGTACTACTGAGTAATAGTGCTAATCCGATGTATGTACAGAGTTGTATTATATAAATAGAGACCGTATGACTACTACTGGCCAGCAGCGTAACTAGTAAGAGTAGGATATGTATAGAGATATAGTAAGGGACAGACAGGATATGCGGTGAGAATATAATATATTCTTTGTTCAACATTCTTTTAAAACCGTGTACTTTTTACAAAGTCTGGAGACACACTAGAGACGGACAGTTCCCTGCTCATTACCGAGGAGCACAGACATGTCCAGCCTGCACTGAGGCCCGGGGAGCCCTCCTGGTGTCTGCAGACACATGTTCCCACTCGCACGCTTCACCTCCTGCTGCAGGAACCTGGACAGCTACTGAATTACTGCTCATCCAGCCAGGAAACAATTGTAAATTGGGCCTCTGCACACAGACCCGGAACAAACAGCTATTTTCAGCTGCTCCGGCCTGGTGTCTGGAAAACCACATGTAATCATGGCATAACGAGCCTCTGCGGCACAAGTCTTCTCTTCGCATGGTGACGTCTCCCGCTTATATATCCTCCTCGATTTAGAAAAGGAGGTGAGATTAACTCTTAACACGCGCGGAACGGAATCCTATCCTATTTTAAATCCTCGTAGCGGGGAAAAGCAGAGAGAATTGGAACGGAAGGGTCCGTTCTCTCACTGCGGCTAGAGAGAGACCTGGGTTTTTTTTCCGCCTCGTCTTGAGTTGCTTTTTTGTAAAGCTGGAGAACAATGGTTTAGTGAGTCAGCAGCTACGTTTGTGAACACTATGGAGCGCCGTGTCTTTCTCTCTTAGCTCTGTGTGGGCTGGTTGGAGACCAGCTCGAGAATGATCCATATTCCATCTCTATGTGGAGCTTGTGTTGGGGCATGGTGGGGGCTTCACGTCCCGGGGTCAGGACGCCCTCCAGCCTGCCGCTCTCTTCCACAGTCTCCCAGCGCTCCAGAGACAGTCTCCCAGCGCTCCAGAGACCGTTTGTCTCTTCCACAGCCTCCCAGTGCTCCAGTCTGTCTCTTCCACTGTCTCCCAGCGCTCCAGAGACAGTCTGTCTCTTCCACAGTCTCCCAGCGCTCCAGACTGTCTCTTCCACAGTCTCCCAGCGCTCCAGTCTGTCTCTTCCACAGTCTCCCAGTGCTCCAGACTGTCTCTTCCACAGTCTCCCAGCGCTCCAGACTGTCTCTTCCACAGTCTCCCAGCGCTCCAGAGACAGTCTGTCTCTTCCACAGTCTCCCAGCGCTCCAGAGACAGTCTGTCTCTTCCACTGTCTCCCAGCGCTCCAGACTGTCTCTTCCACAGTCTCCCAGCGCTCCAGAGACAGTCTGTCTCTTCCACAGTCTCCCAGCGCTCCAGAGACCGTCTGTCTCTTCCACAGTCTCCCAGTGCTCCAGTCTGTCTCTTCCACAGTCTCCCAGCGCTCCAGAGACCGTCTGTCTCTTCCACAGTCTCCCAGCGCTCCAGAGACCGTCTGTCTCTTCCACAGTCTCCCAGCGCTCCAGAGACCGTCTGTCTCTTCCACAGTCTTCCAGTGCTCCAGTCTGTCTCTTCCAGTCTCCCAGCGCTCCAGAGACAGTCTGTCTCTTCCACAGTCTCCCAGCGCTCCAGTCTGTCTCTTCCACAGTCTCCCAGCGCTCCAGACTGTCTCTTCCACAGTCTCCCAGCGCTCCAGACTGTCTCTTCCACAGTCTCCCAGCGCTCCAGACTGTCTCTTCCACAGTCTCCCAGCGCTCCAGACTGTCTCTTCCACAGTCTCCCAGCGCTCCAGACTGTCTCTTCCACAGTCTCCCAGCGCTCCAGACTGTCTCTTCCACAGTCTCCCAGCGCTCCAGACTGTCTCTTCCAGTCTCCCAGCGCTCCAGACTGTCTCTTCCACAGTCTCCCAGCGCTCCAGACTGTCTCTTCCACAGTCTCCCAGCGCTCCAGAGACCGTCTGTAATCCAGCAGTTCTGAACGTGTTCCAAAAGTGAAACTGAAATAGCGTGAGTAATAACGTGAAACTCAAATAACGTGAAACTGAAATAACGTGAGTAATAATGTGAAACTGAAATAACGTGAAACTGAAATAACGTGAGTAATAACGTGAAACTGAAATAACATGAAACTGAAATAATGTGAAACTGAAATAACGTGAGTAATAACGTGAAACTGAAATAACATGAAACTAATAACGTGAGTAATAACGTGAAACTGAAATAACGTGAGAAATAACGTGAAACTGAAATAGCGTGAAACTGAAATAGCGTGAGTAATAACGTGAAACTGAAATAGCGTGAAACATACGGTTATCCTATAACCATAGTTATATGAGTATAGCGAGCGCTCTGCGCTCTTAGTGGAACCTATCCTTTATCAATCTAATACTGAATAATTTTCTTCACATGTACACACCCATCCATCTGGCCACACCCACATCCGCTCCTCTACATAAGCGGGGTTGTGGCCATACTAACAGCTCCTTCCCTATTTTCACCACCGACAAGTGTCTGTATATACCACTTGAGTTTAGTGACCGAAATAGTTGTTGGAAAGGAGCTACGTTGAAGAGAAGGAGCTGCGTTGACATTATATCTTTGTTTTCTCTCTCACTATTTTCGAGGAAATACAGCGATAATGTCTTCGCCACAAGAGTGTCTAGAAGATGATGATCATTCTGACCTCCACCGGCGTTTTGTATTAGGGGCTCGCGTCGCTGAGCAATCCCCGCCGGCATTACCTCCGGCTCTGCAGTTGGACACTTTGCTTGGGAGGCGCTCTGCCGTGTGAGGGCTGACGGCCTCTCTGGGGCGTGTGATGTTTTTGCAACGTGGGTGCCAGGTGTGTTGGTTGTGGGAACAACTACACAGCTAACGAAGGTCCGGCTCCAGGCTGGTATCCTTTTTCGCTGCCACTTGCAGACGAGGTTCTGGGGGTTCTGGTTTGATGCCCACGTTAACATGAGCTCCTCATCGAGAGCTTTGTTTTCCTTGGACCGTGATTCCGAATCTGTGGTTCAATTCCCCGGGTCTCTGGACAAATGGATACCCACTGTCGCCGTGCTGGCCCCGTTTTTTCAAAAAAATTAAAAGCACCCGGTGCGAGGGAGGTGAGCTTGGTGTTTCATTATGAGAATATCTCCATGCTCAAGTCGGCTATAGTCCGCGAGGGACTTGTTGCCGGCACTGCTGTGTTTGGTAAACACCGTTCTGAAGAGGGACGTGTGTTGCCTTCTTTTTCCCTTCTCTCTTCGGATGAGAAGAGGAAAAGACAGCGGCTGTCTGAAGTGTTGGCCTGTATTGCTTTTCTCACGTTGTACAGTTTTCAGTGGTAGCCGCTTAGCTTGCTTCTGCGTTAGCTAGTGGTTAGCGATAGCCGGGTTGAGCTAACTGTTAGCCAGTTAGCTGTTTAGCTACGACGTTAGCTGCCCGTTTTCGCTCGGCTGGGAACGTTAGCTTGATGCTATCAGTTAGCCTAGAGTTAGCTGTTAGCGTGTGCTACAACCATTGGCATTAGCCGTGAGAATAGCAGGCCCTGGCACTCTGACTACGACATCATCTTTGACAGAAGATGTAGTCGGGCCTGCGCCATGACCGGCTGCAGGAGGGGGGCGTCTCGCCGGAGCGAGGCCATAGCTTCTTTTTGCCCCGCCAGCAAGAGGCCTTTCGTCAACGTGGAGACTTGTGTTGCGGCCTTTCGCCCTGCGTTCGTTGGTGCAGGTAAGATGTCCATTGGACATTACCCCACTCTTCCTTCCTTCCCCTCCCGAATGTTTTGTTAATAACAATGTTTTTTCAAGGCAAAACATGTTACTTCACTACATTTGGAGATACGACATGTGCTGTGTGTGAATTGTCTTGGCCAAAGCTTGTGCTTTTCTCTCTACCTAGAATCAGCGTTGTTTTATACGTGAGTAAAAATGAACTGGGTTTTTGTTGTATGATAAGAAGTTGTGTGTGTTCATGTAACGTTAGACAACGTGGCCGAGCCCACAACTGGCTGGGTTACCCTACAATACTGTGCATAGTGGCATGTGATCGAGGGATGAGTCCCTCTCTCAGCTTGTGATGACAATAACAAGTGTCAAGGTTTTTTCACACATAAGCAGGGCTGTGCCTGTTCAAACAAGGTCTTCGGCTGTGCTGGCATGCATGATGTAAAGCTTACTCTACACACTGGCGTCGTATCAGGGGTAAGGTGGTGAGGGGTGGGTTTTCCCCCGGTTTTCCCCTGGCCCCCCCCCCCTCCCCTCAAACATGATTTTGTTTACAAGATGTGTGTTGATTCACTGTTTTTGGGGATACGGTGTAATCCCTCAGCTTCTGCTGGGGTTGTGCTCTTGCTTAGAGAGGCAATTTTTCCCTGAAAATTGTTTGGTCGCTGTCATGTGGACTTAGCAAGGCCTGTGTCCAGTACTTAATCAAGGACTTGTGTCTTCTCTTGTCATGAAAAACGGCGTTCCTCTTACAGTGGTGAGAGTGTACTTTTGCCCTTTTTTTGTTGTGATGGAGGGTTGTGTGTATCGTTTTCAGCGTTTAAGATCCACAACTGGGTTAGGTGTTGGCCTACAGAAGTTACATGTGTAAGCTCTTGTACCAGGGCCCTTGGCCCCTCTCTTGGTCTGTGTTTTTTCTTCCTTTAGGGTAAAGGTGTAAAAATGCAGGTGGCAGGTTCGCACATGAGCCTATGTGAAGCTGTTACCTTGAACAGGTATACATGCGCTTCATGTAGCATGCTATGACTGGTGTTATGGCTCTGCTTTGTCATTGCATCGTGTCAGGGGTGAGGGGTCATGAGGGGGTGAACTGATAAACCCTCCCTCCCCTTTTTTCTGATTGGTCAGGGGATTGGACCTCCTGTCCTTCGCGCTTCCTGGCACGCTGTTGGGTCAGCGCGTCACAGGGTAGGGAGAGGGGGGGGGGGAGTTCCCTGGTCCCACGCCATATTTGGGCAGGTGGGTCACGGAATTCCCCCCACCATAGAGTACGTCACTGGGCGTGTTTCTATTGGTTGTGAGACTTCCGTGAGTTCTTTTCAGGCTCCATGTTATGGACCTCTGTTATTGTCAAGATGAGTTATGTGGTGCGTGAGAACTTAAAAAGAAGTTCTGCTCTGCACTCTGTTGCATATGTCTTGAGCTTGGTCACGTAGCTCAATGTTACATATATCTTTTCAATTATTACTCACGTGGGAAGTCTCTCTGGGTGTTCCCTGTCTCCTCTCTTTTATACAGGGCAGGGTTGATGGGTGTTTTCCCTCGGATGCGTCATATGGGACCCATATCTGTGTCTTGGCCAGCTTCCTGCCGCTCTCCCAGGCGGCTTGGAGGGAACGTTATCTGGGTTCTTGTTAGAATTACCATTGATATGTTTTGGGTCTCGACGTGTACATAGTGCTGGCCCTGGGTGCTTCTGTGTGGAACCACGCATGGTATCGCATGGCATCATTGAAACTGCGTTTTTATGGGGCAACTAGGATGGAGTTTGTCTCTTCCGAGCGCCAGTGTACTAGGTTAGTCTCGATGAATTCTCGTTCATCTCTGGGGGGAGATAACGGAATAGATCAAAGCATTGGCGGAGGGGTCGCACGCTTTTGGGGTGGGCCACCGGGTGCGGTGCTTTTATAGTTCTGACCGTCTTGGTGGCGCCCTCTGTGATGTTTTAGATCGACACGCATACCTGCCCGCCTCTTAGGACTGGGGATGGTGGCGTGATTAGGACACAGGACTGGTTCTGGTCGCGCCGGACCAGGTCAGTTAACCCGTTGTCCGCTGGGGCGCAGATCTGCTGTTCTGGTACCCTGAAGGACTTGTGCCTTTTCGGGGGGAAAATGCTGTGTTGGCCTGGGCGTTGCAGGGGTTTATGTTATGGAGGTGTTCGTGGTTATGTCACTGCGTATTATCTTTCACTATTGCTTGGTCCATATTGTGTTGTACCTTGCGCTGTGCTAAAGGAGCCTGGTCCTTCTCCATTCTTTTTTCGCCCCTCTTTTCTCCTGCTTGGCGGGGCTGGGAGGGGGCTGTCGATGTGGTTCTTATACCCCTCTGGCATCCCTGTGTACGTCCCGGTCCGCCGGGCCCAGGTCCGGACTCGTTCTCGTCGACCTGTTGGCCTGGGTTAACCCCTTCTTGAGAAATTAAACACTTGTACTGCTGTATAGCCGGTGTATACCCGCAGTTGTGTTTTGGAGTTTTTTCTTGGGGGGGTTATAGGAACAACCGCCTCCTGTTAGGTGGTGGTTGGTTTCCAGGTGTGTTGGTTGCGGAGTCGACTCGGGTTAGGCCGGGCTTGACCCCATCTGCCTGCGGGTGTGCCCCCGCATCTTTCATGACGTCTGCCAATCGTGTCAGCCTTCTCTGCCTCTGCCCCTCTAGAGGGTCAGGTTTTTTTTGTGGAGGCTGCGACATGGTGCACAGCATACCGAACGCCCCTTCCGCCGGGGTGCTGTTTTCAGCAGACCCCTTAGGCGCCTGTCTAGTCCGCAGTGCTCCAGGCTCAGGTCGAGTCCTTTTGACCTGTTGCCTGGATTGAGGGATCAACCTCTTTGGGGGTTGTCTCCCCGGTGCGCTGCCTGGTCCCGCTGTGGGGGTGTAGCCCCTAGAGTGCTTCAGGGCGGCGTGCTGTAGGGGGGAAGGGCCTGCTCTTGGATGGGCCCTGTCCGATACGCTGGCAATGTGGGGGGTGGTGTCACTAGTGACTGCCTGGTGGGGTCTCGATGCTGCGGCGTCGTTGGCCTCACCAGGCCCCCTTTTTCCGGGGGGTCCAGTCCCTTCCTGGGGCTGGGTCCTCCTTCGCGCTCCGCTGCTACGGCCTTGTCGTAGTCAGAGTGCCAAGGCCTGCTATTCTCACGGCTACGCCAATGGTTGCAGCACAAGCTAAACAGCTAACTCTAGGCTAACTGATAGCATCAAACTAACGTTCCCAGCCGAGCACAGCCGGCAGCTAACGTTGTAGCTAACTGGCTAACAGTTAGCTCAACCCGGCTGTCGCTAGCCACTAGCTCACGCAGAAAGCAAGCTAAGCGGCTATCACTGAAAATTGCACAACGTGAGAAAAGCAATACAGGTCGACACTTCAGACAGCCGCTGTCTTTTCCTCTTCTTATCCGAAGAAAACAAGGGGAAAAAGGCAACAGAACGGCGTTTACCAACGGTGTTTACCAAACACAGCGGTGCCGGCAACAAGTCCCTTGCGGACTATAGCCGACTTGAGCATGGAGATATTCTCATAACGAACACCAAGCTCACCTCCCTCGCACCGGGTGTTTTTCATCTTGAAAATCTGGGCCAGCACGGCGACAGTGGGTATCCGTTTGTCCAGAGACCCGGGGAATTGAACCGCAGATTCGGAATCACGGTCCCAGGAAAACAAAGCTCTAACTTGAGGAGGAGCTAATGTTAACGTGGGGCATCAAACTAGAACCCCCTCCACGCCGCTAAGTGGCAGCGAAAAGGATCCCAGCCTGGAGCCGACCTTCGTAAGCTGTGTAGTCGTTCCCCCCACAACCGACACACCTGGCACCTGTGTCGCAAAAACATCACCTGCCCAGAGAGGCCGTCAGCCCCCACACGGCCGATCGCCTCCCAAGCAAAGTGTCCAGCTGCAGAGCCGGAGGCAATGCCGGCGGGGATTGCTCAGCGACGCGAGCCCCTAATACGAAGCGCCGGTGGAAGTCAGAATGATCATCATCTTCTAGACACTCCGGTGGCGAAGACATTATCGCTGTATTTCCTCGAAAATTTTTGAGAGACTAAACAAAGATATGTCAACGCAGCTCCTTTTCTCCAACGTAGCTCCTTTCCAACAACTATTTTGGCACTAAACTCAAGTGGTGTATACAGACACTTGTCGGTGGTGAAAATAAGGAAGGAGCTGTTAGTATGGCCACGACCCCGCTTATGTAGAGGAGCGTATGTGGGTGTGGCCAGACGGATCGGTGTGTACATGTGAAGAAAATTATTCAGTATTAGATTGATAAAGGATAGGTTCCACTAAGATCGCAGAGCGTAAGCTATACGATATATAACTTAAATAGCGTGAGTAATAACGTGAAACTGAAATAACGTGAGTAATAACGTGAAACTGAAATAACGTGAGTAATAACGTGAAACTGAAATAGCGTGAGTAATAACGTGAAACTGAAATAACGTGAAACGGAAATAACGTGAGTAACGTGAAACTGAAATAACGTGAGTAATATCGTGAAACTGAAATAACGTGAAACTGAAATAACGTGAGTAATAACGTGAAACTGTAATAACGTGAGTAATAACGTGAAACTGAAATAGCGTGAGTAATAACGTGAAACTGAAATAACGTGAAACAGAAATAACATGAGTAATAACGTGAAACTGAAATAACGTGAGTAATATCGTGAAACTGAAATAACGTGAAACTGAAATAACGTGAGTAATAACGTGAAACTGTAATAACGTGAGTAATAACGTGAAACTGAAATAGCGTGAGTAATAACGTGAAACTTAAATAGCGTTAAACTGAAATAACGTGAACGACTGAGGTAGGTAAATTAAATTTCTTGAGACTAAAGTACCGAAAAAAGGTACCGTTGGGTACCGGTATCGATTCACAGGTACCGGTATCTGTTCAAATGTGAAAGGTACCCATCCCTAAACGTGAGTAATAACGTGAAACTGATATAGCGTGAGTAATAACGTGAAATTGAAATAGCGTGAAACTGAAATAGCGTGAGTAATAACGTGAAACTGAAATAACGTGAAACTGAAATAGCGTTAAACTGAAATAACGTGAAACTGAAATAGCGTGAGTAATAACGTGAAACTGAAATAGCGTGAGTAATAACGTGAAACTGTAATAACGTGAAACTGAAATAACGTGAGTAATAACATGAAACTGTAATAACATGAGTAATAACGTGAAACTGAAATAACGTGAGTAATAACGTGAAACTGAAATAACGTGAAACTGAAATAGCGTGAGTAATAACGTCAAATTGAAATAGCGTGAGTAATAACGTGAAACTGAAATGGCGTGAGTAATAACGTGAAACTGAAATAGTGTGAGTAATAACGTAAAACTGAAATAGCGTGAAACTGAAATAACGTGAGTAATAACGTGAAACTGAAATAGCGTGAGTAATAACATGAAACTGAAATAACGTGAAACTGAAATAACGTGAAACTGAAATAACGTGAAACTTAAATAGCGTTAAACTGAAATAATGTGAAACTGAAATAGCGTGAGTAATAACGTGAAACTGAAATAGCATGAAACTGAAATAGCGTGAGTAATAACGTGAAACTAATAATGTGAGTAATAACGTGAAACTGAAATAGCGTGAGTAATAACGTGAAACTGAAATAACGTGAGTAATAACGTGAAACTGAAATAGTGTGAGTAATAACGTGAAACTGAAATAGCGTGAGTAATAACGTGAAACTGAAATAGCGTGAGTAATAACGTGAAACTGAAATAACGTGAGTAATAACGTGAACTGAAATAGCGTGAGTAATAACAATAACGTGAAACTGAAATAACGTGAGTAATAACGTGAAACTAATAACGTGAAACTGAAATAACGTGAGTAATAACGTGAAACTGTAATAACGTGAAATTGAAATAACGTGAAACTGAAATAACGTGAGTAATAACGTGAAACTGAAATAACGTGAGACTGAAATAACGTGAGTAATAACGTGAAACTGAAATAACGTGAAACTGAAATAGCGTGAGTAATAACGTGAAACTGAAATAACGTGAAACTGAAATAACGTGAGTAATAACGTGAAACTGAAATAGCGTGAGTAATAACGTGAAACTGAAATAATGTGAAACTGAAATAATGTGAGTAATAACGTGAAACTGAAATAACGTGAGTAATAACGTGAAACTGAAATAACGTGAGTAATAACGTGAAACTGAAATAACGTGAAACTGAAATAGCGTGAGTAATAACGTGAAACTGAAATAACGTGAAACTGAAACAACGTGAGTAATAACGTGAAACTGAAATAGCGTGAGTAATAACGTGAAACTGAAATAGCGTGAGTAATAACGTGAAACTGAAATAGCGTGAGTAATAACGTAAAACTGAAATAGCGTGAAAGTGAAATAACGTGAGTAATAACGTGAAACTGAAATAGCGTGAGTAATAACATGAAACTGAAATAACGTGAAACTGAAATAACGTGAAACTGAAATAACGTGAAACTTAAATAGCGTTAAACTGAAATAATGTGAAACTGAAATAGCGTGAGTAATAACGTGAAACTGAAATAGCATGAAACTGAAATAGCGTGAGTAATAACGTGAAACTAATAATGTGAGTAATAACGTGAAACTGAAATAGCGTGAGTAATAACGTGAAACTGAAATAACGTGAAACTGAAATAACGTGAGTAATAACGTGAAACTGAAATAGCGTGAGTAATAACGTGTAACTGAAATAGCGTGAGTAATAACGTGAAACTGAAATAGCGTGAGTAATAACGTGAAACTGAAATAACGTGAGTAATAACGTGAACTGAAATAGCGTGAGTAATAACAATAACGTGAAACTGAAATAACGTGAGTAATAACGTGAAACTGAAATAACGTGAGTAATAACGTGAAATTGAAATAACGTGAAACTGAAATAACGTGAGTAATAACGTGAAACTGAAATAACGTGAGACTGAAATAACGTGAGTAATAACGTGAAACTGAAATAACGTGAAACTGAAATAGCGTGAGTAATAACGTGAAACTGAAATAACGTGAAACTGAAATAACGTGAAACTGAAATAGCGTGAGTAATAACGTGAAACTGAAATAATGTGAAACTGAAATAATGTGAGTAATAACGTGAAACTGAAATAACGTGAAACTGAAATAACGTGAAACTTAAATAGTGTGAGAAATAGCGTGCGTAATAACGTGGAACTAATAACGTGAAACTGAAATAACGTGAAACTGAAATAGCGTGAGTAATAACATGAAACTGAAATAATGTGAAACTGAAATAACATGAGTAATAACGTGAAACTGAAATAGCGTGAGTAATAACGTGAAACTGAAATAGCCTGAAACTGAAATAGCGTGAGTAATAACGTGAAACTGAAATAGCGTGAGTAATAACGTGAAACTGAAATAATGTGAGTAATAACGTGAAACTGAAATAACGTGAAACTGAAATAACGTGAAACTTAAATAGTGTGAGAAATAGCGTGCGTAATAACGTGGAACTAATAATGTGAAACTGAAATAACGTGAAACTGAAATACCGTGAAACTGAAATAGCGTGAGTAATAACATGAAACTGAAATAGCGTGAGTAATAACAATAACGTGAAACTGAAATAACGTGAGTAATAACGTGAAACTGAAATAACGTGAGTAATAACGTGAAATTGAAATAACGTGAAACTGAAATAACGTGAGTAATAACGTGAAACTGAAATAACGTGAGACTGAAATAACGTGAGTAATAACGTGAAACTGAAATAACGTGAAACTGAAATAGCGTGAGTAATAACGTGAAACTGAAATAACGTGAAACTGAAATAACGTGAGTAATAACGTGAAACTGAAATAGCGTGAGTAATAACGTGAAACTGAAATAATGTGAAACTGAAATAATGTGAGTAATAACGTGAAACTGAAATAACGTGAAACTGAAATAACGTGAAACTTAAATAGTGTGAGAAATAGCGTGCGTAATAACGTGGAACTAATAACGTGAAACTGAAATAACGTGAAACTGAAATAACGTGAAACTGAAATAGCGTGAGTAATAACATGAAACTGAAATAATGTGAAACTGAAATAACATGAGTAATAACGTGAAACTGAAATAGCGTGAGTAATAACGTGAAACTGAAATAGCCTGAGTAATAACGTGAAACTGAAATAGCGTGAGTAATAACGTGAAACTGAAATAATGTGAAACTGAAATAATGTGAGTAATAACGTGAAACTGAAATAACGTGAAACTGAAATAACGTGAAACTTAAATAGTGTGAGAAATAGCGTGCGTAATAACGTGGAACTAATAACGTGAAACTGAAATAACGTGAAACTGAAATAACGTGAAACTGAAATAGCGTGAGTAATAACATGAAACTGAAATAATGTGAAACTGAAATAACATGAGTAATAACGTGAAACTGAAATAGCGTGAGTAATAACGTGAAACTGAAATAGCCTGAAACTGAAATAGCGTGAGTAATAACGTGAAACTGAAATAGCGTGAGTAATAACGTGAAACTGAAATAACGTGAGTAATAACTAACGTGAGTAATAACGTGAAACTGAAATAACGTGAGTAAATAACATACAGAGGTGGGGAATGTGATACGGCCGTATGCCTGTACGTTATTTAAGTTGTTTACTCACGTTATTGGCCGCCATGCATTGTACCCATCTTTGGGCCCAGTCTGCGAGTGCTGTAAGCCTATGGAGATGTTTACCTTCTTTGCAGGGTTATAACTTTTTAAATATTATAGCTATATCGACATTACTATGGCCCATTCAACATCGGGTATCTATTGTTCCGGATGTGGGAACGTTATATTTTTCCATTCATACATTGTTGAGTTAATACCGTCATGAATATAAATATGTTTTTAATGTTTTCTGCAGTCATTCCTAAAACGCGAGTTATAGGCCCCGACGCATATGATAGATCATCGATTGGGGTTTCTTTCCTATACACGCTATATAAAAAAATTCGAATGTATATGATCGGTATACATTATGCTTCATCATGCGTGAAGGAAATGGGGGGGGGGGGGGGGGTCGTTTATAATTCCTTGATCGTCAGTGACGGCTTTATTTAGTATGGGTTGATACGTTGATCAGACTGATTGCAAACAAAGAAATGGACAATCAAGCTGAAAATAACGTTAGATTCCTCTTACCGTTCGCCGATGAGACTGGAGGAAAAATATTCCAATTATTTTACGTCGATCTGCTAGATCCATTTCCCGTTTGTATGACGCAATAAACGCCGAAATCATATTGATTATTGCGTTTAGAAAGCGATCCCAAATGCGCTCGATTGTGTATCTAGACCCACGTTACAATATATCTCTGGCGGAGGAATTTCCCTGATGCACCGAGCGCCACTTCCGGTTTGGCGTGGAGTGTAACTCGCCTGAAATCCACCAGGCGGCGGTATTGAGGCGTTGCAATATCAGAACAGGGTCCAGCTGTGTCCCGGAGGGAGGCTGGATGAATTATGAATGCCATGGCGAAATTTTTTTATATTGATCCCAAAAACGAGTTCCCTCGTTGTTGGCGCACAACGCATGGCGGGCAATAACGAGTATACTCGTTGTTGGCGTCCAAAGTGTTAAGTTATTTACTCAAGTTATTTAAGTGATTTACTCACGTTATTTAAGTTATTTACTCACGTTATTTAAGTTATTTACTCACGTTATTTAAGTTATTTACTCACGTTATTTAAGTTGATTACTCACGTTATTTCAGTTATTTACTCGCCTTATTTAAGTTATATACTCACGTTATTTAAGTTATTTTCTCACATTATTTAAGTTGTTTACTCGTTATCTTAAGTCCGAGCCATATTTTCAGAAAATTCGCCTAAAAGTACATACCCAACTAAGTAAAATGGAAGATTTGTCCATTTGCATGTTCCTGGTATCTAGGGACATCTATGGACCTTGGGAATGTATTCCCAGTGTCATACAGAAATATTGTGTCTGTTACTATGCTTGAGTAAATTGTAATGAACCAAAGTTCATGTTTTTTTTCATCTTTGATGGTGAATAACACCATGCTAACATTGACCAAAAGTGCAAAAACAAATTATTAACCACTGAGCTCATTCAGCACCTTCTTGAGATCAAGTGTACAAAAAAACCGACGCAAATGAACAAAGGGCAGATGATTTACAGTGTTTTTTATAGATACAGTACTGAATTTTCTCTCCCTCCTCTCCTCTCTCTCCCTCCCTCCTCTCATCAACTACACCCCTCCCCTCCTCAACTACACCCCACCCCCTCCTCTACATCCCTCCCTCCCTCCTCCTCAACTACACCCCCTCCTCTCCTCTCTCCCTCCCTCCCTCCCTCCCTCCTCTCATCAACTACACCCCTCCCTCCCTCCTCATCAACTACACCCCTCCCCTCCTCTCCTCAACTACACCCCACCCCCTCCTCTCCTCCTCTCTCCCTCCTCTCCATCCCTCCTCTCCTCAACTACACCTCCTCTCCCTCCCTCCTCTCCTCCTCTCCCTCCCTCCTCCTCTCCCTCCCTCCCTCCCTCCCTCCCCCCTCCTCTCCTCAACTACACCCTCTCCCTCCCTCCCTCCCTCCCTCCTCTCCCTCCCCCCCTCCAGGACTCTCCCCTGAAAGCGGTGCAGATGCTGTGGGTGAACCTGATCATGGACACCTTTGCGTCCCTGGCCCTGGCCACGGAGCCCCCCACCGAGGCCCTGCTGCTGAGGAAGCCGTACGGACGCAACAAGCCCCTCATCTCCCGCACCATGATGAAGAACATCCTGGGCCAGGGCGTCTACCAGCTCATCATCATCTTCACGCTGCTCTTCGCGGGTAAGCGGCAGCGCCATGTGTCTGTAAGGCTGTCCTGAACTAGAGCTGTCCCCGAAGCCTGTTTTTGGGATTCGAACTTCGTCATGGTTTTTCGAACGGACGTTCGAACCTTCCCTTTTAACACTTTCACTGCCAACGACGCGATATGTCGTTTTTTTTTTTTATTGGCGATTTGAATTCATATTTCAGTGCTGCAAACTCTCTGAGCTCCATTGGGAAAATACCGCCCCATATCGTCTCCATGTGGTACTGCACCCATTTGTAATGGATTGCATGAATCCAGCTTCCTCATTTTACTTCTCGGTCAAGCCACCAGAGAGGATCAGATTAATTTCCGAGCCCCAAAACAGCGTGGAATACATATTTCCAGTACCCAGCATTGGATCAATAAACGCGATCGATATTTGGAATGGCGATCAGGAATTGGAATAATCTTTTTGGAGAACATCTGATCTGGAATCTATTTGACCAGTCTTAGGATAATCAGAGCTTTTTTCAGAGATATCAGTGTGTGCCCTGTGTGTGTGTGTGTGCGATCAGGAAATAAGAGATTTGATTTTTCAGCTCGCTTCTCTAGCGTGCATAAGTACACATAATATATATTATACTATTGATAATCTAGCGTTTATTTGAAAACTATTCATAAATAGGCCGAAAAATGACAGTTTTTTGTGTATTCCAGAATATTCCAGTAAAGGGCGTTTATCACAGAATCTTTATATTTTCCTGAAACTTTCAAGAAACAAGCGTTTTTCAAAATGGTATAAAACGGAAATGAACAGATAAAAAAAATAAAAATCTGTTTCAACAATGTTGACTGCAAACAAGATTAGACACATAGCCATAATTTAAGATGGTTTATGCGTTTGCAAATATGAGAGCTCTATCATTGAAGTGGGTGGTGGTAAGGAAGCACTAGAGCTCGCACCGAGCTCCGGCATTGAAAGTGTTAATTAAAAAGAAAATAATTCTAAATAAAGTTTTTATTTTTTATTTTTTATAAATATCCTCAAACTAAATCCTCAATTTGAATAAAGTGATTCATCTGATTAACACTTTCTCTGCCAGAGACGCCTAAACTCGTCATTCCCCGCCATGCTAATTCTGCCAATGACGCCGTAACACGTCATTGAGATCAATATTTCAAAGATCTGTGATCGCAATCATATTTCTCCCCCGGAGACTTGAGATCTACTGTTGATCCCCTCTCAACTCTCCAACGGTTCAAGAGCGCCATCTGGTGGCCGATCGGAGGATCGCCCAAACCGGAAACAGGAAACGGAAGCTGGTGCTCATTCCAATTCGGTCCGATCACTCGCTAATAGTCCCGGGACTCGAGCTAGACACAATGGATAGCAATCCGTTACCAATAACTCGATAAACAACATGATTTGGACATATATACTATTATACAACCTGGAGATGGATCGCATATTTCAACATCCCATAATAGGAATATTTCTGCTCATCGCCCAACGCTACGAGGAAGCTACGGTGAGTTTTAGCGTTTTTTTTTAACGTGTTCGATACTAACTGCTCTAATGATCATATCACCCACACTAGATGAATCATCTAACGTTGGCCACGGAATTATAAACGACCCCCCCCCCATCCGGTCAACATCAGATGATAAGTAGTAACTTCTAGAAGCACGTCCATTTGAAATTTTTTATCTCGCGCAGATCGCCATCAAACTGTATTTGATCATCAATATAATGCATTTAGGGCTATAAATCACGTTCTGGAGAAAGCTGCAGACAACGATAAAAACATACTTATACTTTAGACCGTATTTTAGTATGAATATGTGAATGAAAAAGTATAACGTTCCTACGTCCTGAACGATAGATAATTGACGTTGAATGGGCCATAGTAATGTCAATTTAGCAATACAATTTAAAAAGTTATAGCCCTGCAAAGAAGGGGAACTTCTCCATAGACAAATAGAGCTGGCAGAGAGGGGTATAATGATGTACATAAGCCTGGCGAAGAAAGTGTTAAATTAGTATTTTTCTTTTATTAAATCAACTTTCTTTAATGAATATAACTCATCAGTTTTAATACTATAATATTAGTGTAGCCTAATCTTTATCTGCAACTGTGAAGAAAAACCCCATTGTGTTTAGGACTCGCCCCCACACCGCAGCTCGGTAGAGAAAAGAAGCTACACAGTTTCTAATGGAGTGCAATAGTGGCCGAATGCGTTAGAGGGCGGTATAAGACCGTCTGCCAGCTCAGACACACTCAGAACAGCATGCACATTGCACAAGGTGCCCCGCTGAATTATGAATGCCAATAGCCAATAAAAGAAATACCATGAGAAAAACATAGATCTACATTTCCGGCACGCAACACGTCGGGCGACAGAAACGTAGTTCTACATGAACGGCACCCAAAGGGTTAATGGACTAAGAGGGGGCATCGTTGGTGGGTGTGTGTGTGTCTGGGGTGAGTGAATAGATGTGGGGGGGGGTGTACATTCACAGAAGGATGAGTCTATTTTTAACTTCCGTGAAAACAAAAAACATTCCCTTCATCATCGCCCTGCCTTCTGTCACCATATGTTGTTTCTTTCGCACGACGATATGCATCTGGAAAAAACAGTTTGAAGTGTTCTGCAAAAATGTAATTATGAAAATGAATTGGGTGAGAAACAAAACTATTGTAGCATGAATTATTAAAGACAGTGTCACGCTTGACAAGAGATTATCTCACTGTGAGTACTGCTCCTCTATAACCTAATTATGAAGTACTTGATCTAAAGACTCTTTTGAGCGTCTCTAGTTTCTAAGAATATTCCAATACATAATTTACTCTAAATATAATTAGAAATTAACATTGATTAGCCCTTTCTGTTTTATTTTTTATACAAATTTTAAGAATAATTAGAATTTGTGAACTGTTCACATTAGCTATTAATTGTGCGCTACATTGTATCGACTACTTGTTACTACCACTAATTATGACATCTTGTCGGGGCATTGTTTTTTTTTTATCTATTCGCATATTAAAAATACGAGGTTGTTTTTATTCTGTTTGAACTGCACAACATTGTATCTACCTGAAATAATACTCAGTAATAATCAGAAATTCAACTTTCAATAATCAGAAAGATATGTATTATATATATATAAAGATCTTTATCCATTATATATTTAAAAAGAAAATAATAATAATAATAATAATAATAATAATAATAATAATAATAATAATAATAATAATAATAATAATAATAATAATAATAATAATAAACAGTGATCTGTATTGACTCATCCCAATACATTTCTATCATGTTTCATTTCATTACAGTGAGATTTGAGACCAGTGTTTCCCAATAGGCTCTTAGGTTATTTGTGGTGGAGGCTGCGGACATGTGCTCCTGCAAGAACAAGGAACATCACTCATGTGTCATTCTATCCATTTGGGAAATCCTTTTCTGGTGACGCTGCTATAAATACATCATGTATGTATGTTTGGACAGTGTTGGATGTCCTTGGATGAACCCACGTTCCTTTAAAGCTGTTACTAACGTTTGACTGGTTGCCACCCATTTTAAGAATTCACACATGTTCTTCCTGTGCCCCCGGACACTTCAGTTCAGTCAGTATGTTCTCCCTGAGAGGGACAGTTCAGTCAGTGTGTTCTTCCTGAGAGGGACAGTTCAGTCAGTATGTTCTCCCTGAGAGGGACAGTTCAGTCAGTATGTTCTTCCTGTGCCTCAGGACAGTTCAGTCAGTATGTTCTTCCTGTGCCTCAGGACAGTTCAGTCAGTATGTTCTTCCTGTGCCTCAGGACAGTTCAGTCAGTATGTTCTTCCTGTGCCTCAGGACAGTTCAGTCAGTATGTTCTTCCTGTGCCTCAGGACAGTTCAGTCAGTATGTTCTTCCTGTGCCTCAGGACAGTTCAGTCAGTATGTTCTTCCTGTGCCTCAGGACAGTAAAAAAAAACATAAATAATCCTCCAACTAGTGATGTCCCTGGGATGTCAAACCGGGAGCTGCTCCGTAGACAACACTCTGACTTTATGACACATGACATGTTTTTGTGAGCTCTTAATATTGTTGTATTGCTAGAAGGTCTGACCCAGAGTTAAAGCCTCATTTGGGTTTAAGAGCTCACGCAAACATTCATAGGCCTCATGAAGTCAGAGCCCCAGTCATTGTCTACGGAGCAAAGCCACACATTCTACACCAGAGGGGCCTCACAGATTTCTAGCTTTAGGAGAGAATGATGCATGTTGTTCACAAAGGCTGACTGGACTGTCCTGCGACACAGGAAGAACATACTGACTGGACTGTCCTGGGGCACAGGAAGAACATACTGACTGAACTGTCCTGGGACACAGGAAGAACATACTGACTGAACTGTCAGGGACACAGGAAGAACATACTGACTGAACTGTCCTGGGACACAGGAAGAACATACTGACTGAACTGTCAGGGACACAGGAAGAACATACTGACTGAACTGTCAGGGACACAGGAAGAACATACTGACTGAACTGTCCTGGGACACAGGAAGAACATACTGACTGAACTGTCCCTCTCAGGTAGAACATACTGACTGAACTGTCCCTCTCAGGAAGAACATACTGTCTGAACTGTCAGGGGCACAGGAAGAACATACTGACTGAACTGTCCCTCTCAGGAAGAACATACTGACTGAACTGTCCCTCTCAGGGAGAACATACTGACTGAACTGTCCCTCTCAGGGAGAACATACTGACTGAACTGTCCTTCTCAGGGAGAACATACTGACTGAACTGTCCCTCTCAGGGGGAACATTCCCATTTTAAGCCACGTACAAGTTCCAGAAAAAGACCATCATAGATGAAAGATCAAAGATCATTCTGAGACGTATGCCGACTGGCTGCTTCTGAAAGGTGAACCCTGCCTCCCTCTCTACGTGCTGCTAAAAGGTGAACTCTGCCTCCCTCTCTATGTGCTGCTAAAAGGTGAACTCTGCCTCCATCTCTACGTCATGCAGGTGAGAAGATCTTCGACATTGACAGCGGCAGGAATGCTCCACTCCACGCCCCGCCGTCCGAGCACTACACCATCGTCTTCAACACCTTCGTCCTGATGCAGCTCTTCAACGAGATCAACGCCCGCAAGATCCACGGAGAGAGGAACGTCTTCGACGGCATCTTCAACAACCTCATCTTCTGCTCCATCGTCTTCGGGACCTTCATCATCCAGGTGGGCGGGCCGACGTGTTCGTCGTTTTCTTTTTAAGATAAGATAAGATGTTCCTTTATTTGAACCCCTTAGCATGGGGGGAGGGGAGGTACAGGTATGGGCAGGGTAATAGTAGAAAGACATAAATACAGGCAATACAAATTATAGTACAGTAGAAAAGTAAAAATAGGCAGTGTAAACAATATAATTTACTCTGAATATGCGCATATGAGCAAGTAGGCAGTGTGATCAAAGGTGCAGATGAGGGTCTGTATGTCCTATCAGTTATATTATACATTACAATACATATGGTTACAATAAACACTAGAATCTTAATATATACTATGAGTATCACACTAAGGTTGGGTGCTACCAGTGGTGGTGAAGGAGGCAATTTCCACCCTACATTGTAAAGCGCTTTGAGTGTCAAGAAAAAGCGCTATATAAATGCAATGAATTATTATTATTGTTATTATCTCAGGACTTTAGCGTGTCTATTTTATCATGCCTATTTTATGTCTATTTTATTACCTGTTTATTGTGTCTATTTTATTATTAGTATTATTGCACAATCAAAGCGGGCATGGCCACCCGCATTTCACTGTATGCCCTGGTATGTATGCGACAAATAAAACCTCTTGAATCTTGAGTACGTTTTGATAGTTTTCCGTCTGGAAGAAACTCTGAAATGACGTCCTTCCCGTCTCTAGTTACACAGGCGACACGGAGACGGTCCGACTGCTCTACAACATCGTGCCTGTGTGTGATCAGATCAACGTGCCAAACACTAGGGAAGCTCAAATTACATTGATTTATTCATCGTATTCCGTTCCATCATCTTCGCCAGACATCTTGGTTGTCAAACGACAGGTGACTGTAATCCCAGTAACGGGTGAGCTGGCGAGCGTGGCGATGGGGGCTGTTTTACGGCCATATTGGTAGGCAATGCCTGGCACGTCCTGACAACACTGTCTACCTATAAACCAATGGGACAGTGTTTTGTCTTAAGATCACTAAGAAAAGATTATATTAGACTTGATTCAAATGTATTGTCATCATGCAGCACAAGTACAGTACAACTAAAAAGTTTGGCATCCAAACGGAGTGCAAATGTAATAGTAAAGTGCAATAGTAATATACAATGTACAGGTGATTAAACTGGGTATAAAATATATAAATGAGACTACTGAGTAATAGTGCTAATCAGATGTATGGACATGGTTGTAGTATTAATATGTACAGTGATACAGGTATAAAGACAGTATGGTAGTAAGTCATACTGGCCAGCAGCGTAACTAGTAAGAGTAGGTAAGGGATATGTAGAGATATTGATATAGTATCTACAGATATGTAAAAAGGATTATATGCAGGTATGTACAGACAGATGTGGATATATATATATATATATATATATATATATATATATATATATATATATATATATATATATATATATACAGCATTATTGTACATGCTATCATACAGAGTTATATGGGTTATATGCAGGTGTATCAGTAGGTATATAGGATTATATGCAAGTGTATAAGTAGGTATATAGAAGGATTATATGCAGGTGTATCAGTAGGTATATAGAAGGATTATAATGCAGGTGTATCAGTAGGTATATAGAAGGATTATATACAGGTGTATCAGTAGGTATATAGAAGGATTATATGCAGGTGTATCAGTAGTTATATAGAAGGATTATATGCAGGTGTATCAGTAGGTATATACAGGGTGTCCGCGGATCCTTAAAAAGTCTTACATTTGTTTATCAATAATTAAGGCCTTAGTTTGTCTTAAAATGTCTTAAATCCATTTTCAGAGGTCTTAAAAAATGCCATAGAAAGGAAAGATAAAATTCCATGTCATCTTATGTTTTATTATGAAATCTGGGGAAAAACGGTTAACGGGAGATAAAGTCGGGACTTTTTATTGACCGTGTTGTAGCATCACGCAGACCGGAATGGGGCGGAACCAACACAGGTCCTTATGTTGGCCGGGAACTATTTCAGCAACGGAGTCTAGCTAACGTTAGCAAGGCGAAGCGGAAGCGATAACGCTAACGTTACATTTAGTTTAGTTTAGCATTTGCACTCGTTAATATGGGAAAGTGCCAATTTAACGAGAACTGTCTCGACAATCCACTATTTGCACCATGGTTGGTCCCAGTCAAAGACCATTACGAGGCCCGCTGCAACAACAAAAAAAGCAGTCGAGTCGCACATGCTAAGCGTACCAACAGAAGTCTGGATAACATTCGGCTCCACGCCAACGCTTGAAGCTGAGGTACTGTGGTTTCTCAACAGTCGCAAAGCACCAGTCCTACACTGGCAATGACTGACTAGGAGAGGTATTCCGTGCTATGTTCCCTGACTCGGAAATCGCTAAGACATTAACATGCAGCAAAGACAAAACGTCCTACATAGCCAGGTTTGGATTCGCCTCTTACATCCAAAATAATCTATTCACGGATGTAAACAAGGACACATTTGTGTTGATGTTCGATGAGAGCTTCACCCCACCGTATGTATTTCTTTTCTACCACCCACCCACCTCCTCCTAATGTACAGTCTCTTCCTCATCATATGTATATATATATGTTAGGATCTATGGGTAACAGTACTGTATATTTGCATATCATATATGTCACAAATGTAACAGTACTATATACCTGTATGTCCCTATGCCATAAATGTCATGCATGTTGTGTATGTCATAAATGTCACTATGAATTGAAAATGGGGGACCCTGATGTAAACAAGACAAACGTCTTTCTCTGGTCTGCATCCCCTTAACAATTGTGTGTATTGAGCCGTACTGTATTGTACCAATTCTGCAATCTGTTAAATAAAGTATTCATTCAACCAAACCACATTAAAACAAAACAACTGGATGAATGAAAACTTTATTTAACAGATTGCAGAATGGGTACAATACAGTACGGCTCAATACACACAATTGTTAAGGGGATGCAGACCAGAGAAAGACGTTTGTCTTGTTTACATCAGGGTCCCCCATTTTCAATTCATACTGACATTTATGACATACACAACATACATGACATCATGACATTTATGGCATAGGGACTTACATGACATACAGGTATATAGTACTGTTACATTTGTGACATACGATATGCAAATAATATACAGTACTGTTACCCAGAGATCCTAACAGAAAATATTATATACATATGATGGGAATGATACTGTACATTAGGAGGAGGGGGGGGGGGGGTTGGACATTTACGGTGGCCAGTTTCGAATTGCAGCCTCCCATAGGTAGCGGTTCTGAATGTGGGCAGGGGTAAAGTGGGTTTTAGGAGTGAGGTTAAGCAGTAGTCTGACCAGTTTGTTTTGTGATGTTTGTAATCTTGTTTTTAGTGCCTTTGAGGTGCTTTGGTACCATGAGGGTGCAGGCATAGTCGTAGTACCCTTGAATGAGTGTACTTAGTACCCATGGTTTTTGCCATTTTGTTATTGTGAAATTGGTATTAAATTGAATTCTGAGTGGCATTAAAAAGTCTTAAATCTGACTGGGCTAAACCTGCAGATACCCTGTATATAGAAGGATTATATGCAGGTGTATCAGTAGGTATATTATATAGAAGGATTATATGCAGATGTATAAGTAGGTATATAGAAGGATTATATGCAGGTGTATCAGGTGTATAGAAGGATTATATACAGGTGTATCAGTAGGTATATAGAAGGATTATATACAGGTGTATCAGGTATATAGAAGGATTATATGCAGGTGTATAGTAGGTATATAGAAGGATTATAAACGGGTGTATCAGTAGGTATATAGAAGGATTATATGCAGGTGTATCAGTAGGTATATAGAAGGATTATATGCAGGTGTATCAGTAGGTATATAGAAGGATTATATGCAGGTGTATCAGTAGGTATATAGAAGGATTATATGCAGGTGTATCAGTAGGTATATACAAGGATTATATGCAGGTGTATCAGTAGGTATATAGAAGGATTATATGCAGGTGTATCAGTAGGTGTATAGAAGGATTATATACAGGTGTATCAGTAGGTATATAGAAGGAGTATATGCAGGTGTATAAGTAGGTATATTATATAGAAGTATTATATGCAGGTGTATCAGTAGGTATATAGAAGGATTATATGCAGGTGTATTCAGATGAACTGCGATGTGCGCCTTTTGCTTCCACTGGCCTTGACCCTTGACCTTTCAAACTGGCCTTGATGCCACATGGAACCACAGCGTCTCCACGGAAACTCACGTTAAAAGTCTATCCAACCCCTCCTGGAAGGTCCTTCATAATCACACATGGTTGTGGCGTTTGTACAACCTGCAATTTCCTCCGCTCTGGCCACAGGGACAGACGGACGTCACCTTCCACCTCCTCGAGGGCAGCGGGGCGGCAGGGTTGGAAGGGCTGTCGAATAATGCTCTGAAGATAACGTAGTTCCGTCTCAGCGGACCCAACTTTTCACACCTCGGAAGTGAAATGAATTTGCTCTCCAATTAACTTCCCGTTGGGTGTCCAAGGAAGGAAACCGTAAAAGAAGGAAGGGTCATTGTGTCAGAATACCGGCGTTCTATAACAAGGAAACTGTAAAAGAAGAATCGTGTTAGAATTCTCTGCCGCTGCCAAGCACACTAATAAAATATTAAATTCAGAAGCTAGCTGAGGAGATATACATCAACCAATATATCAAACGTTAGCTGGTTAACAAGGCAACAGATGGCAGATGATTCTGACATCCGAGGTGACAAGCTGTTAACCCTTTCACTGCCACACTACCAAACGGTTAACCCTTTCACTGCGACACCACATAAGGTTAACCCCATTCACTGCCACACGGCAAATTGTTAACCCTTTCACTGCGACACTACAGAAGGTTAACTCTTTCACTACCACACTACAGAAGGTTAACCTTTCACTACCACACTACCAAACGGTTAACCCTTTCATTGCGACACTACAGAAGGTTAACCCGTTCACTACCATACTACAGACTGTTAACCCTTTCACTACCACACTACATACGGTTAACCTTTCACTACCACACTACCAAACGGTTAACCCTTTCACTGCGACACTACAGAAGGTTAACCCGTTCACTGTCACACGGCAAATGGTTAACCCTTTCACTGCCTCACGGCAAGTGGCTAACCCTTTCACTACCACATTACAGAAGGTTAACCCTTTCACTACCACACTAATAATAATATCTTAGATTTATATAGCGCCTTTCAGGAGACCCAAGGCGCTTAACGGGAGGGGGCAGCTAAGGGAAGGGGATCAGGGAACAACGTAACAACAAAAAGAAAAGAAAAGAAAAGAGGGAAATCAGCCAGAGTAATTTACAAATTTGGTGAAGAGGTGGGTTTTGAGTTGGGATTTGAAGGAGTGCAGGGATGTAGCACTACGGATGTTTGGAGGGAGTGAGTTCCAGAGGGTGGGTGCGGCAACACCCAAGAAGGCTCTGGGACCAACAGTCTGCATGTTGGTGGTGGGGATGGAGAGGAGACTGGAGTCAGAGGACCGCAGCCTCCAGGGCGGGATGTAGGGATGGAGGAGGTCAGCTAGGTACCAGGGGGCAAGGGAGTGAAGTGCTTTGTAGGTGATGAGGAGGATCTTGAAATTGATGCAGGACTTGACTGGAAGCCAGTGGAGGTGGATGAACCACTACAGATGGTTAACCCAACCGTCTGTAGTGTGGTAGTGAAAGGTTAATCTTCTGTAGTGTGGTAGTGAAAGGTTAATCTTCTGTAGTGTGGTAGTGAAAGGTTAACCTTCCGTAGTGTGGTAGTGAAAGGTTAATCTTCTGTAGTGTGGTAGTGAAAGGTTAACCTTCTGTAGTGTGGTAGTGAAAGGTTAACCTTCTGTAGTGTGGTAGTGAAAGGGTTAACCTTATGTAGTGTGGTAGTGAAAGGTTAACCTTCTGTAGTGTGGTAGTGAAAGGTTAATCTTATGTAGTGTGGTAGTGAAAGGTTAACCTTCCGTAGTGTGGTAGTGAAATGTTAATCTTCTGTAGTGTGGTAGTGAAAGGTTAACCTTCTGTAGTGTGGTAGTGAAAGGTTAACCTTCTGTAGTGTGGTAGTGAAAGGGTTAACCTTCTGTAGTGTGGTAGTGAAAGGTTAACCTTCTGTAGTGTGGTAGTGAAAGGTTAACCTTCTGTAGTGTGGTAGTGAAAGGTTAACCGTCTGTAGTGTGGTTGTGAAAGGGTTAACCTTCTGTAGTGTGGTAGTGAAAGGGTTAACCTTCTGTAGTGTGGTAGTGAAAGGTTAACCTTCTGTAGTGTGGTAGTGAAAGGTTAACTTTCTGTAGTGTGGTAGTGAAAGGTTAACCTTCTGTAGTGTGGTAGTGAAAGGTTAACCTTCTGTAGTGTGGTAGTGAAAGGTTAACCTTCTGTAGTGTGGTAGTGAAAGGGTTAACCGTTTGTTGTGTGGTAGTGAAAGGTTAACCTTCTGTAGTGTGGTAGTGAAGAGTTACCATCTAGTGTGGTAGTGAAAGGGTTAACCTTTTGTAGTGTGGTAGTGAAAGGGTTAACCTTCTGTAGTGTGGTAGTGAAAGGTTAACCTTCTGTAGTGTGGTAGTGAAAGGTTAACCGTCTGTAGTGTGGTTGTGAAAGGGTTAACCTTCTGTAGTGTGGTAGTGAAAGGGTTAACCTTCTGTAGTGTGGTAGTGAAAGGTTAACCTTCTGTAGTGTGGTAGTGAAAGGTTAACCTTCTGTAGTGTGGTAGTGAAAGGGTTAACCTTTTGTAGTGTGGTAGTGAAAGGGTTAACCTTCTGTAGTGTGGTAGTGGAAGGGTTAACCTTTTGTAGTGTGGTAGTGAAAGGGTTAACCTTCTGTAGTGTGGTAGTGAAAGGTTAACCTTCTGTAGTGTGGTAGTGAAAGGTTAACCTTCTGTAGTGTGGTAGTGAAAGGTTAACCTTCTGTAGTGTGGTAGTGAAAGGTTAACCTGTAGTGTGGTAGTGAAAGGTTAACCTGTAGTGTGGTAGTGAAAGGTTAACCTTATGTAGTGTGGTAGTGAAAGGGTTAACCTTCTGTAGTGTGGTAGTGAAAGGGTTCAAACGGCAGGTGATGAACGAGGTAACGACAGATCCCATTCAACTCGATGTCGGCCGAACTGAATGTTCCCATACTTGGCACCAGTGTGCTCACTCACACATGCCACCCTGGTACAGGATGACCCTTCCTTCCTTAACCCTCTGGGGTTGGAGCTCCTGTGTGCTCCCATGTGCGGGAGAACAAAGGTGTGCAAAACGGCCGCCTTGTCTCTGCCGAGAGGATTCTTCATAAATGCTGAAAATGTTGCGCATTTCAGAAATCGGTCAAAATAGAGAAAATGGCATTTTGGTAAATGGCTGCTTTTTTATATAGCGCTTTTATCCAAAGCGATTTACAATTTGTTACTCACATCTTACCCATTCGCTCTCACATTCACACACCAATGGCGGAGGCGACCATGCAAGGTGCCAACCTGCTCATCAGGAGCAATTAGGGGTTAAGTGTCTTGCTCAAGGACACAAAGACACGCTGCCCGGGAGGAGCGGGAATCGAACCGGGAACCTCCGGATTGCCAGACGACTGCTCTACCCCCCGAGCCACTGTCGCCCCCAACACCCCCCATTTTTGAGTGCTTTGAAATGTTCTATATCTGTTTCCTTATTTGCAAAACTTAATACGACTTGTAAATGGGTTTAGTTCTTGCTAGATTGTATGGCGCTACTTATCCTCAGTCCTCTCAAAGAACTACACTCGCCCAGCTTACCTCACGTAAACGCACATACACGCACGCACAAGAAAAAAGAGAAAAGAAATATATCGCAAAGAAAATTAATCATAGAATAGGAAAAAAAACATGTATCATAGAATACAAATAAATGTTAAAAACAAGAGGTAAAATCCAGTTGGAACAAAATAAAACTTTATCAGGGTGGGCATGTATTCAAGCTGTGCTGAAGACAAATTTGTATTGTGTGTGTGTGAGTGTAAATAGTGTTTAAGATTTATTTTAAAACTAGCCTTTTCTTTGATGTTCCGAACATCTCTGGGAAGACAGTTCCAGGATACTATCGCCCTATAAAATACCGCCCTTTTCATAAAATGTTACTTGGGTAGAGGTAAATTATGGTCAAAATATGGTCACCCTAGAATCCTAGATAATAGCTGTTTCATTGAGAGAGAGAGAGAGAGAGAGAGAGAGAGAGAGGGGGGGGGAGGAGAGTGGCCTAACTGAGTCATATATTCTGTTAGCCCAGGTTGTTCTGAAAATAAATATCACTTCACTGTACAATACATTGTTTAGGTTTTACAAGCAGTTTATCAAAGTTGACTGTGAACTTGAATTTGGTATAAAAATACAGATTGAAAAAACGAACTGACTTCTATGGTAAAAATGTCAATAATTCTTTATGCGTATAAGTAACTTAGCTTGTGTCTTTAGTTAAACATTTTGAATTATGATATTTTTTGTGCCATTCAGTCAGAGAGAGGGAGGGTGGGAAAGTGAGAGCCTATAGCCGGTACTTGACTTTGACTTGAAATTGACTAACAAAGGGACTAACTAACAAATGTGAATGTGTTGCCTTCTGGGAATGTAGTCTTTCATCAAATGGTTGAGAAATGTCTTTGATTCTTTCAAGCCCTGAATCTCAGATTTGGTCAGAGTGTTATCAGCATGTTTCATAGGACATTGATTGAAAATAATCTGCTTTGATTTGTACAAGTGATGGCTTATTTTGAAGGTATGAACCTGTCCTGTACTTTCATATTATGTAAAAAAAAAATATATATATATATATATTTGTAAATCCCCAGAAAGGGGGGGGGTCAGAATTCCAAAATAGCTCAGACCCCAGGGTTAATGGTTTGTCCTGTGTGTCTCTCCCTCCAGATCGTCATCGTGCAGTGGGGGGGGAAGCCCTTCAGCTGTGTGGCACTGACTATTGACCAGTGGCTGTGGTGCACGTTCCTGGGCTGCGGCTCTCTGCTGTGGGGGCAGGTAAGACCAGTGTCTGTGGTGCAGGTTCTTTACTGTGGGGGCAGGTAAGACCAGTGTCTGTGGTGCACGTTCTTTACTGTGGGGGCAGGTAAGACCAGTGTCTGTGGTGCAGGTTCTTTACTGTGGGGGCAGGTAAGACCAGTGTCTGTGGTGCAGGTTCTTTACTGTGGGGGCAGGTAAGACCAGTGTCTGTGGTGCAGGTTCTTTACTGTGGGGGCAGGTAAGACCAGTGTCTGTGGTGCAGGTTCTTTACTGTGGGGGCAGGTAAGACCAGTGTCTGTGGTGCAGGTTCTTTACTGTGGGGGCAGGTAAGACCAGTGTCTGTGGTGCACGTTCTTTTACTGTGGGGGCAGGTAAGACCAGTGTCTGTGGGGCACGTTATTTATTGTGGGGGCAGGTAAGACCAGTGTCTGTGGTGCACGTTCTTTACTGTGGGGGCAGGTAAGACCAGTGTCTGTGGGGCACGTTATTTATTGTGGGGGCAGGTAAGACTAGTGTCTGTGGTGCAGGTTCTTTACTGTGGGGGCAGGTAAGACTAGTGTCTGTGGTGCAGGTTCTTTACTGTGGGGGCAGGTGAGACTAGTGTCTGTGGTGCAGGTTCTTTACTGTGGGGGCAGGTAAGACCAGTGTCTGTGGTGCAGGTTCTTTACTGTGGGGGCAGGTAAGACCAGTGTCTGTGGTGCAGGTTCTTTACTGTGGGGGCAGTAAGACCAGTGTCTGTGGTGCAGGTTCTTTACTGTGGGGGCAGGTAAGACCAGTGTCTGTGGTGCAGGTTCTTTACTGTGGGGCAGGTGAGACTAGTGTCTGTGGTGCAGGTTCTTTACTGTGGGGGCAGGTAAGACCAGTGTCTGTGGTGCACGTTCTTTACTGTGGGGGCAGGTAAGACTAGTGTCTGTGGTGCAGGTTCTTTACTGTGGGGGCAGGTAAGACCAGTGTCTGTGGTGCAGGTTCTTTACTGTGGGGGCAGGTAAGACTAGTGTCTGTGGTGCAGGTTCTTTACTGTGGGGGCAGGTAAGACCAGTGTCTGTGGTGCAGGTTCTTTACTGTGGGGGCAGGTAAGACTAGTGTCTGTGGTGCAGGTTCTTTACTGTGGGGGCAGGTAAGACCAGTGTCTGTGGTGCAGGTTCTTTACTGTGGGGGCAGGTAAGACCAGTGTCTGTGTGCAGGTTCTTTACTGTGGGGGTAGGTAAGACTAGTGTCTGTGGTGCAGGTTCTTTACTGTGGGGCAGGTGAGACCAGTGTCTGTGGTGCAGGTTCTTTACTGTGGGGCAGGTAAGACCAGTGTCTGTGGTGCAGGTTCTTTACTGTGGGGGCAGGTAAGACCAGTGTCTGTGGTGCAGGTTCTTTACTGTGGGGGTAGGTAAGACTAGTGTCTGTGGTGCAGGTTTCTTTACTGTGGGGGCAGGTAAGACCAGTGTCTGTGGTGCAGGTTCTTTACTGTGGGGGCAGGTAAGACTAGTGTCTGTGGTGCAGGTTCTTTACTGTGGGGGCAGGTAAGACCAGTGTCTGTGGGGCACGTTCTCTGCTGTGGGGTAGGTAAGACGAGACGAGTGCTGCCAGCCAGACCACGGTACAACACTGCCACCGTGTGGCAGAAATTGGCTTGTTGGAGTGGATTCCTCGGTCATCAAGACAACAAAGAATGGATTGCACGGTGCTAATTGCACCCTTACTTACAATTCATTATGAATTGAAATGGGGGGGACCCTGATGTAAACAAGACGAAAGTCTTTCTCTGGTCTGCATCCCCTTAACAATTGTGTGTATTGAGCCGTACTGTATTGTACCCATTCTGCAATCTGTTAATAAAATGTTCAATCTATCAATCATCCACCCACCTTCTCCTCTCTCCTCCCCTCCTCCTCTTCTCTTCTCCCTCTCCCTCCTCCTCCCCTCTCCTCCTCTCCTCCTCTCTCTCCTCTCCTTTCCTCTCCCCTCCTCTCTCCTCCTCTCCTCTCATCTCTCCTCCTCACCTCTCCTCTCCCCTCCTCCTCACCTCCTCCCCCTCCTCTCTCCTCTCCTCCTCTACTCCTCTCCCCTCCCCTCCTCTCCTCCTCTTCTCTCTCCTCTCCCTCCTCCCCCCTCTCCTCTCTCCCCTCTCCCCACCTCTCCTCTCTCCTTCCTCTCCTCCCTTTCCTCCTCCCCTCTCCCTCCTCCTCCCTCCCTCCTCTCCTCTCCCCATCTCTCCTCACCTCTCCCCTCCTCGCTCCTCTCCCCTCCTCTCTCTCTCCTCTCTCCTCACCTCCCCTCCTATCTCCTCTCTCCCCTCCTCTCCTCTCTCCTCCCCGCTCCTCTCCCCTCCTCTCCTCTCCCTCCCCTCCTCCCTCCTCCTCCCTCCTCCTCGTCCTCCCCTCCTTTCCCTCCTCCTCTCCTCTCCTCCCTCCTCCTCTCCTCTCCCTCTCCTGTCCTCTCCCCTCCTCTCTCCTCTCCCTCCTGTCCTCCCCTCCCTCTCCTCTCCTCCCTCCCCTCCCTCCTCTCCTCCCTCTCCCTCCTCCCTCCCCTCTCCTCCTCTCCTCCTCTCCTCCCTCTCTCCTCTCCTCTCGCCTCTCCCTCCTCCCCTCCCCTCCCTCCCTCCTCTCCTCTCCTCCTCCTCCAGGTGATATCCTCCGTCCCCACCAGCCGTCTGACGTTCCTGAAGACAGCTGGCCACGGCACCCAGAAGGATGAGATCCCCGACGAGGAGCTGGAGGACATGGAGGACATGGAGGAGATCGACCATGCAGAGCGGGAGCTCCGACGGGGACAGATCCTCTGGTTCAGAGGCCTCAACCGCATCCAGACCCAGGTAACAAGCTCCGCCCCACCTGGCGGCACCGGCCCGTGCAACGAGCCATACGTTTGAACTCTTACATTTATTCATTTAGCTGACGCTTTTATCTAAAGCGACTTATAAGTTCTGTACAACAAGTCATCAGGAAGGGCACAACTCTCACAACTATCCTCCAGCTTCAACTCCTATGTTTTGTTCTCTCTCTCTCTCTCTCTCTCTCTCTCTCTCTCTCTCTTCTCTCTCTGTCTTTCTCTCTCTCTCTCGCTCTCTTTCTCTCTCTCTCTCTCTCTCTCTCTCTCTCTCTCTCTCTCTCTCTCTCTCTCTCGCTCTCTCTCTCTCTGCAACCTTTAAGAATGGCTTGCGCCAAAAAAGAAAATATTCTCTCATTTCATTTCTTCTGTTTTGCTTTGGATCTAAAGCAGGTTCCTATTTCTATTTCTGACTCGATCTGAATCTCGCCGCTAAGTCAAAGTGAATATAATGAAGCCCCCTCACAGAACGCAGAGCATCTGAGTGTAGGAGGAAAAACATGTGAAAGGATGACGGCGAGGTCAGGGGTCAAAGCCCCTTCCAATCAGTGCCTCTAAACCCACACCCCTTCCTCTCTCTCTCTCTCTCTCTCTCTCTCTCTCTCTCTCTCGCTCTCTCTCTTCAAACTACTATGCCTGAAATCCTCTCTCTCTCTCTGACAATTTTCTACTATTATCGGTGCCTCTTCTCCCCTCCTCTCCTCTCCCCTCCTCTCCTCCCCCCCTCTCTCCTCTCCTCTCCACCCCTCTCCTCCCCTCCACCCCTCTCCTCCCCTCTCCTCCTCTCCCCTCCTCTCCTCCCCTTTCCTCCTCTCCCCTCTCCTCTCCTTTCCCCTCCTCTCCTCTCTCCTCTCCTCTCCTCTCTCCTCCCCTCCTCTCTCCTCCTCTCCTCATCTCCTCTCTCCTCCCCTCTCCTCTCCCCTCCTCTCCTCCTCTCCTCCCCTCTCCTCCTCTCCCCTCCTCTCTCCTCTCCCCTCCTCCAGAAACAGACAGTTTTCTACTATTATCCGTGCCTTTTCTTTTTTTATTATTATATTTTATTTCTCTCTCTCCTCTTTTCTTTTCTGCTCCTGGGCTTCGTTCCCTCCCCCGTCACGCTGTCTAACTCCTTGCAGATGGATGTAGTGAGTGCCTTCCAGAGCGGAAGCTCCTTTCAGTCCCTGAGGCGACAGGGCTCCTCCAGCTCCAGTCAGCAGCAGCAGCAGCACGATGTAACCACTGTTTCTAGCCCTTCACATGTAGCCTTGTCCTCCGCCACTACCGGCTCCTCCTCCTCCTCTGCCACTGTGGGGTGTGAGTGTGTGTTCCCTCCCTCTAGTGCATGAGACCTCCCTCTCTTCCTCTCTCTCTCTCTTTCTCTCTCTCTCCCTCCCCCTCTCCCTCCCTCTCCCTCTCCCTCTCCCTCTCTCTCTCTCTCTCCCTCTCCTCTCTCCTCTCTCCTTCTCCTCTCTCTCTCTCTCTCTCTCTCTCTCTCTCTCTCTCTCTCTCTCTATCTATCTATCTCTCTCCTATCTCCCTCCCTCTCCCCCTCTCTCTCGTTCGTTTAACCGCTAACATCTTCCTCTCGCCTAGCGCTTGGCTCTTCTCTCATGCCCCCCCCCCCCCCCCACCCCCTTAACACTTTCAGTGCCCAGCAGGGGGCGCACATTTTGTGCTTGAATGCCCACCATCCACTGCAATGTTAGCATTAATATCGCCTAATCTAACGGAACGTAGACCAATCGCAGTCACTCTTATTGTCTGGGACCAAATACGGCCATGCCCCATTCCCAGTAAAAAGTGGGAATCTCTAGAATGTGTTTTGGGCGACGGTGTTTACAGAAGTGCGAGGGTAGCCTCTCAAGTTGACGATACACAACACTTTCTGTTGTCAGTAGATGGCAGCATTGGTTTAAAATTAAAAGGTGAAAATGTTGAAAACTATAACATGAATACATTTCCCAAGACCTTTAGCACAGGTCACAGGTCACTGGGACGTGTCTATTCTTTGACGCGATCTGAACAGCGGTAAACTATTAATGCGACCTCAGTACAGTGACCGCGAATGGTAAACTAATTATCTTAGCAAAAGTGCATCATTAGCATAATGTTTGTTGTCTAAAGGGAAACAAAATGGTACAATTTAAGATTTTAAATGTTATCCGCATATAAAGGACAAATAAAACATCGTTAATTTGTAAGAAACCTCAATGAAAACGGTGCAGGGTAAATAATATTCGCTATTGTTATGAAAATGTGATAGAATCCTATAAAAATGTGGACGCATTTGGTCACTGTGACGTTATGTTTTAAATTATGGCTATGTGTCTAATCTGCCCGTCGCATTATCAATGACTCATTTCCAGTCAACATTGTCGAAGCGGATTGTTTTTTTATCGGTTAATTTCCGTTTTATAGCATTTTGAAAAGCCCTCGTTTTCACGGAAAAATAAAAGATTCCATGATAATCGCCCTGTACTGTAATATTCTAGAACCTTGTCATTTTTCGGCCTATTTATGAATCGTTTTCAAATAAACGCTAGATTATCGATAGTATATGTGTACGTGTGCACGCTGGTCAGTTCCTGATCGATCTTACAGTCAAACAGCCATATCACATTATAGGGGAAAAGCTTATATCTCCGTGAAAACGGGTATGATTATCCTAAGACAGGTAAAATAGATTCCTTACCTGAGATCAGATGGTATCCAAATGGATTATTCCAATTCCTGATCGACATTCCAAAAATCGATCCTTTTATTAATCCCACGTGTATAAAGTAAAACACATATTACACGCTGTGCTGAGGGTCCAGAATGAAGCTGATCGGCTCCGGTTACATGCGTGAGAAGTAAAATGTGGAGTCCTGAGTTTTTTTTTCTCATCCATTTTCATCGAGTCCAATCCAAAATGGTGCATTACCATCTGGGAGACGATAGGGGGCGCTTTTTTCACATCTGAGCGCCTGGCGGGGCAGGATTACCAACGGTAGACTCGGTTGATGAAATATGAATTCAGATCGCTAATAAAAAAGAAATTCGAGAATTCTCGTGATGGGCATTCAATTTGTTAATGTCCGCTTTCTTCTTAAAAGACGCAATCACATCTTCCATATCGCTTCAATAACACCTGCTGTGTGTGTGTGTATATATATATGTCTATGCCGTTTGTGAAGCAGGTTGCCGTAGCGTCAGAAAAAGGTTTCTTCTCTTGTGTTTTCCGCTCTGGTCTCTCCTGGACTAGAGGAGGTGGTTGGCGTTACCTTCGCGGTGGGATGATGTGTTTTCTGTTTAACCTCCTGTCACAACAGCAGTCATAGTGTATATTTTCAGCAATATGTTTGTTTACCAATAGGCTAAAGTATTATTAGTGAAATATTAGTTTTTGAAATGCATTCATTTACAAGCGATTATCCGCCATTTTGAATCTGCGTCGCAATTCTGTTTGTGGTCATATTAGGAGACGAGACCTTGAGCTTTGAATGAGCGTTCATATTTCGAAAAACGACATTACCCAGCTCATGCCAGCTTCCTGCAAGCAAATGATTTGTGGATGAATTATTTTTAGTTATCTTATTTCTCTCGATTATCTACCACAAAACGGAACATTATTGGCATAGATTGGAGCGCAGTTCGTTTTTCTACCTTTCTGTGAACGCTTAGCAAAAATCCATGTTGCAAACCGATAAAAAATGGCGGAACAGAGTCCATTATAAAGAAATAACTGTATTTACAGTAGATCTCATTCACGGTTCTTGCTGCACGCCTGGTGATACTAAATCCAAATTTAACTCTGCCATTGGAAAGAGTAGATTTGGCCCGATCTTCCCTTCATTCATTTGCATAGATTTTTTGTACATGTGATCTCAAGAAGGTGCTGGACGATCCTGTAGCAGTTTTTCATGTCTGGTCATTTTTAGCATGGTGTTATTCACTGTCAAAGATGCAAAGAAAAATCATAATATATATATTCTCCTTTGTTTCATCACAATGTACTCAAGCCTAGTAATAGACACAATATTTCTGACACTGGGAATACATTCCCTGAGATCCATAGATGTCCCTAGATACCAAGAACATGCAAATGGACCTTGTAGAAGTGGAGCGATCTTCCATTTACTTAGGTATGTATTTTAGGATGATTTTTAGAAAATAGGCTCCGGGCTTAACAGGTTAATATGGTCTTCCGCTGGACAAGAGGAGCTGGCTACCTTTACCTTCGGGGTGGGATGTGTATTCTGTTTAATATCTCCTTCGGATTGAAGTTGACACTGTCTGGTTTAGGCTGTGATCACATTGGACTCTTATTATTTTTGTTAATGGGCCTGCGCCCCCCCCCCCCCCCCCCCCATCGCTTTCAATGGTTTTATCACGACAGACATGCATCTCCTCCTCCAAACTACGCGCCTCGCATTTTTTTGAAGCAACTCTTTTTCGTCCGCTTTCAGTTGGGAAAAGCGCACTGACGTCACCTTCTTGTCGACGGGAGGGATTACAATTCGGACGTATCTGAAGACAAATCGACGGCCGTCGATGTTGAAAACGTATCGATGGTAGCCGACGTTGGCTGTAGGGCTGGGCGATATGGCCTCTAAAGCAGGGGTTCTCAACCTTTCTGCTGCCAAGGCACCCCTGTGTCCAAAGAAATATTCCAGGGCACCCCTACATACGGTAAAGACTTTTCCGGTGATGATGACAAAAGTGCGTGCTTTCAAAATAACGTTTATTTAACCCATTGAAACCGGGAAACACATTTGTGTGTATATGCAGGCTATATAATGCATTATTAGCAGGCGTTTCAGGTCTAAATAAATATTTCAAACAGAAAATCATGTATTTTTTTTTTAATACAGAAAAGGATCACTAACGTGCTATCTGTTGCAGCTGCACTGTTTTCCATAAAAATAACATAGTGTGACCATTTCTCAAACAGAAAATCATGTATTTTTTTTTTTAAATACAGAAAAATATCAATAAAGTGCTCTGTTGCAGCTGCACTGTTTTCCAAAAAAAATAACTAGTGTGACCATTTCTCAAAATGTCTCAAATTATAAATAAATACAGAAAATAAGCACTTGTGGACATTTCTAGCTCAGTGTGAGGTCTGCTGTAGCCCCTTCCGTGACTGTGATGCACCGAGTGAATCCACAGTCACTTGCTCCTCAATAGGAAACCAACGTATGTTGATCATGAAGGACTAGTTCTGGTCGAACCGCTCGTTATACATGTATCACAGAGACATGGCAAGGGTGCTCACAGTTGCACGAGGGGTTCGGACAGAGATACGGGGTGGTTTGAAAGTTCGGCGTTGCTAATAAACATTTTAAATAATTTTTATCAACTGCTCAAAACGGCATTATTTCGGGCGTTGGCTGCCTGGTTGTGATCACAGCGCATGCGCATCATGCACCCAACGCCGGAAATAATGCAGTGCTGACCAGTTTATAACAATTATTTACAATGTTTATTAGCAACGCCGAGCTTTCAAACCATCCCGTATCTCTGTCCGAAACCCTCGTGCAACTGTGAGTACCTTTGAAATGTCTCTGTGATTCTTGTATAACGAACGGTTCGGTTAGAACCAGTCCTTCAGGGTGAATCTAGGTTGGTTTCCTATTTAGGAGCAAGTGACTGTGGATTCACTCGGTGCATCACAGTCACGAAAGGGGCTAGGTCTGCTGCTGCTTCTGGCTAATGATACGGTCAATACGTGGGGAGATCGATGACAAGGCAACACGCATGTCATCCTCAAGGCTCAACTTGGCCCTATATTTGGTTTTCAGAGCTGTCATGGATGAAAATCCAGCTTCACACAAATATGTGGTGCTGAATGGTATCAACACCTTAAGTGCTGCATCGTGAGTTACTTGTCATAATAATCATTGTAACTGAGGGGTACAATTCCCTGACTGTATTAATAAGTATGGTATCATTAAACCACTACTGTCTTATGTACATTACTACTGGCCATACAGTACACAGGTATATCAGATGAACACTTCCACAATGACACGGTTCCACACAAATCTGGGTTATAATAATATTTATTAGCAGCAATGATAGTATATTACAATACTTTACGTAGAGTCGCGCTTATAAGGCGAAGAATGTGCGTGAGTAAATCAATAGCGTAAGTCCATTAGAATAGTATTACGCAGGAGATAATGAATACCACCTGTATCTTAGGAATTATATCTATGGTACACTAGTAAGGCAGCGGGAGATACTGGTAGGGTCCCTCCGGTTGTAGGCCAGCAGGGGGAGGAAATGTTCGAATGCAAACTCTGGATCAACGGGGAATCAATAAGCTCCAGCTACGGGGGCGGTACATTACTCCCTTGATCGGCAGACGAAAGCAGCAGCTGTAATCCAAGTATGCGTGCAGCATAGGTGAAAGCCGGCCAGCCTCTCCCAGAGACGGGCTCGAGTGATGTTCCTCACGGGTAAATCCCACACAGTAGTGGGTGTAGACGATTCTCCTCCGCTCCAACAGCCACAGGACCAAAGCAATATAATAATAATCCAGCCGGAAAAGGGCTCTGCATTCACCGGTGTAGATTCTCCGGTGCGCGGTACTTCACATTAACTAGGTCGAACTTGACGTTATTCCACTAAGCTCTGACACTTTTACTGTCCTATTCGCACGCGGTTATAAGTGCTCTATTTAGATGCAAGGTTGCTCACTTCACTTGGTCGTTGACTCGTGATGAAGGCTTTAACGTTTGAGGGTAACACGTTTTCTAGGTTAACTTGACTTTAGGCTAAGTGCTGCTGTATCCACCTGCGACGTATTTATACGTACGGCGAATAATCTAGTACCAGCCTTATTCCTGTCTCGTATTCTTGCGCCGAACCGGGCATGTCCAGGCAAGCCTTGACGGTGACTTTGAACTAGACCCTGGGGGTATGGCAGTGCCGCCTAGTGGATCGCTATCCAATAGGAGAACGAAATATTATGGTCTGTACTAGGTAAAAGGGATATTCCGTGTATATGTACAAAGAATACACAAGGGATATCAGACGATATACAAATACTATGCAATATATATCAAGTAATAAATATATATATTCGGTTTAATCTGATCCTTCGTAACAATCATAACACAGCAGCACTCACTTGTTCCGCGAGCCGGCTCTGTAACGGATAGGACCCGTGATGTGACGTCACACGAATGCGACTGCTCTGGAAATGCGTTGGAAAATCTGTTGGTAAAAGATAAGATATTCCTTTATTGATCCCCTTGGGGAAATTCAGGCATCATAGCAGCATGGGGGGGAGGGGGGGAGGGGTACAGGTAGTAAAACAACACAGTATACAGGTAGTAAAAGACAACACAGGCAGTGTAAACAATTTGATCAATATGGTCAATATAATTTACTATCTGACTAGCTGAGGAATATTCACATTATTCACAGTGTCACATGAGGTGCAGTATGCAAGAGGTAGTGTTATAATAATTTACTATCTACTGAGTATACATTAATCAAAGTACCAGGGTAGTCTACTTTGTCCCCCTTGGGTTCCTATAAGTCCCAGGTCAATGTCTGGTAGCAGTCGCTGTCGCTGCCCCCTGTTGTGGGGCCTGGAGGCTGCTAGTCGCTGCCCACTGTTGTGGAGCCTGATGGCCGCTGGTATGAAGGACTGTCCGAGGCGGTTAGTTGAGTGTCGGGGGGGATGAGTCTGTGGCTGAACGAGCTTCTCATCTTGACTAGCTCGTCGTAGAGGGGGTGGTAGGGGTTCTCCATGATGGCATCCAGCTTCCTTATCATCCCCCTCTCTACCATCACCTCAAGTCTAGGTAGCTCAACTCCCACCACAGAGCTAGCCTTCCTCACCAGCTTGTTGAGCTTGTTGGTGTCCCTTGAGTTGATGTAGCCTCCCCAGCATGCCACAGCATAGAAGAGGATGCTGGCCACAACAGACTGGTAAAAAGACTGCAGCAGTTTGTTGCACACATTGAAGGACCTGAGTCTCCTCAGGAAGAACAGCCTGCTCTGTCCCTTCCTGTAGAGGGCCTCTGTGTTGTCCGACCAGTCCAGTTTATTGTTCAGGTGTACCCCAAGGAACTTGTATGAGTCCACCATCTCCACATCCACCCCTCGGATGGAGATGGGAATCGGGGGGGGCCTCTTCTTGCCCCTCCGGAAGTCCACCACCAGCTCCTTGGTCTTACTGGTGTTGAGTTGGAGGTGGTTGCTGTCGCTCCACCCCACGAAGCTCTCCACCAGGGCTCTGTACTCCTCCTCATCATCGTCGGTGATGTAGCTTACGATGGAGGAGTCGTCTGAGAACTTCTGCAGGTGGCACCCGCTGGAGTTGCGGCAGAAGTCTGAGGTGTAGAGGGTGAAGAGGAAGGGTGACAGCACAGTTCCCTGGGGGGCGCCGGTGTTGCTCACCAGTACGTCAGACTGACTGTCCTTTAGTCTGACGTACTGTGGCCTCTCAGTGAGGTAGTCCTTGATCCAGGCCACCAAGCCGTGCTCCAGCTGCATCGCAGAGAGCTTCTCCGCTAGCAGTGACGGCTGGATGGTGTTGAAGGCGCTGGAAAAATCAAAGAACATGATCCTCACTGAGCTGCGCGGCTTTTCCAGGTGCGTGTACGCTCTGTGGAGCATGTAGATGATGGCATCCTCCACCCCGATGTTTGCCTGGTATGCAAACTGCAGGGGGTCGAGGGAGTCACGCACCAGGGGCTTGAGGTGTTGCAGGACCAGTCTCTCAAACGTCTTCATGACGTGTGACGTCAGAGCGACTGGCCTGTAGTCGTTGGGGGTGCTGGGACGTCCCTTCTTGGGCACCGGGACAATGCAGGAGGTCTTCCAGAGCTGGGGCACCCTCTCCAGCCTCAGGGAGAGGTTGAAAAGATGCTGGAGCGGTGCTGCCAGCTGCTCTGCACATACCTTGAGCACCCTGGGATTGGTGTTGTCCGGTCCTCTGGCCTTGTTTACATTAATTTTGGAGAGCTGCCTACTGACCTGACTGGTTGTGATCGTCAGGGTTGGGGGTGGTGGGCAGTCTGCTGGTGTTGGGGGTGGGGTGCCGTTGCTGATGGGTGTGGGGGGGTGGGGGGTGGGGGGGCTGCTTTGTAGGTGTGATCTGGTGCTGGTGTCGATGGGTGGGGGGAGGGGTGTGGGGAGGCCACTCTGGTCAAAGCGGTTGAAGAACGAGTTGAACTCGTTTGCACGCTCTGGAGGGCCCTCCACAGCTGTGCCCTGCTGTTTGAAACCAGTGATCTTCCTAACCCCCGCCCACACCTCCCTGGTGTTGTTGGCCTGTAGTCTGCCCTCCAGCCTGTCCTTGTAGCTGACCTTGGCTGCCCTTAGCTCTTTTTTTAGCTCCCTTTGGACAGCCCTGGCCTGCTCCGTGTCCCCTGCCATGAAGGCCCTCTTTTTCCTGTTTAGCAGGTGTTTAATGTCCTTGCTAATCCAGGGTTTATTGTTTGAGAAGCAGCGTACCCTCTTTGTGGGTACGATGCTCTCCTCACAGAACCTGATGTAGTCTGTGATGCAGTGGGATAGTCCATCAATGTCATCACCGTAAGCCCTCTCAAACATATCCCAGTCTGTCGACCTGAAACACTCCTGTAGCTCCTCCTCGACGTCGTCAGACCACTGTGGGACAGACATGGTGGTCGTAGGCTGTCTCTTAATGAGAGGCGTGTATGTGGATACAAGCCTCACAAGGTTGTGGTCTGACTGGCCGAGGGGGGGCAGGGAAGTCGCACTGAAAGCCTCCTTCACGTTAGCATACAGGAGGTCCAGAGTTTTGTCTCCCCTGGTTTTGCAGGTGACATACTGGGTGAAGTTTGTCAGGGTCTTGTTCAGTCTGACATGGTTGAAGTCCCCATTGATAAAAATAAATGCATCCGGGTGTTTTGTCTGAAGCGCCGCGACGGTGGAGTGTATGACGTCACTCGCCTGCGCCGCCGCCGCGCTGGGAGGGATGTAAACAGTGAGAGCCAGGACGTGTGTTATTTCTCGCGGTAAATAGTATGGCCGCAGACTCAGTGCCAATAGTTCAATGTCGGGGGAACAGATACGTTCCTTAATGGTGATGTGCCCCGGGTGGCACCATTTGGAGTTCACAAAGACAACAAGCCCTCCGCCTCTCCGCTTGCCGCTCTGTTTACTCCGGTCGGCGCGCACCACCGTGAAACCCTCCTGTTCTATTGCACTGTCCGGGATGTTCTCGTTCAGCCAGGATTCGGTGAAGCACAGTAGGCTTGCCTCCTTGTACTCACGCTGGTTGATCATCAGGGCTGAGAGCTCGTCGGTCTTGTTGACCAGCGATCGCACGTTCCCCATGACGACAGCGGGCAGGTAAGGCTTGAATCTCCTTCTGTCCTCTCTCCTGTCCTTCACGCTCGTGCCAGCTCGATTTCCCCGTCTGCGAATCCTTATTTCGGCTGGTAGATTCCTCGGTGGTTCTGCAACTCTGTTTCGAAAGCAGAGGAGAGCCTCCCTCGGGTAAACCAGCCCGCCGTTGTTGCTGTTGTTGTTGTTGTTGTTGTGCTGCCGCGGGTAAACCAGCCCGCCGCCGGTGTTGTTGTCCATTGTTCAGAGCTGTGCTCGACCGAACTTTCCTAACTCAGCTAACTTCACAGAAGTTGTTACAAATGCCTTAACTTGGTCTAAAGCAACGCACAGTCACTTATACACCTATTATGTAAGTATAATCACAAAAAGAATAATTAAGAAAGTAGTAAATGCGATAAAAAGTAAGGGGGTGGGAGCTGCTATGAAAAGGCTGCCACTCTCCTCGGCGCCAACTAATAGAAAAAAAAAAAAAAAAAAAAAAAAAAGCAATGACGCCTGCCGCGGACGTTAAGTTGGTAAAGTTTCTATAATAACTTTACGAAACGTGTGAAGACATTTTGATCGATTTCTTTTTTAGTTCATGTTATTAGATTAGGCAATTATTGTATACACATGAAGCACTAGATAGACTATTTGTTTAGTTAAATAGTTGTCATTCTATATTCTTAAAGAAACATTCCCATCAGGCATCTCGCGGCACCCCTGGCAGCTCTCCGCGGCACCCCTGTTGAGAACCGCTGCTCTAAAGGATATTGCGATATTTTCTGACTATCGCGATATTTTGACATTTCCTTTAAAGCACTTAAAAATGCTTGATTTAACCCTTTGATGCATAGTCACGCCAATATGATGATTATAATAGTCCCTGCAACATAATGTTTGCATTAAACCAAAAATAATTAAATGAAAAGTTTCTAAAAATGTACTAAGAGTAGTCTACTGACACTCTGCCTCTGCCCCGCCCCTCTGCCCTCAGCCGGGGGACATGTTTTGAGTATATGCCCATGATCACGGTCCAAGAACTATATCGGGGGAATCGTAAAGCGCGAGGCGTCCTCTCTGAGGAGACGTCAGGGGATCTCTCGTGAGCCCTTAGCAATAATGACCTTTCTCAGCTCCAGCTGTGCCTGTTCCTCTGTCACAGGGGTTTTGCCCGGGGGGCGATATTCTCGGAGCTGTAGGCGGGAGGGGTGCTCGAACCGTGAAATCGTGCCTATTCTAGCCTGCATTAGCACCCTGTAATTGGCAATCAGTTGCAGTTGGTAGGACATTGTGTGTGTGTGTGTGTGTGTGTGTGTGTGTGTGTGTGTGTGTGTGTGTGTGTGTGTGTGTGTGTGTGTGTGTGTGTGTGTGTGTGTGTGTGTGTGTGTGTGTGTGTGTGTGTGTGTGTGTGTGTGTGTGTGTGTGTGTGTGTGTGTGTGTGTGTGTGTGTGTGTGTGTGTGTGTGTGTGTGTGTGTGTGTGTGTGTGTGTGTGTGTGATTGACAGAGTGTATGGGAGTGAGTCTGCACTGGTTTCAGAATGTCCTGTGTCCTCTTCGGAATGCCAATCCTGCGTCTCAGTACTCACCCACTCTCTCTCTCTCTCTCTCTCTCTCTCTCTCTCCCTCTCTCTCACCCTCTCTCTCTCACCCTCTCTCTCTCTCTCTCTCTCTCTCTCTGTGTCTCTGTCTCTCTTTCTCTCTCATATATGAACCTGATCCCCTTCTAGACTACAGTCTCTTTGACTTTTCCCTCATTAGACAATGACGCTCTGTCTGTCTGTCTGTCTGTGTGTCTCTCGCTCCCTCTGTGTCTCTGTCTCTCTCTCTCTGCCTGTATGTCTGTCTCTCTCTCTCTCTCTCTCGCTCTCTGTGTCTCTGTCTCTTTCTCTCTCTGTCTGTCTGTCTGTCTGTCTCTCTCTCTGTCTCTCTCTCTCTCTCTCTCTCTCTCTCTCTCTCTCTCTCTCTCTCTCTCTCTCTCTCTCTCTCTCTCTCTCTCTCTCTCTCACACATACATATATGAACCTGATACCCTTCTAGACTACAGGCCGTCTCTTTGACTTGTCCCTCCTCAGACGATGACCCGTCCCTCGCAGGGCTTCTCAGACGGCCTCTCCCGACTGACCCTGGCCGTTTAAATGTGTAACAGATGTCCGGTGAATGTCTGCTGCACGCTTCCATGTAAATTGTTGTGTGATGATGATTGTACTAGAAAAAGAGAGCCTCTTCCAGAGCGACCTGTGATCCGGGTTTGGCAAATTGTCCTGACATTGGTTTCGTGATGCAAGACGGTGTGTGTGTGCGACGTTACCGTAATCTCCCTGTCTCTTGTAGAGCTGTCCCGAAGCCTGTTTTTGGGCTTCGAACTTCGTCAGGGTTTTTCGAACGGACGTTCGAACCTTCGTTTTTAATAATACTATAATATTAGTTTAGCCTAATCTTTATCTGCAAAAAAAACATATGTTGATTTAGAATTCGAATGCCAACGTAACGAACGAAGGTCCGAACGTTTGGGCTCAGCCCTAGTCAATTGTGATACTGTTGAGCTTTTTAAATGTCTGAAACCTGCTGATTCCTGGCCAGAGGCTGTGTGCGCCCCCACCCCTCCCCCACACTCTAAACCCATTCTCTTTTCAGGTGTTCCCGATGTCTCCTTTATGACTGTAGAAAGTGTGTGTTTGTGTTTTTAAGACACGCCTGTTGATTTTTAAACGTGTTTTCATCTGATCACTCTCTCGTCACCAGAACGAGTCCGGCGGCCACAGTTGCCCAACGGACCACCAGAAAAGAGACATACATACCACTACTGACTCCCAACATATTCCTCCTTTAGATTCTGTGAAATGTGTCATGGGCTAGACTCAAAGGTTTACTGCTATTGAAACACCAGGTAGAGCCGCGCGCTGCATGGGTCCCACGCCTCTTTAGTCCCGTGTGGTAGTAGGTAGTTCCCCCTCCTCCTCCTCCTTGTGTCCTCGCTGACTGTGGTGTTTTATTACATTTTATTACCAGCTTGTCCCACGCGCTTGGCTGCTGCGGCTTTCTGTTCACCTCCACGAACATAATCAATAACACCCCCCCCCCTCTCTCTCTCTCTGTCCCTCTCTGTCTCTCTACCTCTCTCTCTCTGTCTCTCTCACTCTGTCTATATCTCTTTCTCTTTCTTTCTCTACCTCCATCTCTCCCTCTCTCTCTCTCTCTCACACTCTCACACTCTCTCTCACTCTGTGTCTATATCTCTGTCTCTCTCTATCACACTATATCTCTCTGTCTCTCTCTATCACACTATCTCTCTCTGTCTCACTCTCTCTGTCTCTCTCTCTCTATCACACTATCTCTGTCTCTCTCTCTCTCTGTCTCTCTCTGTTTAGATTATCATAAAGAATCATCACTGGTTTTGTGCCTCAGTTTGCATTTTCAATAATTGGACACAGACCTCTTACCAGGTTTTTCTTTGTTGACATACTACTACTAATCTTACTACTAATCTTACTACTACTACCCTGAAACTCTTACTTTATATTTGCTTTCTCAATGGTGTGTCTCTCCTCCTCCCCCCCTGAAAGACTGGTTTCTCCACCAGCTCTACTGCGTGGCTCGGTCTCTCTCTGAGTCAGACTAACCAGCAGCATCATCATCATCGTGTTCTAGTCCCCACTGCAGCACGCGGGTGTTGTGTTCTAGTCCCCACTGCAGCACGCGGGTGTTGTGCTCGTGTTTAGTTCTGGTTGCCCCTCAGAACTCACCTATTGACCCATTAAAGTCTGTGGTGTGACCCTCCCTCTGCTATTTAAAATGCAAAAAATGCCTTGTTTGTGTGTCATCTCTCTCTCTCTCTCTCTCTCTCTCTCTCTCTCTCTCTCTCTCTCTATCTCTATCTCTCTCTCCCTCCCCTCTCTATCTCTCTCTCTCCTCTCTCTCTACCTCTCTCTCTCTTTCTCTCTACCTCTCTCTCTACCTCTCTCTCTCTACCTCTCTCTCTCTTTCTCTCTACCTCTCTCTCTACCTCTATCTCTCTTTCTCTCTACCTCTCTCTCTCTCTCTCTCTCTCTCTCTCTCTCTCTCTCTGAGACTGACCTCTCCCTCTCTCTCTCCCCTCTCTCTCCTCTCTCTCTCTCTCTACCTCTCTCTCTTTCTCTCTACCTCTCTCTCTACCTCTCTCTCTCTTTCTCTCTCTCTCTCTCTCTCTCTCTCTCCCCTCTCTATCTCTCTCTCTCTCTCCCCTCTCTATCTCTCTCTCCCCTCTATCTCTCTCTCTCCCCTCTCTCTCTCCTCTCTCTCTCTACCTCTCTCTCTCTTTCTCTCTACCTCTCTCTCTACCTCTCTCTCTCTTTCTCTCTACCTCTCTCTCTCTACCTCTCTCTCTCTCTCTCTCTCTCTGAGACTGACCTCTCCCTCTCTCCCTCCCCTCCTCCTCCAGATCCGGGTGGTGAACGCCTTCCGCAGCTCCGTCTCGCTCTACGAGGAGAAGCCTGAGTCCCGGAGCTCCATCCACAACTTCATGACCCACCCGGAGTTCCGGATCGAGGACTCTGAGCCCAACATCCCCCTCATTGACGACACGGACGCCGAGGACGACGCCCCCACCAAGCGCAACTCCGCCTCCCCGCGCAACACCACGCCCACCCCGCCCTCGCCGGTCACCGCCACCACGCCCCCCGCCACCACCGCGCCCGAACCGGTCAACAACGCCGTGTCCGACCCACCCTCGTCGGTCAACGCCACGCCCCCCGCCCCGCCCTCGCCGGTCAGCGCCACGCCCCCCGCCCCACCCTCGCCGGTCGGCGCGCCCGTCTCTCAGTCCCCCAACCAGAACAATAACGCTGTGGACAGCAACCATCTCTCCCCGGAGGTCAACAAGTCGGGAACCCCCTCTGCCCCGGCCAGCCCCCTCCACAGCCTGGAGACCTCCCTCTGATCTGACCCTTGACCCCCTCCACAGCCTGGAGACCTCCCTCTGATCTGACCCCCTCCGCAGCCTGGAGACCTCCCTCTGATCTGACCCTTGACCCCCTCCGCAGCCTGGAGACCTCCCTCTGACCCCCTCCCTCTGATCTGACCCGGCCTGCACCCTCCTCCTCATCCTCATCCTCTTCCACCTCCTTCAGGCTTTTATACCCACCACGAAAAAGATGGCCGCAGACAAAGGAAAGGAAACACTAACGTGGAGAGGGGAGGGGAGAGGAGAGGAGGGGAGGGGAGGGGAGGGGAGGGGAGGGGAGGGGAGGGGAGAGGAGAGGAGAGGAGAGGAGAGGAGAGGAGAGGAGAGGAGAGGAGAGGAGGGGAGAGGAGAGGAGGAGAGAGCAGCTGAGCTGAGTGGAGAGAGCAGAGGAGGGGAGGGGGACAGCTGAGTGGAGAGAGGAGGGGTGGAGTGAAGGAGAGGAACAGCTGAGTGGAGAGAGGAGAGGAGGGGGTGGAGTGAAGGAGAGGAACAGCTGAGAGGAGGGGGTGGAGGAGGGGGTGGAGTGAAGGAGAGGAACAGCTGAGAGGGGGTGGAGTGAAGGAGAGGAACAGCTGAGAGGGGGTGGAGTGAAGGAGAGGAACAGCTGAGTGGAGAGAGGAGAGGAGGGGGTGGAGTGAAGGAGAGGAACAGCTGAGAGAAGGGGGTGGAGGAGAGGAACAGCTGAGAGGAGGGGGTGGAGGAGAGGAGAGGAGGGGGTGGAGGAGAGGAGGGAGTGGAGGGAGAGGAGAGGGGGAGGAGGGAGTGGAGGAGTGGAGGGGAGGAGAGGGGGTGGAGGAGAGGAGGGAATGGAGGAGAGGAACAGCTGAGAGGAGGGGAGAGGGAGTGGAGGAGAGGAACAGCCGAGGAGTCATCAGGACGTAGGGCTCTTCTCCAACCCTCTGCGACTCATGGACTCCAGCCTCCTCCCTCCTTCATAACTTTGTTTTTTGTTTTGTTTTTTTCTCGGTGAACGAGGGGTGATTATAAACTCAGATTGAAAGTGACCTGTTTTTATTATTATTATTATTATTATTATTATTATTATTATTATTATTATTATTATTATTATTATTATTATTATATTATTCTTTTAATTGAGGAGGAAGCTCTCCTTCTGGCTTGAAGATCGGCTGTAAGAATTTGACAGAACCTTGTAGCTTCTCTTATCTGATGGTGTTGTATATTTATCTCTTTGCTCATTCAAACACTTATTTCTGCTCCGTTGGCTGTTAATATTTTAATATTTTGAATTATTTATGTTTTTTGGAAGAAAAGCAGGTCTGTTTACAAAGTTTGTAGATACTTTTTTTCTGTTTGTAGGCGAAAGAGCTTCCTGACGTATCGCAGAAAACATGGGACAGAGTAACGATTGAATGAGGACTATTTCAGATACTGCTGTATTTTCAGGAGAAAGGGGGTTTCTATTGAAACTTAACTATTTTTTCCTGCAAGTTTTATTTGTTATATATTTGTAGATATAGAACCTTCTAGCCAAACAGATAAACACTAAGGCTTGTATAGTGAAGAGGTCCGTCGAGGGGAAAGGAGTTTTCAACGGAAGGGTTTGGGGGCGAGACAGAATAAAAATAAAAAGGACCTCTTGTCCATTCACATTTCTATAAATATTTACTACATACATCGCTTTAACAGATTGAACAGTTCAATTTTCCATGTTCCCAAGAAACTCTCCCGGGGTTTCGTATCTCATTTCATCCATATTGTTTCAGTGGTCTGGTTCTCGGGAGAGGCTCTTGACAGTCTAGGATTTCCAAATGTTGAAAGCTTCATTCGTAAAAGAATAAAAAGAATACAAAAAGAAAAAGGGAGCCGCTTGTTCTACACGTTCATAACCAGTTTTGTTTTTAATCTCCAGTTTGTCTTCAATAAAGCTTCAGTCCCTGCCAATGTACAATATCTGTTTACTCAGGCATAGAAAAGGATTTAATTGAAAAGGAATCTATTAAAAGAACATTTTAACTTAACATTTTATGTCTTTGGGTAGTAAATGGTTGTCTTGGTTAGAAATTAAATAAAAACGCAAGTGGATTCTTTTCATTCAACCTTTTTAAGATTTATTTTTATGGAAAACTTAATTTTCCCCTCAAGAGTTCTGGTTTTGTTGGTATTTCCAAAAAATTGAAAAACAAAGACAAAAAAAAAGTTTGTATTTTTCTTCATCTTTTTCCATAAGACTCCTGTCATACTTAAGCGTTGCTGCATTTGATTAGTTTGTAGAATATTTTTCACACCTGACTGGAAACACTAAAGGATTTGGACACGTGCATTTTTTCAAGAATAAAAGGACTAGATGTACACTGGTATCTGCACATGGTACTTTATTTCATAGTGTCCCTTGGGAAGAATTTTTTATACAAACCACACAAATTGTACCTTTGTATTTTTATGACAATGCAGATAATACCTTTCATCCTACTGAACCCGTTTTTGGAGGATTTGACACAAAATTATGTAGTTTTTTGGGGGCGGGAGGGTTGTGATCGGTTCTGACAGGAATCTTCTTCTCAGGGTGCAACGGGTTTGGAAGAGAAACAGGCTTGTTTAAAGCTTGCACTTCTACTATATGGACACGTTTTTCATGGTTGGGAAGTTTCTTGTCAACCATAGGGGATGTTTTTGGTCGGCAGGGTACAGATTGTTCCCTCTGGCCGTCAGCTGAGGTGTGACGGAGGTCAACGATTTGTTCAGGAGTTCAATCACAATAATTCTTTTTGGGGGGGGGGGGGGGGTTGTTTTCCTTGTGTTTTACAGATGAAGCAGCGTGAGAATTGCTACAAACTAAGAAATGAGTGGAGAGAGAGAGAGAGTCCATAGGAGGAGGTCGTTCTGTAGCTCCTTCCTGGAGCGGGGAGGAATGTCCATCTGTTTTATGGATTATTATTTTTTGTATCTTTTAACATTTGGAAATAAAAGTACTTCATGTCTGTTTATCTTGAGCAATTTAAATGGTTATTGTGATTGGATTTACATTTGAAACTTGTCGAGTAATGTGTATGGTTTTTAAAAATAAAAAATGTATTTAGCCTAAACTCAGGGCCACGCTTGTCATTTATCTTACAACCTGCCTGGATGCGTGTAACCTGCGAGGCGGCAGCTACGCGATTGGCGCAGAGAGAAACGTCACTGGCCAATCAGATCGCGGAACCCGAACGCGGAACTGCAAGTGTATTGGTAAAAGACTACACGCTGCCTGGATCGTACATCTCTGCATGGAAATATAGACTGGGCCTAAATTAGTCTTAATCTACGCAAGGAAATGTTACATTAGGCAGTGATTTAGCCTGCCCTGCCCTCTAGTGGTAAATATGAAAAGTGAAATATGGTAGAGTAGAGACTTGAAGCCTGCAGCCAAAAATGACATTCTTGATTATCGCTGGGCCTATTTTATGTATAGCTAGTATACACAAGTACATACCTCTTTTGAAGACACTAGTTTGCCAGAGATCCATTATGTTACAGCCAGAAAGTGCAACAAAACCCATTGCTATAAAGTGTAATCTTTTTTACATTGTCATGCTGTATACTTGTTTTGAGAAGATACTGCCTGGTGCACCCAGGGCCTGTATAACAGTGTTATGTACCAGTGTTTTATATGCAGTTCAAGCCATGGGTCATTAACCCTTTCACTACCAACGGGTTAACCCTTTCACTGCGACAATACAGAAGGTCCTTTCACTGCCACACGATAAAGGGTTAAACCCTTTCATTACCACCCTACGGAAGGTTAACCATTTCACTACCACACTAACCGTATGCAGTGTGGTAGTGAAAGAGTTGACCTGTGGCAGTGTAAAGGGTTAAAGGAACATCTCAACATTATGGGAAATGCGCTCACCCGTCTTCTCCAGAGTCGGATGTGAAGATTGACACCAATTTCCTCCCTGTGTGCGTTCGGAAGAAAAGCTATCCGGCTGCAGGCTAGCCTAGCTTAGCACAAATGAATGGAAGCGGATACGGACCAGCTAGTCTAGCTGTTGACCAAAGACACCTCTCCCAGAGTTTTAAGCTATAGGCTAGTAGTCTGTATCCGCTTCCATTCCTTGGTGCTAAGCTAGGCTATCTTGCAGCCGGATAGCTTTTCTACTGAACACAGAGAGAGGTCAGGCGTCCCTACTAACACAATTGGCAGTGTTAGCGGGTGGGAAGCCGGTGGGGTATGAGTCCTGGTCGTTGTAATCTGCGACTCCTACAGGTCGGTTGGGCGTGAACCTCTGCACGCGTTACGTTCCCCCAGTGAAACTCCTCGCTGTCAGGTGAAAAGAAGCGGCTGGCGACTCCACATGTATCGGAGGAGGCATGTGGTAGTTCTACCCCCCCACCCAAGGCCGACAGTGGGGCAATGCGTGCAACGACCAGGAAGGGAATTGGCATAACGACTAGATGGGATGGGTGAAAAATACAGAAAGCCCAAAGAAATATATAATAAAAATGTATAAATGAAACCCTCTGATAGTAACCATGAAGAGATGCTTTGTGATGATGGCTTCATGTATGTCTCTAGTCGAGGAGACTAGGACAGCCCTACAGGGCCTCACTTTTTATTTTTTTATCAAATATTTTTTTATTTTTCCATTTTATACATAAAACAAGACAAACACAATACAATAATAATAAGACCACAGTGCCACAACAATAACAATAACGACATTAGCGATAATAAAAAATAATACATACAGAACATAAAAAACAATTTATACTATTACAGACACCACAAAAGACATTTCCTCCCCACTCCCACCCAGGACCAACACCCCAACCCCGCTGCTAGATGGTGGTCTTAACTTTCTCTCTTCTTCTCTCTTATCTCTTCTCTCTCACACACACAAATACATCTCTAGCTCTGAATGGAATATTGGAGCTATGTTTATAATATGTTCATGAAATATCTATATTAATGTATAGCAATTGCTGCTGTTGACGTGACGTACAATAGACCTAGAGATGACAAGTCGGCACAACAATCTAACCTAGTGCCGTGTTGTAATAGACAAACCAAACTCTAGATGGCAGTGTGCGTTCAGACCTGCACAATTCACAAGGTAACGCTTTCAATAAATTCTAGACTTTGATTGATTGATTCATTGATTCATTGAAAATTGTATTAACATATTGCAAAATGGGATACAATACAGTACAGCTCAATACACACAATTGTTAAGGGGATGCAGACCAGAGAAAGACTTTCGTCTTATTTACATCAGGGTCCCCCATTTTCAATTCATCATAACATACATACATGACATACAGTACAGTACGCAGTATGTGTGACAGTACTGCTACATCTAGACATTTATGACAAACCAGATCTACAAATATACAGTACTGTTTGTGATACAAAAAGAGTAAAAAAGAGAGTATACATTTGAGGGGGAAGAAACTACATTGGAGGAGGTTGGGTAGGTGGGGTGGGGGGATCTTGAATGGTGGATGAAACGAATGACCCTGCGTTTAGATGTTAAGTGTAAAGCTAGCCTTCATCAATAACAATATATGCCCATATATAATTTGAATCTCTAGACGTCACTTGTCACGCCTCGGGACATTATAACGAGGGCTTGGAGCAAAAGGGGCGTAAGTGACACCTTGGGCGATAAGTTGTTTTATATATCATTTTAAAGCTCTTGATGAGCTCTATCAAATAGTAAAAGGATAAGTTCACTATAATTTTACCTTTTCAAATAAAGGCCGAAAATATAAAGGCGTAACAAGCGGGAACCTTCAATTGAGTTAGGAGGAACGCCCTACCCACAGCTGTAAAGGAATGTGAATCATACCCACTTTCAAAACCACTCTCAAAGAACACCTATGGGAGACTGCAATTCGAAACTGGCCCCTGTAAATGTCCTAACCCAACCCCCTCCAATCAATATACAGTTTCTTCCCCCTCAAATGTATATATACCTATAAGTGGCGGGCAGGGCAGAGGTGGGTTCTTTCCTCTGGGCAGCAGGACGCTGAGCTCAGGAGCGCCCCCTACTGGCCGGGCAGCTTCTGATGCGTCGCTGTGAGGAATAAAAGCCCAACACAATGAATCACGTGACATGACGGTGCAATGCAACCATGAGCTCTCAAGTACTTTAATAGTTATTCGAAAATAGTTTACAACTGTGCTCGTTTTACAATAAGTCTTTGTGCAAAACATACCGAGCATTTTTAACAGTCTTTACAATAATGATGCACACCTTTCAGTCTGGCAGTCACTGAGTCAAGCAGGAGGCCACAGACCACCATCAGACCCAAGTCTCCATGATTTTTCCAGATGATCAGCAGCATCATGACGCATATCGGGCGAACACCTGCTCAAAGTCCCTCTGCTGGAAGGCGAGCGACCTCTCAGAGTCCAACTCCACATACACACCTGGGCTGGTGTCTTCATCATACAACTGCTCCATCAGGTACTGGGTGGTGGTGACGTCACTGGCCATGTCTTCACACGCCTGCTCCATGAGGTACTGGGTGGTGTTGACGTCACTGACCATGTCTTCACATGCCTGCTCCATCAGGTACTGGGTGGTGTTGTGAGGCGCCATTGCGCCTCGTGTACAGCAGTCAACGTCGTTGTTGTTGTTGTCGTTTACTGAATACATAGACATGTTCTCAATTTCTGCATGGTCCTGGTTTAGTATTAGCCTCGCAAGACGCGTCCTCTCGCAGTACTTCCTGACTGTGGCCTTCATGGTGCTGGTGGTGGTCTCGCGGTACTTCATGGCCTTCATGGTGGTGGTCTCGCGGTACTTCATGGCCTTCATGGTGCTGGTCTCGCGGTACTTCATGGTGCTGGTGGTGGTCTCGCGGTACTTCATGGTGCTGGTGGTGGTTGCGCGGCGAAACAACATGGAGGCCCCATCCTCAGACCTCACACAAAAACGTCTCAGCCTCGGCACGAACTTCATGGCTTTTCTCAAGTTGACGGTTGTTGTTTTCGGGGCACTTGTCTTAGTAGCCATCGTATCTAAACACATCTCACGGGAAATAGTCGTTTTTTTGTCAAAACTCAAAAGACAGCCGTTAGCTTGCGTTAGCCTTTAGCTGGAAGGCGACGTACTTTTCTAAAAAGGTCGAAAAAGTTGTGTATCTTCAAAGATGTCGCCTCTCTCGTCGTAGACGTTGCTTTTCGTAACTAAAGTAAAGCTGGTTACTGGTTAGGTATCAAATTGTGTAAAAGAAATTATGATCTGGTCCTAAACGCAACACGACGAGCTAAATAATCTCGAAATAATCTCACTAAACGAAACTGAATGAATGATCACACCTGTCAACCTTCCCGTTTTTCAACCTTCTCTCCCACCGTCCTCCCGTTAAAATGGCTGCAAATACCCTCCGTGACGACAGGTGGCAGCAGTGTAGATTAGACTGTTCGAACGAGAAGACAGTTGCTGACACCTTCTTCTTCTTATTGGGGTTTTACGGCGGTGTGGGGTTGTTCCCGGAGAGCTCACTCTCGGCCGTGGTTTCTCAGTGTATAATGTATGGTGCTCTCCCTCAACATGCGAGTAGGGTGAGACAACACCATTCTTTAGTCCAAATAATACCCTACTTTATACTATGTTATTGTCATTTGTTTAATGTAAAGTCAGTCTTACATTGGCACTGCTTTAACGTTGCATTTACCCATAATCCATTGCTGTATTAGACCCATGTGCCAGTATAACTTTTGTAAAGTAATGAAGCGCAAATGTAAAGTTAATCAATACACAATGAAACAATATCTTTATCTATATCGTACGGTTATGTATATAACCATAGTTATATGAACATAGTGACGCTCAGCGTCATATTGCAATACTCTTCATATCCAGTATTGTACTGAAATAAATTCTCACATGTACCTTTACTACCACCATCTGCCTGGCCACACACCCATCCGCTACCTACATAAGCAGGGGTGTGGACATACCATCATCTCCTTCCCAATCTTTCACCACAAGGCAAGATCAAGGGGGCCACAGTGAGTCCGACGCTGAGCGTCACTATGTTCATATAACTATGGTTATATACATAACCGTACGTTATATTTCACATAGCTCTGCTCAGCGTCATATTGCAACCCAGGAGCTGAGCAGAGCTGAGGCTCGACAAATGTACCCCGCTGAGGCCCCCCATAACCATCAGAACCAGGGAGGACCCGAGCCCCCCGAACCCCCCTAGCGGAAGACAGGAGGGAGCCGGATCCGACTGCGCGAAGAGACTTCAGCAACTCAACGCACAGGGTGAGCAGACCGTGGGGCGTACCCACGACTACACAAACGCACAACCCGCATGCCACTAGGGAACGAACGGAAGGAACAAACCCCCGTTACCACCCCTAATATCACGGGGTCAAGAGCAAAGCCCAACCCCGTGGCAAGGCCGTAGCAGCGGAGCGCGAAGGAGGACCCAGACCCAGAAGGGACTGGACCCCCCCCCGGAAAAAGGGGGCCTGGAGAGGCCAACGACGCCACAGCATCGAGACCTCACCAGGCGGTCACTAGTGACACCGCCCCCCACATCGCCAGCGTATTCGGACAGGGCCCATCCAAGAGCAGGCCCTTCCCCCCTATAGCACGCCGCCTAGCTCACTGACCCTGGCATACTCAGGCAGTCACCCATCCAAGTACAACCCAGGCCTGAACCTATACCGCCTCCGAAATCGAACGAGATCGGGCGTGTTCAGCTTGACATGGCTGTAAGCTCGAAGCACTCAAGAGGCTACACCCACAGCAGGAGCAGGCAGCGCATCAGGGAGACGACCCCCAGAAGATGTCGATCCCTCAATCCAGGCAACAGGCCACTCGACCTGAGCCTGGAGCACTGCGGACTAGACAGGCGCCAAAGGGGTCTGCTGAAAACAGCACCCCAGCGGAAGGGGCGTATGCTGGCATTGTTGTGCACCATGTCACAGCCTCCACAAAAAAACCCGACTCTCTAGAGGGGTCGAGGCAGAGAAGGCTGACACGATTGGCAGACGTCATGAAACGTGCGGGGGCACACTCAAGCGGCCTAACCCGAGAGTTGACTCCGCTACCAACACACCAGGGAACCAACCACCAAACATGAGGCGGTTGTTCCTATAACCCCTCAAGAAAAAACTCCAAAACACAACTGCGGGTATACACTGGCTATACCGCAGTACAAGTGTTTCAGTTTTCAAACAGGGGTTATCCCAGGCCTACAAGTCGACGAAACAATTTCAGACCGGGCCCGGCGGACCGGAACGTACACAGGGATGCCAGAGGAGTTCCATAAGAATCACCTCAACAGCCCCCTCCCAGCCATGCGTAAGCAGGAGAAGAGAGGGGCGAAAAGATTGGAGAAGGACCAGGCCCCCTTAGCACAGCGCAAGGTACAACACAACATGGACCAAGCAACAGTGAGGGGTAATACGTAGTAACACAACCACGAACATCTCCATAGCGTCAAACCCTGTGACACCCGGGCCGACCCGACATTTTCCCCCCTGAAAAAAGCACAAGTCCCTCAGGGTACCAGAACAGCAGATCTCCGTCCCTGGTGGACAACGGGTTAACTGATCTGGACCGGCGCGACCAGAACCAGTCCTGTGCCCTAATCACGCCGACATCCCCAACACTAGGAGGGGGGTAGGTACGCGTGTCGATCTAAAACATTATAGGGGGCGCCACCCAGACGGTCCCTTCCGTACCGTGCTCGGTGGCCCACCCCTCTACCTATGCTTTGATCTATTCCATTAACATCCCCCAGATATGAACGAGAATTCGTTGAGACAACACTGGCGCTCGGAAGAGACAAACTCCATCCCAGTTGCCCCATAAAAACGCTGTTTTAATAATGAGCAACCAAGGCGCGCAAGCCCATGCATGATTCAGAAGCACCCAGGGCCAGCACTATGTACACGTCGAGACCCAAAACACATCAATGGATAGTCTAACAAGACACCAGATACCGTTCCTCCAAGCCGCCTGGGAGAATGACAAGAAGCCGCTTTTTTCACAGAAAAAAAGACGGACATGGGTCCCATACGACGCGGCTGAGGGAAACAACACCCCGTCAACCATGCTCCATAAAAGAGGGGACGGAGAGCGACGTACCCTATGACGGGGGAAAAAAACCATGACTCAACAGACCATTACCAGCGAGGAGTCAGGGAACTCCCTAACCAATACCCTGTCAACCTGCTCCATAAAGGAGAGGACGGGGACCCCCAGAGAGACTTCCCACGTGAGCAATAGATTGAAAAGACATATTGCAACATTGAGCTATGTAACAATTGGATTAGGACTCTCCGAGGAAGAGGCTCTGAAAACTCTGAGGAGGCTCCCTCACTGAGAGGGAGAATCTGAACTCACCGAGGAGGCTCTGAACTCCCTGAAGAGAAGACTCTGAGACACCCTGAGGAGGAGGCTCTGACCCAATACACACACTACCAGTAGGGAGCAGAGCAGAAGAACAAACGTCTCTACTGCGTTGCATCACCCACCAAGCTCAATACACATACAACAGAGCAGAACTTCTTTTTAAGTTCTACTGACCTTGACAATCTGAGGAGGAGGCTCTGAAACTCTGAGGAGGCTCCCTCACTGGGAGGGAGGGTCTGAACTCACAGGAGGCTCTGAAACTCCCTGAGGAGGGGGCTCTGAACTCCCTGAGGAGGAGGCTCTGAAACTCCCTGTAACAGAGGTCCATAACATGGAGCCTGAATAACCCACGGAAGTCTTACCAATAGAAACGCGCCCAGTGACGTACTCTAACGTAATATAGCATGGGACCAGGAAACTCCCTCCCCCGCCCCCATACGCTGTAACACGCTGATCCAGCAACGTGACAGGAAGCCCGAAGGACAGGGGGTTTTAACCCCTGACCAATCAGAAAAACGGGAGGAAGGTTTACCAGTTCACCCCTTTATGACCCCTCACCCCTGATACGATGTAATGACAAAGTAGAGCCATGACACCAGTCATAGCATGCTACATGAAGCGTTTAACAGCTTCTCTTGACTCATGTGCAAAACCTGCCATCTGAATTTTACAAAGAAAAACATAGACCCAGAGAGGGCCCCTTTAAGAGCCCCGGTACCAGAGCTTACACATGTGACTTCTGTAGGCCAACACCTAACCCAGTTGTGGATCTAACGACACACACAACCCTCCATCACAACAAAAAAGGCAAAAGTACACTCTCACTACCGTAAGAGGAACGCCGTTTTTCATAACGAGAGAAGACACAAGTCATCGATTACGTATTGGCCACAGGCCTTGCTAAGTCCACATGATAGCGACCAAAACAATCTTTTCCCTAGGAAGAAATCGTTTTCTCAAGCAGGAGCACAACCCCAGCAGAAGCTGAGGGATTACACCGTATCCCCACAAACATAGTGAAACAATTATTGTAAACAAAACATGTTTGAGAGGAGGGGGGAAAGCCCCAGGGAAACCAGGGGGAAATCACCCTTACCCTCGATACGACTAGGTTGAACAGGTACTGCCCTGTTAATATGTGAACACGCTACCTGTTTATTGTCATCACAGGCTGAGAGAAGGACTCACCCCTCGATCATATGTCACTAAGCATAGCTTTGCAGGGTAAATAACCCAACTAGTTGTGAGCTCAACCACGTTAACTAACGTTACATGAACACACAAGTTCTCATCACAACCAAACCAGTAAATTTTTACTCACGTAAAAAACAACGCAGATTTTCTAGGTAGAGAGAAACTATACCAGCGACAAGACAATTCACACACAACACATGTCGTATCCCCAATGTAGTGCAGCAACATATGTTTTGGAAAACATCGTTATTACAAAACATTTAGAAGGGAAGGAAGGAAGAGGCGTTAAGCGTCCAGAAGGACTCTTACCTACACCCAGTGGTGCAGTCGCGGTCACACCCGGTTACACGCCGTGTTACCAGATCACTGAGGCAGAAGTACGCGCGATCGCGCACGGATGTGTACTCGCGTGTATGCGCACACAAAAATGCGCTGTATCCATTCGTTGTGACTAGTACCCGGCCACCGTTTTACATAACAAAAAGCGCAGGTAGACTAAGTGTCTGGGTGTTGGCTATCTGAATGCATCTCCCCCTTCATTCTGTGTGACACAGGCAGTGGAGGTGAATACTAATGTGGCTCGGAATTCGTGATGGGGGTCTACCTGCTTATGATATTGAATCAAGCGTCTGTGCTGCGCGCCAGCTTTCCACGCGCACATTCACACAAATAGAGAGCAAGAAGAGCTTGTATGATAGAAAGATTGCACTTGCGTATATGCGCTTGTGTGTGTGTGTGCGTGTGTGCGTGCGTGTGTGTGTGTATAAATCAGTTATGTGCGCATGCACATACCCGCGCGTGCGCGTGCACGTGGCGTGGCGTGTTACCAGTTCCCATATTAGGACTGCACCACTGCCTACACCCTGAGCGCAGGCTGAGAGGACTGCAAACATTGGTTAACGGCGACAGCCGGAGTCGAACCCGGTGTCTCTTGCGTTGGTGACGAGGGCAATGTCCGCTGCGCCACCCAGCCGCTACGTTCTCCATGTTGACGAAGTCCTCGCTGGCGGGGCACATGGTGTAGGGCCGACTAACATCCTCTGTCAAAGATGACGTCGTAGTCAGAGTGTTATGGCCTGCTATTCTCACTGCAATGTTCAACAGTGTAGCATTAAGCTAACAGCCAACTCAGGCCGACTGATAGCAACAAGCTAACGTTCCTAGCCTAGTGAACGCAACGAGCTAGCGCCGCAGCTAACAGCTAACTGGCTAACAGGTAGGCTACCCAGCTAGCACGCAAGCTAAGCAGCTATCACCTGAACTGCACACAAGAACACAATAAGCCACACTTCAGACAGGCCGCCGTCTGACTCCCTCCTCATCCTAAGAGAGAAGAGAAAAAAGAAGTCAACACAGTTTTCAGAACGGTGATTTAACAGACATACAGCGGAGTCTGCACAATTCCCTTATGGGCTGTAGCCGGCTTGAGCGTGGATCTTCCGATAACGAAAATCTAAACCCACTTTTCCTTGTGTTTAGGGAACTTTCAAGTTGAAAGATGGGACCTTCACGGGACAGAGAAGAAATCCGCTCGTCCAGAGACCCCGGGTTTTAACCACAGATCTCGGTCGCGGCCCACTAGATTGACTACCATGGGCTTCAAACCAGGACCCTCCCTCCGCCGTCTAAGAGGCAGAACAAAGGATACTAATCTGGGGCCGGCTTTTGTAAATTGTGCAGCTAATCCCCTCATAGCAACACAACTGGCACTCGCGTAGCAAAATCATCACTCACCCAGAGGTAGCTAGCTTCTCACAATAGCCGATGCCCCTCCTGCACAGTCCAGCTGTAGAACCGGAGGTTCAATACCTATCCAGCCGCAGCATGGAGGACTGCAGGTGGGGATTAGACCAGCGACGCAAGCCCCTAATACGAAAAAATACCGGTGGAGGTCAGAATGATCATCATCTTCCAGACACCCCAGTGGCGAAGACATTATCGCCGTATTTTCTCGAAAATAGTGAGAGAGAAAACAAAGATATAATGTCAACGTAGCTCCTCGATCTTCCACTTTCTTCATAAAATTCAGCAAACTGCAAAGTGGTGTATACAGGCACTTGACGTGGTGAAAATTGAAGAAGGAGATGATGGTATGGCCACACCCCTGCTTATGTAGGTAGCGGATGGGGGTGTGGCCAGGCAGATGGTGGTAGTAAAGGTACATGTGAGAATTTATTTCAGTACAATACTGGATATGAAGAGTATTGCAATATGACGCTGAGCAGAGCTATGTGAAATATAACTCTATCTATAGCAAGGACCACAATGGAAATAAGTCTTGACTTTTGTGTAGCATCCTTGACGTTTTTCTGGAATCTTGTATTTAAAAAAAATTTCGAATCAAATTAAATCAAATATCACATGTCAAAACTGTCTGAAAAGGACAAAGGTGTCCTTTGAGACTTATTTTTTGATAACTTTTCAGTGGTTATGTTTGTTTGTTTGTTTGTTTGTTTATTAACACAGTTAAACAGAAGTAAAAACAATACATAATAAGTTATAACGACTGTGAAGGAGAAGTTAGAAGCCTAGAGGCTTATCAAGAACGTCCCCCATTTTATCAAATCAAACATACAAAAATACAAAAATATGCATATTATAAAATACCAGAATACATTTTGGAATTTTTTTACTTTTTTTTTACTCTACTTTCATCCACCCTGTAGAATTAAAAGTTACACTCTTACCATTAAGGGACAAAATTGTCCTCTTGAAAATCACAATAAAAATATTATATGTTGAAATAATTTCCCAATTTTTTTTCCACACATCTTTTAATCAACTTGAGCCCTGGTCATAACCACCAAAATCTGTATTAATTTACAAAAATGTACCCTTTAAATGCCAGTGTGTGTGATGGCATCACAAATTATTGTAAAAAAAACCACACAAAAATATTAATATTTTCAATATATCAAATGCAAATTTTATTTTTCTGGGGGGGATTATTACAGGCTAGCATATGTCAATGATTAGCAGCAACACTGATTTGTATGGATTTTTTGTTTTTTGTAATGTCAGATTGAAAAAATAACTCACACTCTTACCATTAAGGGACAAAATTGTCCCCTTCAAAAACATCATAAAAATATTATATGTTGAAATAATTTTCCACTTTTTTTCCATAAATCTTTTATTCAACTACAGCCCTGATCATAACCACCTAATATTAAATACATTTGATCATTTTAACCCTTTAAATGCTAGTGTGTGTGATGTCATCACAAATGATTGTAAAAAAACACACAAATATTAATATTTTCAATATATCAAATGCTAAAAAAAAATCTGGGGGGGATTATTACAGGCTAGCATATGTCAATGATTAGCAGCAACACTGATTTGTATGATTTTTATTTTTTTTTGTAATGTCAGATTGAAAAAAATACTTCAAAAACGTCATACAAATATTATATGTTGAAATAATTTTCCACTTTTTTTTCATAAATCTTTTATTCAACTACAGCCCTGATCATAACCACCTAATATTCAATACATTTTTTTTTATATATATATATTTTTTTATTATTTTTTAAACATAAACATAACAACAAATTAGACTCACAAGCATTAACAGTAAACATCCAATGAAATCACCATTTGAATCATTATAAATGTAGTTTACGAGATATATACCTAATACTTGCTATCTAATACCCTACATACATATGCTCTTGCTCGCTCACCCCCTCCGGACCCCCACTTGGATAATCCATCCATTTTCTTCCGTTTCTTTTATTCTCTCCACCACTTCTAACCAGATTGCAATGTTGGTTTCACTGACACCTAAAATTCTTGCTGTAGATATTTCTAGATAAATCACATCGAGATAGGTAAGAACCCATACCTTCCGGCAAATTTTTTCCGGTTGAATCCATCGTGATGCTATCAGCTTTTTAGCAGCTGTGAGACCGGATAAAACTAGTCTCTTTAGCTGTATAGGGGCTGCAAACTGAAATACATCATTCAACAGCAATACAGAGGGATGTACAGGTATGTTCAGAGATAAGAATACTGATAATTACTGATAACACTTCTTTCCAAAATATCTTAACCGGTGGGCAATCCCAATACATGTGCATGAATGTACCCTCATCCCCATTTGTATATAAGGAACATAGGAAGTCTTGTTTAAGTCCCATTCTGTTCAATCTTATAGGAGTCAGGTATGTCCTATGAATATAATTAAGATTAATTTGTTGATGGTCCGGGTTACGTGACGCAATTCGAACGTTTGCCCAGACTTCTTGCCAATCAAAATCTATTTCCAAGTCTGGTATATCCCTCCTCCAGACTGAGTCTAGGGGGAGGATTCCATACGAAGACGTTAGTAAGTGATGATAAAAATCAGATACGAATCCTCTCGATGTCTCTCTTTCATAGAAGAATTTGTGATATCTGTGGTGCTCAATTGGTATCCTTAATGGGACTCCATGAGCCTTAAAACAATCCAATAACTGTGCGTAAAAATAATATGTGGAATGAGGTTACATTTTTTATGTATATCTTGATAGCTACAAAAACCCTGTTTGTTGAAAACATCTCCCAATGTGTGTATGCCCTGCTTTTCCCATTTGGGGTATCTTATAGGTTGTTTTCCAATAAGGAGTGCATTGTTATTGAATAGGGGAGTATGGCTATGCCATTTATGTTGGTTAGAATATTTTTTTTGTGTTTCACGCCATATCCGGATCACATGTGTAATAAGGGGGCCAAATTTCAATTCGCATTGCTTAATTGATAATATGGTGTATACTATGTCCTGCAGTCTATGTGGTGCTACTATATATTTTTTTTTTTTTTTTTATTGGTCTTTTTCCCCCTCCATTTTTCCTCCGATTTTCTCCCATCCCAATGTTAGTCGTATGCCAATTCCCAGTCCCTTCCTGGTCGCTGCGCTTTACCCCCCACAGTCAGATCATTTGGGAGAGTGGAGGCTACCACGTGCTTCCTCCGACACACGTCCAGCCAATCACCGCTTCTTTTCACCTGGCAGCGTGGATTCTCATTGAGAGGGCGTAGCGTGTGGGAGGACCACACTATCCCCCTCACGTCCAATCCGCGCTTAGCAGGCGCCCCGACCGAACTGTAGGAGTCGCTGTTTACAACGACCCGGACCCACCCCGCCAGCTTCTCCCACCCTCTGATACAGCCAATTGTATCAGTGCAGACGGCCAGCCAAGCTGGTGACAACCCCGGAGCTGTGAGCTGGATTCGAACAGGCGAACCAAGCTCACAGCTCCGGGGCTGGTGACGAACGCAATCTCCGCTCGACCACCTAACCGCCCTTACTATATTTTCTTCTAAGTTTTTCCAGGATACAGATGCTTGGGAGTCAAACCAGGTTGTCAGTGGTCTTAAAGAGTACGCTTTAAAATAGTGGTAAAAGTCTGGAAATGCCAAACCTCCGTCGGTTTTGTTTCTCTGTGCGGTGGATCTTTTTATTCGTGGAGGTTTATTATTCCAAATAAATGTATATGCGGTGGAGTGTAATTTTTTCCAGTAACCATCAGGAGGGGGTAACGGTAACATTGAGCTAATGAAGTTGATTCTAGGTAAAACATCCATCTTAACTATTGATACTCGTGCCTGTACTGAGTTTTTAAGTTTGGACCACCTGTCAAAGTCATATTTGATCTTATCTTGTATTTTTGTGTAATTGTACTTCACCGTTTGGCTTATAGTAGGGAATACCTCAATTCCTAAACATCTGAAGTGTTTAACCATTGGTATTTCTTCTGGAAGGAGTATATTCTTTGCAGGGGCATTAAGTGGAAGGAAAGCCGACTTTGGCCAATTTATCCTAAATCCCGATAGATTGCCAAAGTCATCAATCAACTTGAGAAGATGAGGCATTGAGGTGTTAGGGTTTTGCATGAATAATATTACGTCGTCCGCATATAAACTAATATGATGTTGTGTGCCCTTAATTGCGATTGGTTCTATGGATTGGGATTGTCTTATATATTGTGCTAAAGGCTCTAATGATAAAGCGAATAGTCCGGGACTAAGAGGGCAACCCTGTCTGGAAGAGCGCGATACCGTAAAGATTTCGGAGGTGCTTATACCTGTTGTAATCATGGCCGATGGGTCTTTGTATAATACTTTAATCATATCAATGAATCCTTTTCCTAACCCCATCCTTTCTAATACTGCCCATAGATAAGACCATTCCAACCTATCAAAGGCTTTCATCACATCCAGGGACAGCATCGCCTTAGGTGTGGTGTCATCCTTGCTGGCATCTAGCACATGTAGTAACCGTCTTATATTATCCGTGATCAAGCGGCCTCTTATGAAGCCAGTCTGGTCAGGATGAACTAAAGACGTCATATGCTTTTGAAGTCTGATGGCTAATACCTTGGAGTACAGCTTGATATCGGTTCCGATGAGGCTTAAGGGTCTATAACTACCGCAATCGGTGGGGTCTTTGTCTTTTTTAAGGAGGACTGTTATGAGTGCAATATTGTCTTTCTTATGAAAGTTCCCCTCCTTGATTGAATATAGAATCATATTAAGTAATAGGGGTCCAATTACATCCCAACATGAGAGGTACATTTCTGGTGGGATACCGTCTCTTCCAGGAGCCCTACCACTTTGCATTTCAGATATGGCCTCCCTAAGTTCATCTAGTGTGATGGGTGTTTCTAACTGTTTAGCGTCATCCTCTGATAGTTTGGGAAGGTTAATTTGATTAAGATATATGTCCATTTGTACAAGTTGGAGTAGAACTCTTTGAATGTCTCGTTGATTTTTTTAGGGTTTGTAACAAGTCCTTGCTGTGCCTTAATGGTAGTTATATCTGCAAGTTTTGCGTTGGCTCTTAACTGCATAGCTAGTAGGTGACTTGGTTTAGAACCATGAAAGTAATGCTGTTGTCTTGTGCTATGTATTTGAACTTCAGATTGTTGTTTATAAATGGCATTCATCTCTTTTTTTAACACATTAATTTGAGTTTCCAGTTGAACCGAGTAGTTGTATTGTAAAGAGGAAAATAACGTAGAGTAAAGCGTTTCCAGCTCTGCCAGTTTTGAACAACGATTCTTGCGTATTTTTGAGGAAAAGTTCCCGGTGAAATCCATGATCAATCCCTTTACCGACATCCATAATATTCTGGGGTCCTGTACCGATTTCGCATTCTCCAGTAGGAATACAGAAAGAGCTTCTTTGAATTGTGTAATGAATTCCTTGTTTTTCAGCAATATCGAGTTAAATCGCCATCTTGGGGCTAATGATCCTTTTAGGAGTAAATAACAGTGATCTGATAGTGCATTGGGTACCATTTCCACGTCATAGTTATCAAATAGTCTAGGGGATGCAAAAACATAATCTATTCTGGAAAGTGTGTTAGGTCTTGCAGATCGACAAGAGTACTTTCGGGTCGTAGGGTTGAGTGATCGCCATAGGTCATTTACACCTGTATTCTTAGCCCAATCCTTTAACGCATTAGATTAATTTTTCTGGTCGCTGGAAAAGGTGGGATAAGATTTATCCATCCCGGGATCCCAAATGGCATTAAAATCTGCGCCAATTATAAATGAGTATTCAGGAAGGTTTAACATTGTTCTGGTAAGTGTAGCGTAGAAGTTAGCCTCGTACAGATTTGGGGCATATGCCGCTACCAACGCTATTTTCCTATTCCTGTATAAAATTTTAGCTATGGTTATCCGACCATCTGTATCAGACCATACTTCCTTCAATTCAATATTCAGCGCGCGTGCACGTGGTGCGTGCAGTGGTGCGTTATTGAAATCATCTGGGGTGACACGCACCACGTGCACGCGCGCTCCCGCGAATGCGCATTTAATGTCCCCTCGCTTGGGCACAGACTAAAGACAGTGCCTAATTGCCTCTACGAATGGAATGTAACACGTCTTCACAACAAGTTAGGTGTGAATGTGTCTGAGAACGTAGGGCCGGGCGATATGGAAAAAAATCTTATCGCGATAACGATATGATAATTTTATTTTATTTCTCGATATCGATAATTATCGAATTGTTATAAGTATAAAAAAAAAAAAAAAAAAAATGTTTTTTACAACAGATGTATGTTTATTTTGCAGCAATTCTTTGTCATTGCCGCCATCTTTAGTGTTACATCCCCTCACACTCCAGTTCTCAGGCTGCAGCTGGTTTAAAAGCTAAAGTAAACCGGCTTCTCTGCTGGCTGTGGCTCCAGAGGAGTTGAACAGTTCTGGCTCTGCTAGTTTATTTTCGATCTTTTGGCGCTTTTTTGGTGGACAAACCACCGCACATGTGCACTGTGACTCGTGACTGGAGTCTAGTTCTGCTAGCACACATAGCCTACTGTGTACAGATGGTTTTAAAATGTATTTTAAATTAGAAAGCAAACAAAATAAATGGACAAGAGAAAAAGAAATCTGAATTAGGTCAGTATTGTCATTTGGACAAGCAAAGCCATTACTTTAAGTTGCAGGCAAGAAAGACAAGTCTGTCCACTGTCTCTGGTTTTAAAACTGCCCTGTTGCAGATATAAAATTAGATATAAGATTATTAAAATATATCGCGATATTTATCGTTATCGTTATATCGCCCAGCCCTAGAGAACGTATTTAACACACCTGACGACCAGCGCTATTGATATGCAAATAGCGAGTGAGCTTGCACACCGTGCTACCCCGTCCCATGAACAACGCATGCCTGGGTGCGTGTCACCCCAGATGATTTCAATAACGCACCACTGATGGTGTCCATGCCTAACAAAGATTAAAAGGATAAACTATCCTGCACGTTGTGCTGCCATTGTCAGCCTCTTCAGGCGAGTTGAGGAAAACCCTTTCTCCTTGTTTATCGACAATACGAAGTCTTGCAATGCAGGGTACATCAATGTGGGAGTGTGTTTCCCCAAATAGAGTTGAGACATCACCGTCTTGTACTTGGCCCGCAAGGCCACCACTTCCCGACAATAATCTTCAAAGAAGTATATTGACACATCCTTGTATTTCAGATTGCCTTTCATCCTGCGCGTCTCCCGAATGATCATTTCTTTTATTCTGACTTGACGTAGGACAACCATGATCACTCTAGGTCTGCCGTTATTGTCGTTGGATCGGGTCCCCAATCTGTAACATTGATCCACCTCAGGTACCATAGGAAGGATAGTTGGTCCCAGGATTTTCTGTAATTCTGTCGCAAACGCTTCAGGATGTGTGCAGCTCACCGACTCGTCCAGTCCGACTATACAAATATTCAGCTTGCGAGTTTGATATTCCATCTCGAATATTTTAGCTTTTTGTTCTTCATTGATTCGCTTAAGCTCAGCCGTTATATCGTTGAGATCCGTCTTGTGTTCTTTGTAGTTTCCCTTCATCTCAGCCGTTAACTTATCGTTGATCTCATGTCTTTGTAGATCAGACCAAAATTCTGTTGATGTTCTTCCAAACCAGTTTCCAGTGCTACGGTGCGCTTCATGTGCGTCGGCAGCCACCCTTAGCGGTTCGATATTGCATTCGATAGATTCTTTAATAGCATCTACTTTTTCGGCTATTTCAGTTATTATTCTTTCGGTTATTGTTTTCTCCATTCTCCTCGTCAAGTTTTAAACGCATTGGTGATATATAAATATGTTTTTAAAACAAAAATAAAAAAAACAGGTGAGCAGCTCTGTCACATGCGACTACTCCATAGACGGGCTATTCCGGAAGTCATATTCAATACATTTTATAATTGTAACCCGTTAAATGCCAGTGTGTGTGATGGCAATATTTTCAATATATCAAATGCAAAGTGGAATTTTCTGGGGGGGATTATTACATGCTAGTATATGTCAATGATTAGCAACAACACTGATTTCAAAGGATTTTTTTATTTTTTTGTAATATCAGATAACATAAAATACTCTGCCAATAAATGCCAGTGTTAAATAGAGACCATGAGTAACTATGCCAAAGTTACTCATAAAGTAAAAAGGTACTGTATAGTTCAAGTCTCCTTGATAACAGAGGTCAATGTGAACCCACTGCTCCCATGACCTCATAATAACATCACCTCTTAACCCCTTGCTAGTTTTAGATGGGAGGCCGAGTCTGTCTAAAGTGAACTTGATTGATCCATGTTGGCAGACTACACAATATTACAATAACATATACTCTGTAAAACCAGATAAATAATTTCATTAACGGAAGCCTCTAGAGACCTTCGGCCTCCCATCTATTTGTAGTGCAGAGTCCTATTACTTTATTTTACACTAGAAATTAATACAACATCACTTTGAACAAGAACATGTTTATTTTTCAACAAAAAACAAAACATTCAAACGTGTATGTGAGTGAGTTCAGTCTTGGAGTTCAGGGTGAAAGAAGGCCATGTAGGCCGAAACATGTCGGATTTAAAAAAAAGATTTTTCTAAATAATGTAAGCCACTAAAGGCTTTTTAAAAAATTGTAGAGCTGCCTTGGATCTCAACCTTTCTTTTATACTGCCACACCTGTTACAAAGACTGAACTCACTCACACACACGTTTGAATGTTTTGTTTTTTGTTGAAAAATAAACATATTCTTGTTCAAAGTGATGTTGTATTCATTTCTAGTGTGAAATAAGGTAAAGGGTTAAAGGGTTAAAATGATCAAATGTATTTAATATTAGGTGGTTATGATCACGGCTGTAGTTGAATAAAATATTTATAGAAAAAAAGTGGAAAATTATTTCAACATATAATATTTTTATGAAGTTTTTGAAGAGGACAATTTTGTCCCTTAATGGTAACTGCAGCCTAGTTGATTGTTGAGTAATTTCCAAAGTTCACATGGTTTATTTTTGTTTTCCTCGGTTTTGTCATTGATGATTGATTTTTTTTTGCGCAGTTTTGATCATGGAGTTTACGTCATTTCTTAGTCTGTTTCTTTCTAGTTTGAGTTCAGTCACGTGGGCTTGGAGTTCACTGCTCGTGCTTTTGGTAAGCTTTGACTGACTTTTACCATTCCCTGATGGTTTTCTAAAGAAAAGCTTCACGTTAATTTATTCCATCCCATGCTCATCTAATTTCAACATAAAGGTCTATTTCTGCTGAATATTTACATGGTTGCCTCCGCCTTCGGTGTGAATGTGAGGAACAAAAAGTGTAAAGTACTACCGGTACACATAAATTCAACACTGTAGCACTCAAGTTTGACCACTTTGATGAACATTGTTACTCAGCTGATAGAGTTGTACCCTTCCTGCTGACTTGTCGTACAAAACTTGTAAGTCATTTTGGATAAAAGCCTCAGCTAAATGACTAAATGTAAATGTAAACAATAAAAATACAATATAAAATAGAAACACGGATGTACAGATCTACCTGAATGAAAAGCCAGTGAGAAGAGGTGAGTCTTTAACAAAGATTTAAACATCATAGGGTTGGGGGCAGATCTAATATGTGAAGGTAAACTGTTCCACACATAGATATGTATAGATATCTATGGTTCCATAGCTTGGGGGCATATTTGAGCCTAGATTTAGGAACAACCTCATGTCCCACTTCCTGTTGTATTGCATATGAGTGTCTTCCTGTTATGCCCTCTTCTTCTTCTTCTTCTTCTTCTTCTTCTTCTTCTTCTTCTTCTTCTTCTTCTTCTTCTTCTTCTTCTTCTTCTTCTTCTTCTTCTTCTTCTTCTTCTTCTTCTTCTTCTTCTTCTTCTTCTTCTTCTTCTTCTTCTTCTTCTTCTTCTTCTTCTTCAATGAATTAATGGCAGATCGCAACCACTAAAGGCGCATACCGCCACATACTGTACAATCCATTAAACCCCATAACACACAAAACAAAAACCCCATCCCTAATATCACCACCCTATCCAAACTTAATCTATGCGTCAATCATTGCCTCCTGTGGGCTGACTCTGGCCTTTTTGAACACTCACCACCACCTTCCCTAACTCTCTTACTTGATCACTCTCAACAACCTTCTTCCCTAACTCCCTTGATACTTGCCCCATTGTCAACCCCTTCATACCCAAGTCTAGTACTGCTGCTTCAACTACTAACTTTAACCTCTCTGTCCTACTGCTAACCATCACTATTGTATTCACTACTCTTGTCACAAATGCCACTATCTCCAACTTAACCCCCCACACCCTCTCTTTCTCCTCCTGTACTTCCTCTACTGACAAATGCCCTTTTCTAAACCCCTGATCCTCACCTTGCTTCCCCTGATCCTCCTGCACTACCCTTACTGCCAAATGCCCTTCTCCTTCCTTACCTTGCTTTCCCTGTCCTACCTTCCTAACTGCCTCTGCATACGAAATCCTATCATCCCTTCTCACCTGCTGTACCACTACCTCTCGCTTCATTGCCTCACAACCCCAATACGCTACACTATGCTTCCCACCACAACTACAACACCTCGGCTCCACTCCCTGTTCACACTCCCCATACTTATGCTCCCCACTACATCTACCACATCTCTGTCCCTTCCTACATGACCTAGCTATATGACCAAACTCCTGGCACCTGTAACACCTCAACGGTTTCGGCACAAACTCCCTAACCCTATATGCCAAAAACCCTAAAAATACTCTCTGACTAACCTCACCCTCAACTGAATAACTATCGTCCCTGTCACCTCCTTCTCTCTTCATCCTATCTACACTCTTAACTTTCCCGTTACGTTTGTCACTCCTCAACTCTTCTAACAGCTGCTCCATACTAACCTTAATTGGAATTCCACTAATCACCCCCTTGCACCCACCATCCCTTTTCTCCCCTACTATCACTACTCTACAGACCTTCACTTTGCCAATGCTCTTCATTTCCCTTGCCTTCTCTACCTGCACTACACTTACACACCCTATAAACAAGTTCCCATCGTCTAACACCTTTCCGTACCTTACCTCTCCTAACTGTGCTCGAATGAGTTTTGACAGCTGACTCGGCTCTATGTTCCTAACTCCGTCTACTCCCTCAAATCGTACCACTACATTCAACCCTACAAACTCCTTCTCTCTACCCTCATCCTCTGACCCACTCAAGCTATCTCCCCCCTCTTTCTTCCTCTTACTCCCCTTCCCCCCACTTTCCCTGCTCTTTTTCCCCACCTTTTCCCACACCTCTCCCCCGTTTTCCTCACCTACTCTACACTCCATATCACTATCCATCCCCTCTCCTTCATCACGGCCACCACTTGCTCCACCGCCCCTGGCTCCCGACGTCGAACCCTGGGGGGAACTAGGGCCCGATAACGGCGCCATACTTCGTTCACTCCTACTCCTACTTCTGGCTCCCGACCTCGGGAGAGGATTATATAACCAGTCATCATCATCATCCTCATCCATGTTTCCTCGAGCACCGTCGCAAACTCCTCAACACTCTCTCTACCCACACAGCCACTTCCGCGTCCTCCACTCAACTACCAGCTGCACCACTCTCTCCCGACCGTGAACTTCTGTTATGCCCTCATCCCAGTTCTGAATGAATGAATGAATGAAAACTTTATTTAACAGATTGCAGAATGGGTACAATACAGTACGGCTCAATACATACAATTGTTAAGGGGATGCAGACCTGAGAAAGACGTTTGTCTTGTTTCCATCAGGGTCCCCCATTTTCAATTCATATAGACATTTATGACATACACAACATACATGACATTTATGGCATAGGGACATATAGGTATTTAGTACTGATACATTTGTGACATAGGCGGTATTCAAATATACAGTACTGTTACCCCTAGATCCTGACAGAGTATATACATATGATGGGGAGGGGACTGTACATTAGGAGGGGGTGGGTGGGTGGGAGGGAAATATACATACGGCGGGGAGGGAATAAATACATGCGGTGGGGAGGAGACTGTCTATTAGGAGGTGGTGGGGGTTTTGGGCATTTACGGTGGCCAGTTTCGAATTGCAGCCTCCCGTAGGTGCTCTTTAAGGGCGGTTTTGAATGTGGGCAGGGATTCACATTCCTTTACAGCTTTGGGTAGGGCGTTCCACATTGTTGTGGCATAATTGCGAAACGTGTTTAGTCCCTTGTTTGAGCCGAATCTGGGTTTAACATGATTTGTTGAGCTTCCTCTGGTGTAGTGGTTGTGGTATTCACTGACCTTTGGGAAGTATTTTGACATGTACATGGGCACCCCGGTCGTATAGTGTATCTTGTAGACCAGGCCCATTGCAAGTTGCTGTACTCTGTCGTCTACTCTAAGCCATCCTAGGTTGGCAAAGTGGGCAGGGGTGAGGTGGGTTCTGGGGTTCAGGTCAAGTAGTAGTCTGACCAGTTTGTTTTGTGATGTTTGTAATTTTGTTTTAAGCGCCTTTGAGGTGCTTTGGTACCATGAGGTGCACGCATAGTCATAGTACCCTTGAATGAGTGCTCCTGCCAGAGTCTTCAGGGTATTCTTGTTTACCAGAGAGGAGATCCGGTACAAGAATCTAGTTCGTTGGTTGACTTTTTTTATTACATTGGATGCCATTTTGTCACAGGAAAGATTTGCCTCTAGGATGGAACCCAGGTAGGTAATTTCGTCTTTCCTTGTGACAATATTGTCACCCACTGTAACTGAGAAGCCGTCGGTCTTGCTGAGTTTGTTATTTGAACCGAAGAGAATGGACTCTGTTTTGCCCATGTGTAATGATAGTTTGTTATCAGCGAGCCATATGCAGATTTTGCCTAGTTCCGTGCTGAGGGTTTTTTCAACCTGCAATTTGTTCTTGTCAGAGACCAGCAGGGCTGAGTCGTCCGCAAACAGGAACAAGTTGCAGTCACAGGCTGACGACATGTCATTTGCATAAATTAGGAAGAGTAGCGGTCCTAGTATGCTTCCTTGTGGAACACCACAGCTCACTGTGAGGGGGGGGGATAGAGTACCGTTTACCTCTACCATCTGTTCTCTCCCCTCCAGGTAGGATTGCATCCAGCTCACTGATAGGCTATCAAAACCAATTGCTTTTAGCTTGTCCATTAGAATGGAGTGATTGACAGTGTCGAAGGCCTTTTGTAGGTCCAGCATGACCATGCCGCAGTATTTGCCAGCGTCCACCTCTTGTTTGATGTGGTCGTTCAAATAGAGGAGGCATGTGTCAGTGGAGTGGGACGTTCTGAAGCCAGATTGGAATTCGTAGATTAGGTTTTTTTCCGCCAGGTACTTTTCGACCTGTTCGTAGACTATTTTCTCCATGACTTTCGAGGTGGAGGTAAGAATAGAAACAGGGCGGTAGTTGCCTGGGTCTAATTTGCTGGCACTTCTCCTGCCCGCTTCCTATGATCTGACCCCAGATCAGCACTCAGAGGAATGTTAGTACCTGATTGATTGATTGATTTGAAAACTGTATTAACAGATTGCAGAATGTGTACAATACAGTACGACTCAATACACACAATTGTTAAGGGGATGCAGACCAGAGAAAGACTTTCGTTTACATCAGGGTCCCCCATTTTCAATTCATCATATTAGGCCAGGGCTTCGCTATTTCTCTACTTACTTCTCTATTACTAGCCTATGGTGGTTGGTTGAGCTGTTCAATTTCACCAAAGGGGTTGTTTTAGTAAAGACTGGGTGATGACGTCACATGCCTGTAGTCTGTAACGTCGGTAGTCTTCCAGGTAACTATTTAGGTAGGCTGTTGACCTCCTTCTCATACTCTGCTGCTACACTGATTTGTAAGGCTTATTTATATCGTTAATATAAAATCCTAAGAATTGCATTTCAAACATGTATCTGATAAAGAGAAAGTCAGGGAATGATCTCGCGACGATAGTCGGTGAAATAATTGTGCGACAGAAGACTAGAAAAAGGTGGCTGGCGCCATCTGCTGGACAGAGGACCGCATACCGTGCCTCTAATATCCTCCTGAGCCCCCAGCAATTCATTTTTGTACACTGTAGTGCACATTCGGTTTAGCTTGATTCCTCTAATACTATACATGTCACTCTATTGAGTCCCGACGTTCCTTACAGAGGACAACCGTAGCTTTCCAATGATGTATCATGTGTTGGGTTGTGACCATGAAAACTTGCCTTTTTTGTCTTTTCAAAATGGCTGTCAACACAAAAGGCACAGGAAAAATGAAGATAAGCATGATATTTATATTTAAAATGTTTTTGAATGTTATATTTTGATTGTTTTAGTAAGTAAACATCTAAGGAGCATTTTGAGAGTTGTCAGAGTTAAACATATATATTTTCAGAGGAAAAACATGAATTGATTAATGTACACTGTAGTGCACATTAGGACTTACTGTATGTTTGTTTCATATTTATTTAGTAGACAGCTCTATGTAAGAGTGTGAGAGACGAAAGATGAAGAGCCAGATGAAGTTGATAAAGACCATCAGTCTTCTGGATGCTCTTCAGAAAATGGGCCTGCCTGCTACTGGGACAATTCAGAAGAATACAATTTGACGTTCTCTTTTCTTCTTTGTCACACACCCTTTTGGCCAGTGAAAAGACTGTGAATGTGGATGCAATTTTCATAATGCCTATGTAAGATTCTTATTGTTTTACGATCAATGGAGTCCGGTTGTGCACTACAATGCACATTTAGTAAAATATGAATAGAGTAAAGTAAAAAATAATAATAATAATATTAAAAAAAAAACATTGAAATGTGTTCTTTAGCACCCAAACACTTAAATTATCCCCAAAAAAGTGACAACACTTTTCCCCCCCTGGGTCTCGGGAGGCTATAACTGCTGTTACAGAAACGACTGTTCTGACAGATGTGTACTATTATTTATACAGAAAAAGAAATGCTTACTCACTGTCTAAATTCTGACTTTGATTTCAAACTCTAAAAGTAATGGAAAAAATAGTATACGAACAGGTCGAAAAGTACCTTGCGGGAAAAAAATCGAATCTACGAATTCCAATATGGCTTCAGAACATCCCACTCCAGACACATGCCTTCTCTATTTGAACGACCACATCAAACAAGCAGTGGCGAATCCTTATGAAAGCCAACGGAAGCCATGCCTCCCTAATATTAAAATATGAATTAATATCAAATATGATTTTTTTTTTTTTTTAATATAGTTTACATTCTTTTTCATCTGTGCATCTGTGTTATAATTTTTTATTTTTTTAAAATGTCGCCCTCTTCTCCTTCTCACTCCCTCTAACACACTGTCAGCCTCACTATGCTCACTGCAGCAGGAGAGGAGGCAGATGGTAGGTCTCTTTCTCCAGGCTTCCAGCATTATAGAGTCCAAATCCGATCCTAGCCAATCAGATTCGAGCTGACTGCCACAGCTGACTGCCAGAGGAAAACACTCAGCATATTTTCCCCTCTGCAACCCGTAACTGTTCCCACGGGCCGAATATTGCCCCGATCCTCGCGAGATTAAATCCACGGGGACCTCTCGGCGTGCCGAAGCTTTTCCTAAATCACTTCCATCATCGAAAACGAGGGGAAAAGGTCGGCTCGCGACCCTAAAAATGTCGCGTGATTTTAAAAACGCTGTATTAAGTGAGCCTATTATGGGATCCACGCGAGCTTTCTATCGTGGAAACATCTGGGCGTCCCGCAACTTTTACTCAATCACATGTAGCCCCTAAAATGCTTAGAAAAGGAAAACAGAAAGCGTGGAATAAACTAGCCGAAACGGAAAAGTGTCCCACGGGCGCGCCGTGATTCCGATCCGCGTGAAAATATTCACGGCCATAGATGAGACCGTGGGACACCTTTTTGCAACCGAATATGTGTCTCGAATTTGCTCCCACGCGGCGCGCAAAATCGTGCAAGGAAAAATCGGACCAAAAATTAACCAATGCTCCAGCAGTATTAATGACCCTGATGTAAACAAGACAAACGTCTTTCTCTGGTCTGCATCCCCTTATACAATTGTGTGTATTGAGCCGTACTGTATTGTACCCATTCTGCAATCTGTTAAATAAATAAAAAGAAAGTTTGACTGGCCGCCGAGCCATACTGTAGTGTACATGGTGACTGCTTGACTTAAAAAATAAAAAAAAATAAAAAAAAAATAATAAAAATATTTAATAATTTTTTTTTTAATAATTTTTTTTTGGCTTCCCCTGTTATTTTACCCACGCGACGCCACTGCAAACAAGAGGTGGACACGGGCAAATACTGCGGCATGGTCATGCTGGACCTACAAAAGGCATTCAACACTGTCAATCACTCCATTCTGATTGACAAGCTAAAAGCAATTGGTTTTGATAGTCTATCAGTGAGCTGGATGCAATCCTACCTAGAGGAGAGAGAACAGATGGTGGAGGTAAACGGTACCCTACCCCCCCCCCCCCCCCAGTGAGCTGTGGTGTTCCACAAGGAAGCATACTAGGACCGCTACTGTTCCTAATTTATGCAAATGACATGTCGTCAGCTTGTGACTGCAACTTGTTCTTGTTTGCGGACGAACTAGGCAAAATCTGCACCTGGCTCGCTGATAACAAACTATCATTACACCTGGGTAAAACAGAGTCCATTCTCTTCGGTTCAAATAACAAACTCAGCAAGACCGACGGCTTCTCAGTTACAGTGGGTGACAATATTGTCACAAGGAAAGATGAAATTACATACCTAGGTTCCATCCTAAAGGCTAATCTTTCCTGTGACAAAATGGCATCCAATGTAATAAAAAAAAAGTCAACCAACGAACTAGATTCTTGTACCGGACCTCCTCTCTGGTAAACAAGAATACCCTGAAGACTCTGGCAGGGGTACTACTCATTCAAGGGTACTACGACTATGCTTGCACCGAGTCATGGTACCAAAGCACCTCAAAGGCGCTAAAAACTAAATTACAAACATCACAAAACAAACTGGTCAGACTACTGCTTGACCTTACTGCTAGAACCCACCTCACCCCTGCCCACTTTGACTACCTAGGATGGCTTAGAGTAGAGTAGACGACAGAGTACAGCAACTTGCAATGGGCCTGGTCTACAAGATACGCTACACGACTAAGGTACCCATGTACATGTCAAAATACTTCCCAACGGTCAGTGAATACCATGACCACAACACCAGAGGGAGCTCCACAAATCATGTTAAACCCAGATTCGGCTCAAACAAGGGACTAAACATGGTTCGCAATTATGCCACATCAATGTGGAACGCCCTACCCACAGCTGTAAAGGAATGTAAATCACTACCCACTTTCAAAACCGCTCAAAGAGCACCTACGGGAGACTGCAATTCGAAACTGGCCCCTGTAAATGTCCTAACCCAATAATACACGAGACCCTCTTCTTGGAACCAAGTAAGGTTTTGTCGATAATCCGATGTACCCCACCCCCACAAACAATACTGTATTTGTAAATCTGGTATGTCATAAATGTATAGATGTAGCAGTATTGGCTATCTGTATGTCATGTGTATGTCATATATGTTATGATGAATTGAAAATGGGGGACCCTGATGTAAACAAGACGAAATTCTTTCTCTGGTCTGCATCCCCTTAACAATTGTGTATTGAGCTGTACTGTATTGTACCCATTCTGCAATCTGTTAATAAAATTTTCAATCAATCAATCAATCAACCAAACTCCAATGCAGGGCCCCTGAGACGGGGTATATAATCATCACACAGGGCGCAGCATTTCACTGTAATGTAGGTGTATTTTATAAGTGACAAATAAAACAAAACTTGAATGAATAATCCACTGTACACGAATGCCCTTAATTTTGTATTGCCTATATTTATTGAAATGTATAATATTGTAGCGTCCTCGCTGTTAAATGACTCACCGAGGCTGTTGTTGTTTCTCACTTTGTGTTTTATTCAACTTGGATATAGGTCTCAGTACAAGAGACTGGGTGCATCACCTCTGCTTGTAACGTGTAGTACTCATCTTGAACTTCCCTCAGGTGTACCACTCTTATACCTTCCCACAGTTCAGCCCCCGCCCCCTCCCCTCTACCAACCCCTGGCTTGCGCGACCAATAGCGTCACCTATTGCAGAGTGACAGCTCGGCTGACCAATCACACAAATGCCAGGGTCGCTACAATATAACCGATCATCTCACACTGTTTATTTTTCTCATATTTTTATATTCAGTTAATTATAATATTGTTTACACCCTTTATATATGATATGAAGAAGTCTTTATTTGTCATGCAGATTAACACACACATGCGAGATGGGCGACACACAGGAACACACACACATGCATTGGGTCACCGATGAAATGTCTGAATTTCCCCCAAGGGACCAATAAAGGAATATCTTATTATCTCATTTCACCACTCAACTTGAAGTGATTCCTACTAACTGTAATTACCCTCTTGTTCCACGGGGTGGCGCTATGTGGAGAATGGACAAACGAGACTCCCTAGGCAATCTGCGCATGCGCTGGTTGGAGAGTAGGTGCGGAAAGCGGACGATGAAAAGGAAGTGCCGTTCGACTCCGTATAAAAAGTATTATTGTATCATGTCTCCAGCACCATACCATAGCACTCCCATAGCCGTAGCTAAAACCACTTACGCCAAGGCTCTCATCAACATTTATTTTATCCCACCAGTGGTCTATCCGCATTTTCAAATTAAAGTTCTAATTGTACTTATTGTGCTGCTTCTCCTCCTCAATGGCTGACATTCCCAACGCCGCCATTAGGTCATCTAGGTTTCTCCAGTTGTCCACCCATATTAATTTTTTTTATTTGATTTGTATCGAACATAGAAACATAAAACAAGTTAAAAAAAAAGGGTAAATAGTCAGTCTATTTCCATACAATAAGTGTTCGAGAAGGAACAGGGGGAAGTTAAAATAAAACGGGGGGATGTCAATCCCTGCCCCTTGCTTACAATAGTTTACATTATAATTGAATAAAAATAAAATAATATAACAAATGAAAAATTAATTTTTTTTTTTTTTATATATCCAAATATGTAATAGGCAGTCACATTACTGCTCAAGCTCCTCTCTCGTGTCCATAAGTGCTGTTTATAGCTGCCTTTAAATTGGTTGATATTATCGCTTAATTTTATACTCCGATCCAGACCATTCCAGTGATACCCCACAAACTGTAATGCATACTTTTGGTATATATGTTGTTTTAAAGCCAATGTCCCTTTAGCCATGACATTTTTTTTTAATGTTGCTTGGCAATTCGTTTTTTGCCAGAATTTGTGCAGATTAGAATTTGATTGAGTCCATGAATGTTAATGTTCGACTCTTTACAGACTATTTGCGTGATCCAAATATCTACCATGATGTACTATCCGGATGGCTCCTATTTGCAGTGTAAGTTGCTTTTGTAAGTTTATATGGTACAATAGAATGTATATATATATAGTTTTCTGATTCAGGATATATCTAGTCTATATCCAATACTTCGCTAACTTTGAACACAAATATTTCATATGGGGTTTACAGCAGTTTGTGGTCTATTAAAACCCCTAGAAACGTTCTTGTATATTCATCACGTATAGATATATATCCATAACCGTCTGAATACACTTGCATAATTTATAATCCTTCTATACACCTACTTATACACAGTGGCGACAGTGGCTCAGGGGGTAGGCCGGTGGCAAACTGTAATCAGAAGGTTCCCGATTCGATTCCCGCTCCTACCGGCAGCTTGTCGGGCGTTTCCTTGAGCAAGACACTTAACCCCTAACTGCTCCAAATGAGCAGGTTGGCAACTTGGATGGTTGCCTCCGCCGTCGGTGTGTGAATGTGTAAATGTGAGAAATAAAATTGTAAAGCGCTTTGGATAAGTTCTATAAAATGCACCATTTTCACCTGCATTGATCATTTATATAATTACTGTATATACATCTGTACAATCCTTTTTACTTATCCAGTCAGGCATTATGTCTGTACATATGCCCTACTAGTTATGCTGCTGGACAGTATGACTTACTACCAGCGTCTATATAAGTATGTACATATGTGACCGAGTCCAGGGTTTGTGCCTACATGTCTCCATTTTCATTTTCCAGATTGTGAAAGTACAGAATGTAAGCTTTCAAATGATGTGTCATACTTTGAAATCTGAGAATGTTTTGAATATCATATATTCATTTAAATCTTGTAACTCAGTCTGTTGTCTAAAACACTCAAGGGGAGAAAACGCCTCTCAAAGATGTCCACACTTCAGCTAGTTTGGGGAGGGGGGGGGGGCGTGGACAACTACCCTCAACTGAATGCATCCATTGTTAACGTTAATGACTCTCTCTGTGTGAATGCCTTTACCTGGCTCAGTGAATCTGAATCCTAACACGCAGCTCTATTCAGATGCAAAAATAAACCCAGCCCCCACCTCTCCTCTGTGGAGAGGAACAAACTGTTTCAAAAACAGCCTTTCTTAAACACAGAATTCTTACAATTAGAGTTATTATATCTGTTCACTGTTGTACTAAATATGTTGTTCAACTCTCGAACTGTAGTTATATATAAAAAAAAAAAAAAACACAAAAAAAACTTTTTTTATTGTGTCTATCTGTCATTTCACCCTGGCGACTTGTAGGCTACATCACCAGACTGGGTCACATATATGGTAGTACAACTCTGTACATACATCCGATTTCACTTACTAGTTACGCTGCTGGCCCGTATGACTTACCAAATGTCTTTACACCTGTATCACTGTACATATTAAATACAACCATGTACATACAACTGATCTAGTACTATTACTCAGTAGTACAAATGTATATCCAGTTTAAATCACCTGTACATTGTATATTACTATTGCACTTTACTGTACATACAGAACTCACTCCAGTGCTGTGACATGCAATATGTCCTCATATTCAGCATCATCAATTTAGTCTTTTGCAAGATAATGTAATATTACCATAATTAACTTTTGTTATTACATGGCGTTTTCACATTCGCCGAAATGCTTGCTTGTGATTGGTCAACAGCCCCCCGACTGCGGTCATTATTTTTCGATAATGACCGCAGATTTTTCAATAATGACCGCAGAGCGCAGCTGTTCGCAATCAAGCCCACTGACACACACTGTTTCAGTGCTGCCGGCGATGACAGGGGGCGGAGCAACGAGCGGAGCCTGAACACAGCGGAGCCAGAACAGAGGCTGCTGCTCACGATAATAATAATAATCACTTTATTTGGGCTGACAGAGCCACAGAACTGCGATTTGTCAAATGAATTAGGTATATTGTTAGTAAGTTAGCCATGTAATAAGCGGGATAATGTATAGCTTTACTCGGTCATTGTCGCAAAATAATTGACCTTCACTGACGTTTAAAACACCTCGCCGAAGCGGCTCGGTATTTTAAACTCCGTGTCGGTCAATTATTTTGCGACAATGACCTCGTAGCTATACATTATCCCTTACTTATAAATGAGTCATGATTCCATTGGAATTAAATCATAATGTTTAGCAACAGGATCAACACGTTATGCGCCTCTGGAACCTTAATAGTAAAAGACTACAAAAACATTTGAAACAGACGTAACATTTAAACAAGAGCTTTTATTCAATAGCCACACAATCACAAATGTATAATCGCTTTATAATATACATATTACAATATGTACAAATGCTGCATTAAAGTAGCCAATATGTCCCTATTTTGTTGTGACAAATTACAAACAAACTTGAAACGTCCCGACGATAAACTCAGTCATTACCTCAAAACCCTTTCAGTTAAGAGATGAACATGAAAATGTTACCCATCGTATCGAGAGCCACAGCAGTGTCTGTCCCGAAGGGTCACTCTTTGGGCCTCTCTCCCTCCGGTGCCGAGCCGTGATCTGTGAAGGGCTCGAGACATGTACCGACACCGTGAATTGCATACTTCCAACACCACAATGCAGTACAATACGGCCAATACCTGTCCCACTCACCGGCTGGCGCAGTGAGTTTACCTCAAACTTCGATGCCCCGAGTGAGAGTCGAACCCCGGTCTCCCACACCACGGGCAGCAACACAGACCGCTATACCAAGAGGTGAATTCACTTCTAAGTAATGGGTTTATGAGTCTTTTTTTTTTAGGATGTGAGAGAGTTTAACCCATAGCACCGCTACTCACCCCAGCCCTTCTGGACTGCGCTTCACGATACCATCCGTCACATACCTATAAGTGGCGGGCATGGCAGAGGTGGGTTCTCTTTCCTCTGGGCAGCAGGACACTGAGCTCAGGAGCGCCCCCTACTGGCCGGGCAGCGTCCGATGCGTCGCTGTGAGGAATAAAAGCCCAACACAATGAATCACGTGACATGACTGTGCAATGCAACCGTGAGCTCTGAAGTAAGTAAGTATTTATAAAGCACCTTTCATACATGTCATGTAGCTCAAAGTGCTGTACACAAACATAGGCATATATAACGATAAAAGCAATAAAGTCAGTGATCAGTTAAGATCAATGTTTAAAAAAAGTAATAATAACGTAAAAATTAAAACAGTAATTTGCTGACCAGTTTGAGAACAGGTCCGCACAAACATGTCCGTTCAGTAGCAACCAGAAGTAGGAAATGCACTAAACCAATGCACTTGTACAGTAACCTAGTTACTTTCAAAGTAAATAAGTTACTTTGATAATCAAGTAATCAGTAAAGTAACTAGATTACTTTTTAAAGGAGTAATCAGTAATCAGATTATTTTTACAAGTAATCTGTGGCATCACTGGAAATAGTTATTCGAAATAATAGTTTACAACTGTGCTCGTTTTACAGTAAGTCTTTGTGCAAAACATACCGAGCATTTTTAACCACTTTGTTCAGTATTTACAATAATGATGCACACCTTTCAGTCTGGTGTCAAGACAAAGAGGGTCAAGCAGACCCAAGTCTCCATTTTCCAGGTAAGCATCAGACGACCCAAGTCTCCATGGTTTTCCAGATGATCAGCAGCATCATGACACATATCGGGCAAACACCTCCTCAAAGTCCCTCTGCTGGAAGGCGAGAGACCTCTCGGAGTCCAACTCCACGTACACACCTGGGCTGGTGTCTTCATTATACAAGTGCTCCATCGGGTACCGGGTGGTGGTGACGTCAATGGCCATGTCTTCATCTTCATACGCCTGCTCCATCAGGTACTGGGTGGTGTTGTGCGGGGCCATGGTGCCTGGTGGGCGTCGCGTACAGCAGTCCTTGTTGTTAACTGAATACATGTTCTCAATGTCCTGGTTTAGTATTAGCCTCGCGAGACCCGTCCACTCGCGGTACTTCCCGACTGTGGCCTTCATGGTGGTGGTGGTCTCGCGGTACTTTCTGGCCTTCATGGTGGTGGTCTCGCGGTACTTCCCTTTCAAGGTGGTGGTAGTTTCGCGGCGACACAACATGGAGGCCCCGTCCTCAGACCTCACACAAAACCGTCTCAGCCTCGGCACGAACTTCGTGGCTTTTCTCAAGTAGACGGTTGTTTTCGGGGCACTTGTCTTAATAGTAGCCATCGTATCTAAACACATCTCACGGGGAAAATATTGTCGGTTTTTGTCAAAAACTCAAAAGATATCCGTTAGCTTGCGTTAGCCTTTAGCTGGAAGGCAACGTACTTTTCTAAAAATGTAGAAAAAGTCCCGTATCTTCAAAGATGTCGCCTCTCTTGTCGTAGAGACGTTGCTTTTCGTAACTAAAGTAAAGCTGGTTAGGTATCAAATTGTTTAAAAAAATGATGATCTGGTCCTAAACGGAACACGACGAGCTCTGAATAAAGTCGACGAGCAGCAAGCAACTGTGTGGTCACTCACTGCGTCGCGTCCGAGGAACGTTGAGTTATGTAACGGCACACTACCCAGAATCCTCCGCGCTCTTCTGGTTTCTTCTTCTGTTTTGTTTACGGCGCTTGGCATCCAATACGTTGCATTACCGCCACCTAGTGTTGGAGAGTGCTGCATGCGTTTTTCATCCCAAATAAATAATCTCACTAAACGAAACAGATGAGTGAATGATGAATGAATGAAAACTTTATTTAACCGATTGCAGAATGGGTACAATACAGTATGGCTCAATACACACAATTGTTAAGGGGATGCAGACCAGAGAAAGACGTTTGTCTTGTTTACATCGGGGTCCCCCATTTTCATTCAGTGACATTTATGACATACACAACATACATGACATCATGACATTTATGACATAGGGACATACATGTATAGTACTGTATGTCTCACAAATTCTAAACGTTTACAGCTTCCCTCAAAGCATAAGGAACAGACCTGGCTTTGCAAAACCTAGGTTTTGCATGTGGGGACACATACATTTTAGCCTTAACCCCTGTCACTTTACCCAAACCATTGCCAAATACCTGCGTATATGTCTGACACAGGGACTCTCCCGGATCCCCTATCCCAGGGGTCGCCAATTAGGTTTTGCCGCGGGCCAGATTTTCCCCAAGCCCTTGCTTCGCGGGCCAGGATCAAAAACAATGGCTAATTTAATATACTGATATTGAAAAAAGACAAACGTTTTTCTCTGGTCTGCATCCCCCCAACAACCGTGTGCACTGCGCCGCACTGCACTGCACCCACTCTGCAATCCGCCAAACAAAGTTCTCACTCATCCATTTATTCATGAACAGCTCTCAGCTGTTGCAGATCACCGCGGCGCCGGTGTTCTGCGCGCAGGAGTGCTGGCAGCAGAATTCGAGGAAGAGTAGAATTTTGCAGAACACCGGCGGGTGATGAACAGATCAGAATGCATGAAAACACGACTCACCATACCTTCTTGTTTGTTGTTAAGTCCTCCAAAATCCCTGCTAATGTTTGAAACATGTCATATCCACTCGCCGCCCTCCAATCCCAGATTGGCGTTGAATGCAGCTACTTTATCTGCCAACTTGCCTCGTTGTTGTTGTTGTTGTTGTCGCCACATATTATGCAGAGAGGACGTCGGCTCGGCACGCAAGAATCACCGACCTGTTACGATAAACCCGTATTTTAAGTATGGCTCCTGTTTATTAAAAGAAGCGTTATATTTCCCCGTTGCAAAGAATCTATCCAAAGATGTTTGTTTTGTTTTCTTCAACTCGCTCGCGAGTCGCATCTCGAACGCGGAAGTGAAAGTGTGTTAGGGAAAGACACAGGGCCCGGTGGGACTATTCCATTGGTTCTCCCAGTCCACCTGACCATTTCTAGCATTTCAATTGGCTATAGTGACAGACATGCTTTTGATGACTGCCGGTAGATAGATACAGCTTCACAATAAAAGACACCTTGGCGTCCCGAGTGAATATTTCCCGTGCGTCAAATAAATATCATATTCTCAAAATAATCTGACGGGCCAGAAATGATTGCTGGCGGGCCAATGTTGGCCCGCGGGCCGCCTATTGCCGATCCCTGCCCTATCCTGTTGACCTTAGACCAGTCTAGGTTTAATGGTCTTATCCAATTACGACCCATGAGTGCAGGACCCCGCCCCCTGGCTACCACTAAGGGTAACTGCAACTTCTGTTCCCCACTCTCAACTGTGACCATTATCTTCCCCATTAGCTCTAATGGCTCATCTGTGTACGTTTTCAACTTAGTCATACATGGAAGTAATGTTACATTTTTGAACTTGGCATGGTACATACTCTCTGATATGACTGACAACGCGGCACCTGTATCCACCTCCATACATATTTTCTGATCATTACATTTCACAAACACATTGTATGGTTTCTCATACTCACAATCCATATTAGGTCGGACTGTATACAGTCCCATGTGAGTCTGTTCCTCTGAACCGGACCCGTACTCTGCCTGTTCATGTTCAGTCTCTGAGATCATGTTGACTCCTCCTCCTCGCCCGCCTCTGTGCTGGGCCGCGCGCGCTGCTCTCCCTCGCTGATCTTCCTGCAAGCCCTCTCCAGATGCCCCGTCGTCTTGCACAACCGACACTGGAAGTCCTTGTAGCGACAATCCCCCGCCGAATGCCCTCTTCCGTTGCAGCGGTAACATTCCGACGCATTGCCGCTCCTCTGCTCTGTCTCTGCTCTTGGTGGTCGCTGTCCACCCGTGGCGTCATCACGTTGTCTTCCCGTCATTTCCATTCTGTCGGTTCTGAACTGCGGCTCTGGCGCAAACCTTTTCATGCTGACCACGGTGCATTCATAGTTGTTGGTGATCTCCAGCGTCTTGGTCCACGCTAGGACCCCGTCAGTCACAAGCTGCATTCAGCAGCTTACTGCGCAGGTCGTTACTTGTGATACCGCAGATAAACTGGTCGCGAAGCTGCTCTTCCATTGATGTTCCAAAAGCACACCAAGAAGCCAATCCTTTCAATGCAGCCACATATTCCGTGAGCGACTCACCAGAGAGCTGTTTGCGATTTCTAAACGTATACCTCTCTGCTAGCACATTCTTTTTCGGTGAAAAATTGGCTCTCACTTCCGTTAACAAGTCTTTCAAGTCCACGTTGCCTGGCTTGTCTGGCGCCACCAAATCCTTGAGCAATGTAAACGCTTTAGCTCCTACCACGGAGAGAAACACAGCCCTTTGCCGGCCTGCCGCGATGTTGTTTGCGATGAAAAACTGCTGAAGTCTCTCTTCATAGGCTTCAAATGTCTCTATCGTCTCATCAAACACCAGTCCCGTTTCTAGACTGTACAGCGCCATTCCTTTTTGCACTTGCCCGCCACGAGTTCCAAGAAAAAAAAACGTGGAAGCTAGCTTGACTATTACTCTTTCTTCGGCTACAAGCCTACAACCTCTATTTCCGAGGTGGACACAAACGTGTGTTTTCCTTTATCTTCGTCGCCACTGTTGTATCTTAATAGAAGAGACCGTGGTAGTGCTCAGTTGTGCTTTATTCACAGTTTGTATTAATGCAGGAAAACAGTAGAACTGCAGGCAGTCCCCCTGGTGGCTGCCTCACACTGACCCAGAGCGCTCCAAGGCGCCTCTGGTTAACGTAACAGTAACCAATCATACGCAAGTCACGTGACACAATAACATTGGGAGTTGTAGTCCTACACTACACTACAGGTTAGAATATTTTTTTTGTGTTTCACGCCATATCCGGATCGTATGAGTAATAATGGGGCCAAATTTCAGTTTGCATTGCTTAATTGATAATTTGGTGTATACTATGTCCTGCAGTCTATGTGGTGCTACTATATTTACTTCTAAATTTCTCCAGGATACTGATGCTTGGGGATCAAACCAGGTTGTCAGTGGTCTTAAAGTGTATGCCTTAAAATAGTGGAAAAAATCTGGAAATGCCATACCTTCGTCGGCTTTGTTTCTCTGTGCGGTGGATCTTTTTATACGTGGTGGTTTGTTATTCCAAATAAATTTGTATGCGGAAGAGTGTAATTTTTTCCAGTAACCATCTGGAGGGGGTAACGTTAGCATTGAGCTGATGAAGTTGATTCTAGGTAGGACGTCCATCTTAACTATTGATACCCGTGCCTGTACTGAGTTTTTAAGTTTTGACCACCTGTCAAAGTCGTATTTGATTTTATTTTGGATTTTTATGTAATTGTGCTTCACCGTTTGGCTTATGGTAGGGAATACTTCAACTCCCAAACATCTAAAGTGTTTAACCATTGGTATTTCTTCTGGAAGGAGATCGCCAAAGTCATCAATCAACTTGAGAAGATGAGGCATTGCGGTGTTAGAGTTTTGCATGAACAGTATTACGGCGTCCGTGTCTTATATATTGTGCTAAAGGCTCTAATGATAAATCGAATAGTCCGGGACTAAGAGGGCAACCCTGTCTAGAAGAGCGTGATACCGGAAAGATTTCGGAGGTGATTATACCTGTTGTAATCATGGCCGATGGGTCTTTGTATAATACTATAATCATATCAATGAATCCTTTTCCTAACCCCATCCTTTCTAATACTGCCCATATATACGACCATTCCAACCTATCAAAAGCTTTCATTGCATCCAGGGACAGCATCGCCTTAGGTGTGGTGTCGTCCTTGCTGGCATCTAGTACGTGTAGTAATCGTCTTATGTTATCCGTGATCAAGCGGCCTCTTATGAAGCCAGTTTGATCCGGATGAACTAAAGACGTCATATGCTTTTGAAGTCTGATGGCTAATACCTTGGAGTACAGCTTGATATCGGTTCCGAGGAGCAGGGACGTGCACAGGACTTTAGAGGGGCAGGTGCTCAAAGGCTGAAAAGGGCACAACACTTGTGTGTATATATTAAGCGAGCGCGCATAGCGCGCAAGCCCGATTTTTAAGGGCCCTTTTCGGGCGGGGGCCCCCTTTTTATGCTTTTTGGGGGGTTTTGGTGATCAAATATTGAATATTGAACTATAATAATCAGTGCAGGAGCTCACTTATCCTTGAAAGACACCTTTATCACTGACTTAAAAGGCCCATACATCTCCATAAATGTTCAGGGGGGAGGGAATAAGTGCTTACCCTACAGACCCCAAGAAGTGCTGTATATTCTGTATTGTTTAATATAAATGCATTTTTTATTCCAATCCCGATTTGTATTTGAGATTCCAAAATCCCATCGGACTTGACTTCTTTGTGTCCCTCAATGAGTGTAATACCAGCATTCAACAGCGGTTTCTATCATGATCATCATCACCACCCACGCTATGCATAAAATATATAGGTCCGCAGAGAGGCATGCTGAGGAGGCCGTGCAAACTGCAATGGAATATGGGGCATCTCTCTCTTTACCTAATATTTGTATTCTATCCTGACATTTTTCAGTTGGAAGGGCAGTCTATATGGCGTAACAGTAAAAAAAAAAAAAAAAAAAAAAAAAAAAAAATTTTCAAAAAGGGCACTTTTTTGATGAGGCTCAAAAAGGCAGGTGCTCAGGCACCCCTTGGCCTCTATGTGTGCACGTGCCTGCCGAGGAGGCTTAAGGGTCTATAACTACCGCACTCATGGGGTCTTTGTCTTTTTTAAGGAGGACTGTTATGAGTGCAATATTGTCGTTCTTGTGGAAGTTCCCCTCCTTGACTGAGTATAAAATCATATTAAGTAATATGGGTCCAATTATGTCCCAACATGAGAGGTACATTTCTGGTGGGATACCGTCTCTTCCAGGAGCCCTACCACTTTGCATTTCGGATATGGCCTTCCTGAGTTCCTCTAGTGTGATGGGTGTTTCTAACTGTTTAGCGTCATCCTCTGAAAGTTTGGGGAGGTTAATTTGATTAAGATATGTGTCCATTTTGTTTTGATCGAAGGTCGTTTCTGATTTATACAAGTTGGAGTAGAACTCTTTGAATGTCGCATTTATTTTTTTAGGGTCTGTAACAAGTCCTTGTTGTGTTTTAATGGTAGTTATATCTGCAAATTTTGCGTTGACTCTTAATCGCATAGCTAGTAGGTGACTTGGTTTAGAACCTTGAGAGTAATGCTGTTGTCTTGTGCTACGTATTTGTACTTCAGATTGTTGTTTATAAATGGCGTTAATCTCTTTTTTAGCACATTAATTTGAGTTTCCAGTCGAACCGAGTCGTTGTATTGTAATGAAGTAAATAACATAGAGTAAAGCGTTTCCAGTTCCGCCAGTTTTGAGCATCGATTCTTGCGTATTTTGGAGGAAAAGCAATCGGTGAAATCCTTGATCAATCCCTTTACCGACATCCATAACATTCTGGGGTCCTGCACCGAATTCGCATTCTCCAGTAGGAATACAGAGAGAGCTTCTTTGAGTTGTGTAATGAATTCCTTGTTATTAAGCAGCATCGCGTTAAATCGCCATCTTGGGGCTTGGGATGACAGTATACCAAATGATCCTTTTAGGAGTAAATAACACTGATCTGATAATGCATTGGGTACCATTTCCACATCATAGTTATCAAATAGTCTCTGGGATGCAAAAACATAATCTATTCTGGATAGTGTGTTATGTCTTGCAGATCGACAAGAGTACTTCCGGGTCGTGGGGTTGAGTGATCGCCATAGATCATTTACACCTGTATTCTTCGACCAATCCTTTAACGCATTAGATGAATTTTTCTGTTCGTTGGAAAAGGAGGGATAAGATTTATCCATCCCTGGATCCCAAATGGCATTAAAATCCGCACCAATTATAAAGTTTGAATTTAATGAGTATTCAGGAAGGTCTAACATTGTTCTGGTAAGTGTAGTGAAGAAATTAGCTTCGTACAAATGTGGGGCATATACCGCTACCAACGCTATTTTCCTGTTCTTGTGTACAATCTTAGTTATAGTTATCCGACCATCTGCATCAGACCATACTCCCTTCAATTCAATATTCAACTTCCGTTTTACGACTATGGCAACTCCACGGGTTCTCTTTCCAAAGGAAGAGTGACTAATGTTATGGTATATGTTGTCCGCTAACGTAGCTATGTCTGAGAGCTGAGCTTAAAAACATACATATATACAAATAATAATCCCCTAAGTCCCCCTCCCTCAGAGAGTCGTACAGGACTGTGTTCCATAGACACATCCTACGCATATGACTCCCTCCCTTAAGCCACGGGTTGCCCAAAATGAGCCTTCTAACCCTAACCTTCCTATGCTAATTGCCATAGGATCTAAAACTTTCATTCTAATTTAATAGAATGTCACTCTTGGTCTTGCGCCTTCCCATTAATGTAATAAAAATAGTGTGAAAAATGAAAAATCTACCTCCATTGATATATTTATTTGAACCTTCTACTAACTTGTATATGTTGGAACCTTCAGAAAAAAGGAGGAAAAGAAAAGAGAGAAAAAAATAACTAAAAAAATAAGAAATAAAATAAAACTCAACAAAAAAAGAGATTTTTAGAACTAAATTATGCAAATCCCTAAAGCAGTGGAGCAATTGCTTAAAATATTAGAATTACCTTGTCATGCTTATACCTTTAGATGAGGATGATGTTTTTAAGACCTTATTGAACTTCCATATCTGGTTCATACATATACATACCGGATGTTATTGTTACAGGCCTTCATTGTAGGAGTACAGTGTATTCTAGAAAGTTGTAGAATACCCTTGTAAATTTGTAAACACTGATGTTATGTTCCAGAATATTCTTCCTGTCCAAGAGTTATGTCCTTCTAGTGTTTTCCAGTATATTCCAGTGTGTCCCTGAACGGTCGAAAGAAGAATCCAGATCATTCCAGAGTGTTCCCAATGTCAATGTTGGATTATTGCCTGCCCAAAAACCAGAAATCTATAAATATAGTGCCTATCTTTTCGTATTAAACACTTTGTGCCTCGGTGTTGCCTACAGGCTTATCTGCTGTCGCTTTTGTAGTTGAGCCGTGGCAAAGTCATTCTAATAAAAATAAGAAAAAGTAAGAAAAAGAGAGAGATGATTGATTGATTGATTGATTGATTGAAAAGTTTATTAACAGATTGCAGAATGGGTACAGTACAGTACAGCTCAATACATACAATTGTTAAGGGGATGCAGACCAGAGAAAGACTTTCGTCTTGTTTACATCAGGGTCCCCCATTTTCAATTCATCATAACATATATGACATACATGACATACAGATAGACAGTACTGCTACATCTATACATTTATGACATATCAGATTTGCAAATACAGTACTGTTTGTGATACAAAAATGTCCAGAAAAAGAGTGTATATACATTTGGCGTAGAAACTGTACATTGGAGGAGGTTGGGTGGGTGGGGTGGGGTTGGGTGGGTGAGGGCTGTACATTGGAGGTGGGGGGGGGGGGGGTTGGGTAGGGGACACACACACATTTTACACTGTACGTTGGAATACTGACAAAGCCTTACTTGGTCATTTACTGTACAACTAGGTTAGGACATTTGTAGGGGCCAGTTTCGAATTGCAGTCTCACGTAGGTGTTTTTTGAGAGTGTTTTTGAAAGTGGGTAGTGATTCACATTCCTTTACAGCTTTAGGTAGGGCGTTCCACATTGATGTGGCATAATTGCGAAACGTGTTTAGTCCCTTGTTTGAGTAGGCTTGAGTAGGCTTGTCTTCTGAGACGGGCCTATGGTGCGACCGGCCCCCGGGGGCCGATATCATGTTGATTCATGTATTCTTCGGCGTCTTTAGGCGAGCGTAACCCGAATCTTTTACCATCTTCCCCCAAGATGGAGAGAGACGCTGGGTAGCGAAGGCTGGGTTTGAGTTTTCTCCTGTAGAGTTTCTGCAGCACCTCTTTGTAAGGTGCACGTCGGGAAATGGCCTCCCTGCATAAATCCTCATAGAAAGACACTGGTTTGTCATTATATTTCAGTCTCCCCCATTGATTGCGTGCCTCTCTAATGATCGCGTCTCTTATTTCTGTTTTGCGCAGAGTAGCAATGATAACCCTCGTCTTGATGCCTTTGGGGTCCTGTGTACCGATTCTATAACAATGGTCCACTAACGGCACTGTGGGGAGGATCTGTTTACCTAGAATTCCAGCTAACACTGTTGGAAATGTGTCATCTGTGCAATTGACTGATTCATCCAATCCCACAATACGGACATTATATCTACGGTAGTGACGTTCGGTTTCATTATGACATCATACTGTGACATCACAAATGTTCTAGAATGTTCTATTATGACATCATACTGTGACAACACAAATGTTCTAGAATGTTTGATTATGACATCATACTGTGACATCACAAATGTTCTAGAATGTACTATTATGACATCATACTGTGACATTACAAATGTTCTAGAATGTTCTATTATGACATCATACTGTGACATCACAATGGAACATGTTTGAGTTCCATTTGAATACCGTACTTTTCGGACTATAAGCCGCGGCGTTCCCCCCCATTTTTTGACCCTGCGGCTTATATAACGGTGCGGCTAATCTGTGGATTTTTACAGCTAACTGGGCGCACTCCCTCAGCTCTGTGACCGTCAGATCAGACTCCTAAATCTGCTGCAGCAGTGCACGTCTTGCCCCTCCTCCTCCCCCTCACGTCAACAAACCATTATGGCAAGAGTCTAGTGTATGAGCAGCTCAGGGCTCCTCTTTCAACATGCTGCCTACCTACTGTACCCGGTGCTGCTAACTGGCTAACGTTATGAGAGCTAACGTTGCTACCTACTGTACCCGGAGCTGCAAACTGGGAGCTGCTAACTGGCTAACGTTATGAGAGCTAACGTTGCTACCTACTGTACCCGGCGCTGCTAACTGGTTAACGTTATGAGAGCTAACGTTGCTACCTACTGTACCCGGCGCTGCTAACTGGCTAATGTTATGAGAGCTAACGTTGCTACCTACTGTACCCGGCGCTGCTAACTGGCTAATGTTATGAGAGCTAACGTTGCTACCTACTGTACCCGGAGCTGCTAACTGGCTAACGTTGCTACCTACTGTACCCAGAGCTGCTAACTGGGAGCTGCTAACTGGCTAACGTTATGAGAGCTAACGTTGGTACCTACTGTACCCGGAGTTGCTAACTGGCTAACGTTATGAGATCTAATGTTGCTACCTACTGTACCCGGAGCTGCTAACTGGCTAACGTTATGAGAGCTAATGTTGCTACCTACTGTACCCGGTGCTGCTAACTAGCTAACGTTATGAGAGCTAACATTGCTACCTACTGTACCCGGAGCTGCTAACTGGCTAATGTTATGAGAGCTAACGTTGCTACCTACTGTACCCGGAGCTGCTAACTGGCTAACGTTATGAGAGCTAACGTTGCTACCTACTGTACCCGGAGCTGCTAACTGGCTAACGTTATGAGAGCTAACATTGCTACCTACTGTACCTGGAGCTGCTAACTGGCTAACATTATGAGAGCTAACGTTGCTACCTACTGTACCCGGCGCTGCTAACTGGCTAACGTTATGAGAGCTAACGTTGCTACCTACTGTACCCGGCGCTGCTAACTGGCTATCGTTCCTGTTTAAACAAAAATGTTAATAAATGGGAGCTTCCTCAAACAGCCATCTCTTTCCCGACAATCCCCTCTGTGCACGAACCCTTACATATGGTAATTAAACATTAAAACACCTGCGGCTTATAGTCCAGTGCGGCTTATATATGTACACATCATTCAATTTAGCTGCTGCGGCTTATATTCAGGTGCAGCTTATAGTGCGAAAAGTACGGTAATATAAATAATGTTTGGTAAGGCTGTCCCCGAAGCCTGTTTTTGGGATTCAAACTTCGTCAGGGTTCTTCGAACGGACGTTCGAACCTTCGTTTTTAATTAAAAAAGTTTAAAAAAAAAAGAAAAATTATAAATGTATATATATATATATATATATATATATATATATATATATATATATATATATATATATATATATATATATATATATATCCTCAAACTAAATTCTCAATTTGAATAAAGTGATTCATCTGATTAAATTAGTATTTTTTCTTTTATTATTTTGTTAGTGATGTAATAAAAAATAACACTTGGAAGGCGGTCAGGTGGCGTAGCGGAGATTGTGCTCGTCACCAATGCAAGAGGCTGCGGTCTCGACTCCCGGAGAGTCAGCATTGCCTTGGCTCGGGCTGATCGCTATACTAACTCGTTTGGCTGAGTTAGGGGGAGGGGAGCCGTGGGTGGGTCCTGGGCATTGTGGACAGCGACCCCTACAGTTCGGTCGGGGCGCCTGCTCAGCAAGGGTAGGATCTGGAGAGAGGTAGTGCGACCTTCCACACGTTACACTCTCCCGGTGAGAATCTGCGTGGCCAGGCTGGCTGCCGGCTGGCTGCACATGCGTCGGAGGAAAGCATGTGACAGTCTCCGGCCTCTCGGACCAACAGTAGGGGAAAGTGCGCAACAACCAGGAAGGGGGTTGGGAATTGGCATAACGACTAACAGTGGGATGGGAGAAAAATCGGAAAAAAGAAGGAGGGGGAAAAAGATAATAATAAAAAGAAAATAATAATAAATAACACTTGGAACAAAAAAAAACGATAATATACGATTGGTAAACACTCTGATTAACCAAAACACTTAAAAGAAAACTAATACTTCATGTATCCTTAATCCCTAGGCTAATGAGGCACTAAGATGTTAGTAAAAAAAAAAGAACGTATGCTAATGACAGGAAGTGAGGGTATATATATGTGTGTGTGTGTGTGTGTGTGTGTGTGTGTGTGTGTGTGTGTGTGTGTGTGTGTGTGTGTGTGTGTGTGTGTGTGTGTGTGTGTGTGTGTGTGTGTGTGTGTGTGTGTGTGTGTGTGTGTGTGTGTCTGTGCGTGCACTGTGCACGAGTGCACATCTAGGGGCGGGGTGTAGATTTGGTCTCCCTGATGTTGACTCCTTAGCCACAGCCTTGGGTTGTTTAATACTGGATGAGTGTTTCATAACGGCCGTTGTGTGGGCCGGTTTCGGGGCCGGTGCGTGGGCCGGTGCGTGGGGCGGTGTGTGGGCCGGTGCGTGGGCCGGTGTGTGGGCTGGTGCGTCTGAATGTCCCGGGCTGAATTTGTGTCCCATGAGTCTGCCCCTGTATCCATCTATGGGAAAAAGACATTTCCAGTGAGTGAAGGTTTGTTCAAATCATGAGGGAACAAAATAATTAATTTGAGGGAACAAAATACTTGAGGTAACTATTTTGAGGCCACAAAATATTTTTCTATTTTGAAGCCATAAAATATTATTTTGAGGCCCAAAATTGATTAATTTGAGGTAACTAAATACATTTTGAGGTAACAAAATACTATTTTGAGGCCACGACATTTTTTTTTCATTTTGCGTGGCAGCAATAACGCCATGTGCATGCGCGCTCCCGCGCGCTCCCGCGCGCTCCCGCGCATTAATTTTCCCTCGTGTTTGCACAGACTAAAGACAATGCCTAATTGCCTCTACGAATGGAATGTAACACATTTCATTCACAAGTTGTGTGAATGTATCTGAGAACGTATTTGAACACACTTGATGACCTGAGCTATTGTTATGCAAGGTAGCCAGGTGGCGTGAATACTTTCCCCAAGGCAGTTGTCATTCCGCGTTCGGTTTACGCGGCCTGATTGGCCACTGACGCTTCTCTCAACACCCAATCGCGTTACTCCTAACGCTCGCTCCTAACTTTCAGAACTTCTCTCAGTTCCACAAGTCCATCACATCAGCTACCTACCTGCATCAATACTACTAACTATCAACTAACTCGCTACCGCCGTGCATCAATATACTAACTAACTAGCACATCAATGCACTAACTTCTACCGCCGTGCATCGCTATACTGCTACCGCCGTACGTGCATCAATATACTAACTAGCACATCAATGCACTAACTACTACCGCCGTGCATCGCTATACTGCTACCGCCGTGCATCGCTATACTGCTACCGCCGTGCATCAATATACTAACTATTGATGTGATGTCGATTGATATGAATAGTTAGTTACGTTAATATAGAGAGATGAAAACAATACGTTATTTATATTGATGTGATGTCGATTGATATGAATAGCGAGTTACGTTAATATAGAGAGATGAAAACAATACGTTATTGATATTGATGTGATGTCGATTGATATGGTAGCAGTATAGCGATGCACGGCGGTAGTAGTTAGTGCATTGATGTGATAGTTAGTATATTGATGCACGCACGGCGGTAGCAGTATAGCGATGCACGGCGGTAGTAGTTAGTGCATTGATGTGATAGTTAGTATATTGATGCACGCACGGCGGTAGCAGTATAGCGATGCACGGCGGTAGTAGTTAGTGCATTGATGTGATAGTTAGTATATTGATGCACGCACGGCGGTAGCAGTATAGCGATGCACGGCGGTAGTAGTTAGTGCATTGATGTGCTAGTTAGTTAGTATATTGATGCACGGCGGTAGCGAGTTAGTTGATAGTTAGTAGTATATTGATGCAGGTAGGTAGCTGATGTGATGGACTTGTGGAAATGAGAGAAGTTCTGAAAGTTAGGAGCGAGCGTTAGGAGTAACGCGATTGGGCGTTGAGAGAAGCGTCAGTGGCCAATCAGGCCGCGTAAACCGAACGCGGAAGGACAACTGCCTTGGGGAAAGTATTCACGCAGCCAGGTGGGTACTTAGCGAGTTGGCGCATCAGTCGAGTGCAGCGCATTCCTCAGGTTTGGTGTGAACGGTGGTCTGACTCAGGCAGAGCACGTTCACACCAAACCTGTGAATGTGATTGCCATGAATTGTTATGCTTATGCTTATGCGTGCGCACATCCGTGCATGTGCGTGCACGCGCTTCTGCTCACAAAAGCTTGGTTGCCCGGCGTGCAACCCCGTCCCATGAGCAACGCACCTCTGATTACACCAACACCATGGAACTAATGACCAATTTGACAACGTTCTCTGTCAGAATAGTCAGTAATTTTATATAGTGCTAGCTAACGTTTCAACATACTTGTTTTGTTGCCCATCAGCACTGGCAAATGCACTATTACTAAACTGGTTACAGTAGGTAGCTATACATCTGCTTCCACGTCTTGTGTTGAATGTCGGACTGGGACTTGACATGACATTACCGGCAATCCATGTCTGTAATAATAATAATAAAACAAGAATAAAACATAAAAAAAATTAATTACAAAAGAAAAAATATTAATAATAATAATTTTTAATCTCAGGGGGGCTAATATTACATTTAGGAGGGCTTCAGCCCCCCTAAAAGGGTCTAGAACCGCCACTGGTTGATACATTGAGGCATGGTAGAATTTCACTTTATATTACACCAGTTAAACAGTTAGACACATGTTAAAAGTCAAAGTCAACTTTGTCATTTTCCAATTTGTGCAAGACATACAGAACAATTCAATTACGTGCCCCCCTTCCCACGGTGTATATAGAAAGAGACAATAAACACAAAAGTAACATAGGACACAATATACAACACACATGACTATGTACAATATAAACAGTACCTACAATTAAATTAATGAATGAATTAAATAAGAGGTAAAAGAGAACTTAGTGTAAATATTCCTTAATTTGTGTCAACGTTATAAAAATCCTATTGTATTCAACAAATTAATTATGATACACCACAATGTGCCCTTTCTATCTATTCTAAATCTATGGCCTTGCGATTCCACGGATGCGCAGTGCCGACAAGAGCAGGCGTTCCATCTCCTCTACAGAAACACTGACACTTCCATTCATTTAATGCAGGGATGTACACAGCATTTCACTTTCAACCAGGTAACTGATTAATTTAATGTAGCAATTAGTAGTTCACCCAGTCCTTGGGTACATACAGGTTTTGACCAGCAAATGGCAGCGACGAGGCAGCTCAGCAGAGAGAAGCTGTCAACAAACATCCTAACAGAAAATATATACATACGAGGGGGAGGAGACTACATTGGGAGGGGGAGGGGGGGCGGGGCGAAATCTCCAGTTTTTTCAAATCCCAATGTTGACAGCTATGTGAATGTTGAATTAATGAAAACTTTATTTAACAGATTGCAGAATGGGTACAATACAGTACGGCTCAATACACACAATTGTTAAGGGGATGCAGACCAGAGAAAGACGTTTGTCTTGTTTACATCAGGGTCCCCCATTTTCAATTCATAGTGACATTTATGACATACACAAAATACATGACATCATGATGGGCCTGGTCTACAAGATACACTACACGACCAAGGTACCCATGTACATGTCAAAATACTTCCCAAAGGTCAGTGAATACCACAATCACAATACCAGAGGGAGCTCCACAAATCATGTTAAACCCAGATTCGGCTCAAACAAGGGACTAAACACGTTTCACAATTATGCCACATCAATGTGGAATGCCCTACCCAAAGCTGTAAAGGAATGTGAATCACTACCCACTTTCAAAAACACTCTCAAAGAACACCTACGGGAGACTGCAATTCGAAACTGGCCCCTACAAATGTCCTAACCCAGTTGTACAGTAAATGACCAGGTATGGCTTTGTCAGTATTCCAATGTACAGTGTACCCCCCCCCCCCCCACCTCCAATGTACAGCCCCCCCCCCCCCACCCAACCCCACCCAACCTCCTCCAATGTACAGTTTCTACGTCAAATGTATATACACTCTTTTTCTGGACACTTTCTGTATCACAAACAGTACTGTATTTGCAAATCTGGTATGTCATAAATGTATAGATGTAGCAGTACTGTCTATCTGTATGTCGTGTGTGTCGTATATGTTATGATGAATTGAAAATGGGGGACCCTGATGTAAACAAGACGAAAGTCTTTCTCTGGTCTGCATCCCTTAACAATTGTATGTATTGAGCTGTACTGTACTGTACTGTACCCATTCTGCAATCTGTTAATAAACTTTTCAATCAATCAATCAATCAATCAATCAATCAATCAATCAATCAATCAATCAATGACATTTATGACATAGGGACATACATGACATGTATAGTACTGTATGTCTCACAAATTCTAAACTCACAAATTCTGTCTCTCTCTGGTGTTTAAATAGACGATCATACACAACATTCCCTGATGGTTTGCTAAAGAAAAGCTTCACGTTCATTTATTCCATCCCATACTCATCTAATTTCAACATAAAGGTCTATTTCTGCTGAATATTTACATGGTTGCCTCCGCCTTCGGTGTGAATGTGAGGAACACAAATTGTAAAGTACTACCTGTAACTGAGGGGTTACAAAACCCTGACTGTATTAAAGATTGTGATAGATTAAACCACTACTACATATTATTATTACTTTCCAGACAGTACAGTTAAATATGGCAGACACTCAATATACGGCACGGTGACAAAGAGATAAGGTTTACAGTATTTTATTATCAATGTAGAAATATACAACTGAGAATTACTTGGTCGCTCTTTTATGGCGAATGATATTAGAATGTCAGCGTATCAAAGTCAGTGGGAATGAATAATTCCTAGGCTAAGGATACTAGACCGGAACGCTGCATGGCGTGAGATGGCGATATAGGGGGGCAAACGAGGGTATAGCTGGAGACTGGTGATTTCCTCCACGGAGTTGTAAGCTCCAGAGGATTGAAGAATAGGCGGATACTCCAGCTGGTCACTTGAAGAAAGGGGGTCTCATACGGATCCGGTCCTTGTAATCCAAGTGCTCGTTAGCAGGGTAATAGCTATTAATCCAGTGCCCGACAGCAGTGATGATAGCTAGCTAGCTTCGTCCTCGAAGCTAGCCCGATGCAGATCTTCAGGGTAGTTAAATCCAAACGACAATGGTATTAACGATGCTCTTCTCCACGGTACTACGTTTCCACAAGTCACTATAATCCACCAACAATGGTTCTACAATATCAAGGTCGTATCTAACTAGGAGCTACTAGTTATCCGTAACGATACACCGCTGTAGGTTCCACTGCTCACAAGTCCAATAGTTCTGCTGCTAGGTTCACCTCGTGTTCTGATACTAATTACGTTAAGTCCACACACACTTGCTAAGGTTCACGCTTCACTCTGCTACTAGACGAACGCCGAACGAACTGCATTAGATTCACACTGGGTTAACTAGGTTCACGCTTCACTTCACGTTACTGTTGCACACCGAACTGCTAATGACGAACTGGGTTAACTGCTGCTGCTTGCGTCTTCCACAATAATTTATATACTTAGAGTGCTTTCTAGGGCGCAACCGAATCTCTTGTCCGGAATCAATGCGCTGGCCAAGGGCATGTCTCAACTTGTCCGAACTAGTCTTTGAACTTGTCTGGGGGGCGCGATTGTTGGCGCCGTGGGTGTCAAGGGCGTTGTCCAATGAGGAAAGCGAATAATGCTATGATTCAAACGGAGGCTTAAAGGGATATAGCTTATATATATAAATAATATACAAGTTATATAAAACAATAAAACGTAGATTCTCAGGGTTAATCTGGCCCTTCAGAACACTACCGGTACACATAAATTCAACACTGTAGCACTCAAGTTTGACCACTTTGATGAACATTGTTACTCAGCTGATAGAGTTGTACCCTTCCTGCTGACTTCTCGTACAAAACTTGTAAGTCATTTTGGATAAAAGCCTCAGCTAAATGACAAAATGTAAATGTAAACAATAAAAATACAATATAAAATAGAAACACGGATGTACAGATCTACCTGAATGAAAATCCAGTGAGAAGAGGTGAGTCTTTAACAAAGATTTAAACATCACTAGGTTGGGGGCAGATCTAATGTGAAGGTAAACTGTTCCACAACTTGGGGGCATATTTGAGCCTAGATTTAGGAACAACCTCATGTTCCACTTCCTGTTGTATTGCATATGAGTGTCTTCCTGTTATGCCCTCATCCCAGTTCGCCTGCCCGCTTCCTATGATCTGACCCCAGATCAGTCCCGCTCAGAGGAACTGTTAGTACCTGATTGATTGATTGATTTGAAAACTGTATTAACAGATTGCAGAATGGGTACAATACAGTACAGCTCAATACACAATTGTTAAGGGGATGCAGACCAGAGAAAGACTTTCGTCTTGTTTACATCAGGGTCCCCCATTTTCAATTCATCATAACATATATGACATACATGACATACAGATAGACAGTACTGCTACATCTATACATTTATGACATACCAGATTTACAAATACAGTACTGTTTGTGATACAAAAACTGTACATTGAGACCCAGTACCTGGGAGACCGCGTCATCGGTGGACCTGTTTGTCCTGTATGCAAACTGCAATGGGTCCTCCATGGTACTATAGGGAGGGAGGCACAGATGTAATCCTTGACCAGCCTCTCAAAGCATTTCATGACCACAGAGGTGAGTGCCACCGCCGGTCTGTAGTCATTTAGGCCTGCTGGGGAGGTGTAAAACGATCTGCTATTACTCAGTAGTACTCATTTATATATGTTATACTCAGTTTAATCACCTGTACATTGTATATTACTGTTGCATTTTACTGTTAAACTTGCACTCTGGTTGGATGCCAAACCTATTTTCGTTGTACTGTAGGCTACTTCAATCAATCAGATTTATTTATATAGCACATTTAAGTTAACATGACACATGTCAACCAAAGTGCTGTACAGAGGGTAGATACATAGATACATATAGACAACAATCACAACTCCGTTTTACGGGAGGGCACACAGGCAAGCACACGAGTCAGTGAACATCGGGAAAAGCTAATAGGTAGAAGTGGGTTTTGAGTCTAGATTTGAAGGCATCTATCGAGGGGGCAAGCCAAGCCTAATGGAGGCGGGGATGCGTGCTGTTCCACAGTTCAGGAGCTGCGACAGCAAAGGCACGGCCCCCTGCATGTACTTGTGCTGCATGATGACAATACATTTTAATCTCATCTAATCTAATTCATTGGCCTCAATTTGTGAAAGTGATTTGACCATTTTATACCACTGGAGGGCAGTCTCACACAGTTTTGCCTTTGGCACGTGCAACTGTTTTTTGTTGTTGTTTTTTATGTAGCCTACCATCAGAGGGCAACATTGTGACCAGGTAGACTATTTTATGCTACAATCTATGGTACATAAATACATTATTTATTATACATAATACATGCATTTGTACCCATTCCTGCAGCACTGTCAAGCGTAGTGAGGCACAAAGTGCGTTGGCAATGCAGGGACCAAACATTGTTTTGAAATGGTTTATATATTTCTTTATAACAGAACCACACAGAACACTTTCTCTGAACCTTTGAACCACAACTCTACTTCACCAACCTGTAGGTGCCCTGGTTTGGAGCAGGCTAAGTAGGCTATTTGACAACCATGAATCTCTGTTTCTTACTTTCCCATGATGCCCGCAGGCCTGTGTGTCTCAATGGGTTGAGTGCTTGGCACTCCAAGCAAGGTCAGCGGTCAGAGGTTCGATTCCCACTCTGGCCGCCCGTACTGAAGAACGTATGCACTCGTTCCATCGTGAAGCGTGTTGAGTAGTACGAGTACTAGTGAGGCATTATAGACATAGAACGTATATCACGCCATTATGTACCTGGACGTAGAACGTACAGCATATTGATTGATTGATTGAACATTTTATTAACAGATTGCAGAATGGGTACAGTACAGTACAGCTCAATACAAACAATTGTTAAGGGGATGCAGACCAGAGAAAGACTTTCGTCTTGTTTACATCAGGGTCCCCCATTTTCAATTCATCATAACATATATGACATACATGACATACAGATAGACAGTACTGCTACATCTATACATTTATGACATACCAGATTTGCAAATACAGTACTGTTTGTGATACGAAAAGAGTCCAGAAAAGAGAGTATATACATTTGACATAGAAACTGTACATTGGAGGAGGTTGGGGGGGGGGGGGTTGGGTAGGAGGAGTGGGTGGGGGACACTGTACAACTGAACAAGCAAAACTGTACATTGGAATATTGACAAGACCATACTTGGTCATTTACTGTACATTGGGGGGGGGGGGTTGTGTTAGGACATTTACAGGGGCCAGTTTAGAATTGCAGTCTCCCGTAGGTGTTTTTTGAGTGTTTTTGAAAGTGGGTAGTGATTCACATTCCTTTACAGCTTTGGGTAGGGCGTTCCACATTGATGTGGCATAATTGCGAAATGTGTTTAGTCCCTTGTTTGAGCCGAATCTGGGTTTAACATGATTTGTGGAGCTCCCTCTGGTGTTGTGATCGTGGTATTCACTGACCTTTGGGAAGTATTTTGACATGTACATGGGTACCTTGGTCGTGTAGTGTATCTTGTAGACCAGGCCCATTGCAAGTTGCTGTACTCTGTCGTCTACTCTAAGCCATCCTAGGTTGTCAAAGTGAGCAGGGGTGAGGTGGGTTCTAGGAGTAAGGTCACGCAGTAGTCTGACCAGTTTGTTTTGAGATGTTTGTAATTTAGTTTTTAGCGCCTTTGAGGTGCTTTGGTACCATGAGGTGCATGCATAGTCGTAGTACCCTTGAATGAGTGCTCCTGCCAGAGTCTTCAGGGTATTCTTGTTTACCAGTGAGGAGATCCGGTACAAGAATCGTGTTCGTTGGTTGACTTTTTTTTATTACATTAGATGCCATTTTGTCACAGGAAAGATTTGCCTCTAGGATGGAACCCAGGTAGGCTTCTTTCCTTGTGACCATATTGTCACCCACTGTAACTGAGAAGCCGTCGGTCTTGCTGAGTTTGTTATTTGAACCGAAGAGAATGGACTCTGTTTTGCCCATGTGTAATGATAGTTTGTTATCAGCGAGCCATATGCAGATTTTGCCTAGTTCTGAGCTGAGGGTTTTTTCAACCTGTAACTTGTTCTTGTCAGAGACCAGCAGGGCTGAGTCGTCCGCAAACAGGAACTCCTATTACGTACCTTATGCATACTACACCTGTGTATACTGTATACTTACTTACTCATAGTATATATTTAGATTCTAGTGTCCATTGTAACTATAACTATAATATAACTGAGTCTGATAGGGCATACAGACCCTCATCTGCACCTTTGATTGCACTGTCTACTTGCTCATATTCTCGAAGTCAACTTCCTGCCTGTTGTTGCTAGGCAACTGCAGCGTGGGGGGTAACTGCCCCGCCTCGTACATTGTGTACGGTTCATTTAGTGCAGAAACGGATCGTTAAAGCGTCAAATTAAAGACTATCAAGCGGAATTTTCTTCAGTCCTTCACAATGCCAAAGAGCTGCTGTGTTACGCGTTGTACTAATGACAAAAACAGAAATCCAAATCGCAAGTTTTATACCATTACGGAGGAAAAAGTGGCTGGTGGCTAACGTTTGGCTAACTCGCTCTGTGTTGTGGTCGTGGTAGCTACATGCTAAGCTAACGTTAATTACATAATATCGAACCGATAGGAGCTTATCTTATCTAATCTTACGTGGATGTTTGATCGGGTAGTGGCACACGTGGTACCACCACGTAAGATTAGATAAGATAAGCTCCTATCGGTTCGATATTATGTAATTAACGTTAGCTTAGCATGTAGCTACCACGACCACAACACAGAGCGAGTTAGCCGAACGTTAGCCACCAGCCACTTTTTCCTCCGTGATGCATCAGCTGGTATTATATAAAACTTGCGATTTGGATTTCTGTGTTCGTTATTAGTACAAAACGTAACACAGCAGCTTCAATTTGGGTATTCGAGAGATGGCCATGTCTGCAGGTGTTTTGTATGGACATTATGTCAAGTCAATCAGGGGGAGATCTTTGACTCATATCTCGCCTTAGAATCACCAGAAAGGCTTTCGAAATAGTGAAATGCCATGTTGGTCTCAATATTTTCAAAACAAATCGTATGAAAATGTTATGAAATGAACAAGAATGTGATAAAACATGTAATAAAAACGGACCTCAATGCATGCATTTGATGGTAGAAATCCGTATGGTCCCCCTATACCAAGATGGCGGCGGTCTCGTGACATCAGAGTGTCTTCGAGAATGCGCATATTCAGAGTTAATTATATTGTTTACACTGCCTATTAAAAAAAAAAAAATTTTGATCCACTTTTTCTCCGTATTTTCTATTTTTCTCCCATCCCAATTTAGCTGTTTCCAATTCTCCCTCCCCTATCTTGAACGTTGCTCGCATATGCCCCCCAGGTCGGTTGTAGGGAGGATAGAAGCCTTGCATCACGTGTCCTCTCCAGTACACGAGGAGGCAGCCTGTCACATCTTTTCACCTGCCAGCGCGGACTCTCATTGGCGAGGAGTAACGTGTGGGAGGCTCACACTACCCCCGCCATTTCCTGTCTCTGCTTTGCAGGCGTCCCCCAACCGACCTGTAGGAGTCGCTGTCCACAACGTCCAGATTACCACCCATCGACTTCCACCCGCTGACTCTGCCAATTGAGCCAGTATGACGGCCGGCCCAAGCCGGATTTGAACCCAGTGTCTCTTGCGTTGGTGACGAGCGCAATGTCCGCTGCGCCACCCAGCCGCTTCCTATTTTTACTTTTCTACTGTACTATCATTTTATTATCTGTATTATGTCTTCTACTATTACCATGTACATGTACCCCCCCCCCCCCCATGCTGCTATGATGCCTGAATTTCCCCAAGGGGATCAATAAAGGAATATCTTATCTTATCTTATCTTATCTTATCTTATCTTATCTTATCTTATCTTATCTTATCTTCATTCCAGCATCTTGATATGTGTTGGGGCTGAGTTTAGAACGGGCCTCCCTATCTTTCTGCCTGTCCCCATCAATACAGGCCTGTATCTCTTTATGGAAGCTTTCCTCCCGTTTAACCCTTTCACCACCACACTCTCAAATGGTTAACCCTTTCACTGCGACACTACAGAAGGTTAACCCTGTCACTGCCACACGACAAAGTGTTAACCCTTTCACTACCACACGACAGAAGGTTAACCCTTTCACTACCACACTACAGAAGGTTAACCATTTCACTACCGCAATACATACGGTTAACCCTTCCACTACCACACTACAGACGTCCGTAGTGTGGTAAGTGAAAGGTTAAACCTTCTGTCGTGTGGTAGTGAAAAGGGTTACGCTTTGAGACGTCGAGACTTTGACAGCGTTATGTAAAGTATGAAAATACACTGAGACAATTAATCCAAGTGGAGTTTCCTTCATAAGCGGCTGCAGTAGCACAGTTTCCAACACGGCTGCATCGTTTCCACTGCTCTGCTCTGGGCTCTCTGTCGGTGTTTCCACTGCTCTGCTCTGGGCTCTCTGTCGGTGTTTCCACTGCTCTGCTCAGAAAGTATCACAGAGACTTCTATTGACCAAGGAATTAGTTATTATTAGTAAGACAACATTTCAATCAAACATATAATAACATGTGTTTCATCATACCAACTGATCCTGGTGTGACAATACCTAACATTTAGATGAACCCAGTTAATGCCTTAACTAGACAGTTACAATGTAATATTTAGATTAACACAGTTAATGCCTAACTAGACAGTTAGAAGAAAGCAGGAAGCCAGCACTCTCAGATTCAAAGTTTTAATTGCAGCCTGGAACATACATGTTTCGGAACCAATGTGTAACTAGACAGTTACAATATAACAATAATTTATATTAATTAACCCAGTTAATGCCTTAAGAGAAAGAGGCTGGTGGTCAATGTCACTTCGGATTGCTACGACACATCTCTACTGCTTGTGACAGGCTGGCGTGCGTTCCAGACTTTACTCCTGTTGGGAAACATTAGCGATGGTCTGTGCTCAGAGAGGGGCTTCGTTCAACCAATCAGAGAGGGGTCTGCAGAAATGGGCTCAACCAATCAGAGAGGGGTCTGCAGAAATGCAGCTACGGAAAGTAGAGACGCGTCTGATACACTGGCGATGTGGGGGGTGGTGTCACCAGTGACCGTCTGGTGGGGTCTCGATGCCGCGGCCTCGTCGACCTCACCAGGCCCCTTTTTCAGGGGGTCCTAGTCCTCAGGTTGTCCTAGGGCTGGGACCTCCACGCTCCGCTGCTGCGGCCTTGCCACAGGGTTGGGTTCTTGACCTTCGACCCCGTGATGTTGGGGGCTGTGACAGTTTTTTTTTGCTTCACGTCCGTTCCCTGGTGGCATGTGGGATGCACGCTCGAGTGGTCGCGGGCCCTTCTGAACGAAGGTAAGTCCCACGGTCTGCTCACCCTGTGCGTTTGAGGTGCTAAACCCTCTTCGCACAGTCGGATCCGATCTCCCTCCCATCCTCCACTAGGGGGGGCCGGGGGGGCTCGGATCCTCCCCGATTCTGATGGTTGTAGGGGGCCTCAGCGGGTACATTTGTCAAGCTTTTCGCTCTGCTGAGCTCCTGTGTTCCAATAGAGCAGAGCGTAAAGCTATACGATCTATAACTTAAGGTTATTCTATAACCCTAGTTATATGAGTATAGCGAGCGCTCTGCTCTGACTCACTGAGGACCCCACGATCTTCTCCTTTGGTGGTGAAAGACTTGGGTAGGAGCTGATTGTGTGGCCACGACCCCGCTTATATAGGAGCGGATGTGGGTGTGGCCAGGCAGGTGGGTGTGTACATGTGCACGTTTTTTCATTATTAGAATGGATTAAAGGGATAGTTCCAAAAGAGCAGAGCGCTCGCTATACTCATATAACTAGGGTTATAGAATAACCTTAAGTTATGGTTAGTTATGGTTATGGTTGAGGTTATGGTTATGGTTTGATGTATAGTTAACCAGGGAGACTACGGATAGCACAGAGGGCCAAACACAGTGTGTTTCAGACTGAGCATGAAGAACACAGGCAGAGGTTGTGGGACAATGTGAGGATACAGGGCTGAGAGAGAGAGAGAGAGAGAGAGAGAGAGAGAGAGAGAGTCTGTACAGGACTGTGTGAGTGAGTGAGAGTGAGAGAGTCTGTACAGGACTGTGTGAGTGAGAGAGAGAGAGAGAGTGAGTGAGAGAGTGTACGGGAGCTGGACACAGTTCACGTTCCTCTGCACTGCAGTGGCTCTGCAGTGAGAGAGAGAGAGAGACAGAGAGAGAGAGAGAGAGACACACACAGAGAGAGACAGAGAGAGACACACAGAGAGAGACACACAGAGAGAGCAAGAGAGGGAGAGAGAGAGAGACACACACACAAAGAGAGACAGATAGAGAGACACACAGAGAGAGAGAGAGACACACACACACAAACACACACACAGACAGAGAGAGACACACAGAGAGAGTGAGAGAGAGAGACAGAGAGAGAGAGAGAGAGAGAGAGAGAGAGAGAGAGAGAGAGAGAGAGGAAGAGGTGGAAACCGATAAATATAATAAATATAAAAATCTTTTAATAATTGCATTTTATTAATCGAGATCTACTTGAAATCAGCCCGTGCACCACTGCAACTAGCAGGAAGGACTAAGGTGCTAGCTGTAGGGGCTACACTAGCGGGAGGGGCTAAGGTGCTACCAGTAGGAGTTACTCTAGCAGGAGGGGCTAAGGTGCTAGCTGTAGAGGCTACACTAGCAGGAAGGACTATGCTAGTCTTCTTAGGTTTGCTAGCCTTCTGAGATTTGCTAGCAGTGCATGCTACGCTAGCAGGCGGGGCTCTAGCGGACTGGACTGAGGAGGTAGCTACCGAGGCTAAACTAGCGGCAGGGGCTGTGCTAACCACGGAGGCCATGCCGGCCGAAGGGGCGGCCCCAGCATCTGAGGCTACGTTAGCTATAGGGCCTGTGCACGCGAGGGCAGCTAGGCAGATAGCTACTGCAGAGGCTGCTCTATCATCAAAGGTTCTGCCACCTGCAGAAGCCTCGCTAGCAGTAGCAGGAGGGAGTAAGCTAGTGGTAGAGAACGAGCCTACACTGAGCCTCCTAACAGAAGAAACCATTGACTTAGCTGTGGGGGCAGAGGTTCTGCTAGCTGCGCTAGCTACGGGAGCTAGGCTAGCGGCAGTGCTAGTAGCCTGGGCTGTGTTAGCAGAGAGGGGGATAGCTGCACTAGCTACGGGAGCTAGGCTAGCGGCAGTGCTAGTAGCCTGGGCTGTGTTAGCAGAGAGAGCTAAGGGGGTAGCCGTCGAAGCTACAATGGCTACAGGGGCTAAGCTAACCACAAGGGCCTTGCCGGCCGACGGGGCTGTCCCAGTATCAGAGGCCTTGTTAGCTATAGGGCCTGTGTTGGTTGAGAGAGCTAAGGGGATAGCTGCCGAAGCTACAATGGCTACAGAGGCTAAGCTAACCACAGGGGCCTTGCCGGCCGGCGGGGCTGTCCCAGCATTAGAGGCTTTGTTAGCTATGGGGCCTGTGTTAGTTGAGAGAGCTAAGGGGGTAGCTGCCGAAGCTACATTGGCTACAGGAGCTAAGCTAACCACAGGGGCCTTGCCGGCCGACGGAGCGGTCCCAGCATTAGAGGCTCTGGTTGCTATAGGGCCTGAGCTGGCTACCTGGACAGCGAGGCCTGCGGAGCCTATGCTAACTGCTATAGGGGCAGTACCAGCTACTGGGCTTGTGCTAGCTGCCTGGGCAGTAAAGGCCGCAGGGCCTATGCTAACCGCTATAGGGGCAGTGTTGGCTACTGGGGTACTAGCGGCGCTTGCTACAGGGGCAATACTAGGGTTGGCGGCTATGCTAGTAGGACTAGCTGAGGTGCTAACCACCGGTAGTCTAGCAGGTGAGGCTAAGCTAGCCTTTTTAGCACTACTAGCTCTCCGAGACCTACGCGCAGCGCGAGCTACGCTAGCAGACGGAGCTAACATGCTAGCAGACGGAGCTACTGAGGTCTTACTTGCGGAGGAGGGCATGCTGGAAGCCGTGGCTTCGCTGGGGGCAGAGGACCAGAGCGCCCAAATCAACAGTCCCAGCTCCTGGTCATGTTCCGCGAGCAGTGGAGCCTGCTTCGCGCTGCACGTCTCACTTGCGCAGATTAGCAGTGCGTGCAGCTGCATCATTTCCCCCGAGGACGAAGAGCGGAAATCTCCCTCGAAGAAACGCTCCACGGTGAGCAGTGCGTCGCTTGCTCTGTCTCTCCCGTTGCCCGCTGGGTTCAGGTTAGGTCGCGCCATTCTGTTAGGGTTTGTGGCGAGGGGAGGTGAGAGAACCCAAATGCTGGACAATGGTAATGAGAGAGAAGGCAGAGTCGACGGAGTAGGTGCAATGAAAAGGCTTTACTGCGCAGTAGTCAACAAAGGTACACGTTACAGGGGTACAAAACAAAACCGAACTTCAAACGTGAAGTAGATTTGGTGAGTGAGAGCGCTGGTTCCAAGAAGAATTCAAACTGGAGGTGGTTTTCAGAGGCAATGGCCCAGTTGGTGAAAAGGTGTTTTATTCAGCATACAAGCATAGGTTCCACAGCACAGCCGCAATAGGTCCATCTTTGACACAGCCTCGATCAGACTGTGTGTCTTACAATGGTCAGACAGGGTTCTTATCTATCTTGTTGACCCCTACTCAAATGCATGAGCCAAATGCTAATGATTTAATGAGACACACACACACACACACACACACACACACACACACACACACACACACACACACACACACACACACACACACACACACACACACACACACACACACACACACACACACACACACACACACACACACACACACATACTTGACTCTCTCATACACACACACAGACTCAGGTGACACCCACACACACACACAGAAACCCAGGGTGGGACCCCTACTCTCATCCATTCATTGTATACCTGTATGCCGTGACAATTAAAACTCTTGACTTGACTTGACTTGAAAATGAGCTGCTCCAAATCACACGTATTACAAAGGTTTCTTTGATCAACAGGTTTTTTAACAATACTGGTCTTGTGATCAGGGCTGGGTCAGGGCCCCACCCTGGGTTTCTGTGTGTGTGTGTGGGTGTCACCTGAGTCTGTGTGTGTGTATGAGAGAGTCGAGTGTGTGTGTGTGTGTGTGTGTGTGTGTGTGTGTCTGTGTGTGTCTCATTAAATCATTTGCATTTGGCTCTTTCGAGGTCCGTGAGTGACCAGTGTAACCTGTTGAGTGATGAGACAGTTGGGGGCTGTATTCTCAATAAACAAATTGGTCGGGTCTGTTTTGGCCATACACATTAGTAACTAGTATAATGCTGCTGAATAACTATTTGATAATCAATCAAAAATACACTATGGTATCAAATCTATTTGCCATATTAACATAACTGTTACTTCACACGGAAACAAAAACCTCAGGACATTTACTGTACATTGGAGGGGGTTGGGTTAGGACATTTACAGGGGCCAGTTTCGAATTTTGCAGTCTCTCGTAGGTGCTCTTTGAGAGAGGTTTTGAAGGTGGGTAGTGATTCACATTCCTTTACAGCTTTGGGTAGGGCGTTCCACATTGATGTGGCATAATTGCTAAACCTGTTTAGTCCCTTGTTTGAGCCGAATCTGGGTTTAACATGATTTGTGGAGCTCCCTCTGGTGTTGTGATCGTGGTATTCACTGACCTTTTGGAAGTATTTTTGACATGTACATGGGTACCTTGGTCGTGTAGTGTATCTTGTAGACGAGGCCCATTGCAAGTTGCTGTACTCTGTCGTCTACTCTAAGCCATCCTAGATTGTCAAAGTGGGCAGGGGTGAGGTGGGTTCTAGGAGTAAGGTCAAGCAGTAGTCTGACCAGTTTGTTTTGAGATGTTTGTAATTGAGTTTTTAGCGCCTTTGAGGTGCTTTGGTACCATGAGGTGCAAGCATAATCGACGTAGTACTAGTACCCTTGAATAAGTGCTCCTGCCAGCAGGGCCGGACTGGGGAAATAATTCATACCGGGAGATATAGCGCGAAATATAGCCCCAATCAGGCCACTTTTTAAGCGGGGGGTCTGGGGGTCCCCCACCAGGAAATTTTTTGTTACAAAGACTTAATTTCCTGCATTCTGGTGAATTTTAGTGCATGTGAATCACAAACTAATGAGCCAACAATTGCTTAGTACAATGTACTGTTATGGACCTCAAATAAAACTGTTGTGGCACTAGCAATGCTACTCTCTCCACCTTCAAAAAGAAAAAAGCAAGAGCACAACATATTTTTCTATTTACTATTATAATACAGTTAACCACTCTCTCCTGTAAGGGCCTTTCTTTTTCTTTGTTTTATCCCTCTCTCCTCCACCCTTTCTCTTTCTTCCACTGTCCATCTTGACATCAACGTTAATTGACTTTCGCTCTCTGATCTCTCCCGAGTCCCTCACTACCTGGCTCATTGCCTGGCTGTTATTCTGCATCTGAGTGCCATCTGCCATTCCATTCGCCGCCTCCGCTGTCAATCAGTTGTATCGCCTGGTCCCGCCTCCACCAATCACAAGCGGCAGCACGGCTCCATTGTGTGTGTGTGTCCGCGTGAGGGAGAGAGAGAGAGTCAGATAGTTCTCCAACTCTGTCGCAGACAGTGAAATCCTGGTTGTTCCCCACCCACCTAGGTTATCTAACTATCGCGCCGCGCCACCGCCACAACTAGAAACAATGGCATGGCAAAAAAATATTAAAAAATTATAATAATAATATATATATATTTTTTTTATATATATATATTTTTTTTAATCTGTGCAGGCCAGGCCACCGGGAAAACTCCCGGTGCTCCCGATGGCCAGTCCGGGCCTGCCTGCCAGAGTCTTCAGGGTATTCTTGTTTACCAGAGAGGAGATCCGGTACAAGAATCTAGTTTGTTGGTCGACTTTTTTTTATTACATTGGATGCCATTTTGTCACAGGAAAGATTTGCCTCTAGGATGGAACCTAGAGTATAAAGGTACAGTACACAGTATAAAGGTACAGTACACAGTATAAAGGTACAGTACACAGTAGGGGTGTAACGATGCAACCTCACAACGATTCGATTCGATTACGATTATTCAGGCAACGATTCAATGCATCATGAAATCTCGATTCGATTCGATTAATTTTCTATTAATTTTCTATTAATTTTCTATCAGTTAATTCCCCTAAAAGAAATTTATACACAAATGTGGCTTGGAGAACTGATTCACTCAGCATGAATGGACTATAGGTCAATAAAAACAATACACACAAAAAGAAAACATTTAAAAAAAAATTAATCTTTATTTTTTATTTCGATTAATTTCGATTATAATCTATTCTACCATATTCAAATCGATGCATCGATTCTAACACATTAGAATCGATGCATTTCGATTAATCGATGCATCGTTACACCCCTAGTACACAGTATAAAGGTACAGTACACAGTATAAAGGTACAGTACACAGTATAAAGGTACAGTACACAGGTACAGTACACAGTATAAAGGTACAGTACACAGTATAAAGGTACAGTACACAGTATAAAGGTACAGTACACAGGTACAGTACACAGTATAAAGGTACAGTACACAGTATAAAGGTACAGTACACAGTATAAAGGTATAGTACACAGTGCAAAGGTACAGCAGTGTAAAGATTATGCACATGGTCACCTGAATATCATAATGAATCATTTGTCGTTTATAGCCATGGAAAAAACTCACAATATTAGAAAATCCAAGATTTTCAACTTCAAGTTTGCTTTTATTTGTCACGTATAAAGTACATGTACATTACAGTCAAATGTTTGGATCTGTATGAGCCCCTGAGAATGTGTGTGTGCCTTGAAGTTTATTTCAAATATGCAACATAACAAACAAACATCAAGTACAGATAGCCTTAAGCCGTTCAAATAATAAATGTATGTAAAAAATTTAAAAGGACAAATAACAAAGAACAAACTAACAAAGTCAAACTCAATTATTTATCTTTTTTTGTTGTTGTTGTCATTTACATATTTGAAAAGGAGTGAAAGAGAAGCATACACTTATTTAATCCCACCCCTATTTACTCATCAGAACATACTATATTAAATACTAATTCATACATTTACTAGACTTAAAAGTTCATTCTATAAAAAGTTATAGCCTATAGGGAGGTGTAGTCTGACGTCACTTTAGTTTCCTGCGCGGTCCACCCGTATAGGGATTTATTATTAGGAAAATGGATTATCGGCTATTGTAACAATTCTCCCTCGTGGACATTGGCAAGTGTTGTGGCTGAAGGTTGTTTAACACAGCAGGAGACGATATTTCCAATTGTAACAAGTAGGTAATTTATTTAAGAAAAGAAGTTCTTAACAGCAAGAGCTATGGGTCGAGCAGAGGATCACCACAGCTTGAACAAAAAACACTCTCTCCTCAATCCCTTTGCCTGTCCCCTAAATCCCCTCTCAGTCCTGCCCCCCCATGACAGATATGATGACGTATCATATCATGTCAGATCTGACATGACGTACATTAAGATGATACGTAGATTTAACATCGGAGAGAGATAAGCACATTAAGAACATGAAGAGAGATAAACAAGATATGATGTCCACACACGATATGATGTAGAGAGTGAGATGTGTGTGTGTGTGTGTGTGTGTGTGTGTGTGTATGTGTGTGTGTGTCTGTGTGTGCGTGCGTCTGCGTACAGACGTATGTGTATTGTATGTGTGTATTGTGTCACAGGGAATGTGTGTGTGTGTGTGTGTGTCGGTGTGTATGTCTGTGCGACTGTGTGTGTCTGTGTACGTGTGTGTCCGTGTGTCTGTGTGTGTGTGCTGTGCCTGTGTGAAAGAGAGAAAATGAAAGCGATACGATGTCCGAGATTACCAGCACACAATGTGCCGTACTGAAATGTCCCTCTGTCCAAGTTGTTTTAAGAACGTCAGCCAGACCGTCTTTCAGCACTGCTAGTTGACCTATATTAAACTAGTCCACCCCATACACATTTTCCCCAACATTCCCCCATTTGGGGCTATCCCTAGTCCCACCCAAATCATATAACCAAGAAAATGTGAACGTTTAACTAAACGAGAAACCATATTTATATAATAAAAGTTTAAATGGCTGATCTAAACAAGAAACCTAGCCATATAATAAATTTTAAATGTCTAACTAAACAAGAAACCTTACTTCATTCACTGGACCCCTAACGGACCAACAAAGGCTGACTACCGTTCTCACAATAAACACAAAACCGCTCAAAACAAGAGTAACAATAAAACATCAAAAAAAAAAAAAAAAAAAAAATACCCCAATTTATAATCCTAACCTGACAGACAAATCCCCCCAACCTCCACCGCTTACCAAATGAGCCACAGTTCCGGCCGGAAACCGCGACTCTCATCAGGGAAAGGAGAAGTTGACCGTCAGAACTAAACATAGAACATCCCTCCCAAAAAAATGACATTGTCTCTTCCATAACATTGAGTCCCAGTGTCCATCGCTCAGCCCCCCTTCCATGCCCACGCCATAGTCTCCTCACCGTATTGCCAAAAGTCACATTTTGCCAATACAGCAACCACCACGCCACACCTCCAGTCCTCGTAGAAGCATGTCCCCATGCCTGGACGGGAGGCGCTGGTACCGACCTCACCACGTGTCCCCCCATCTTCGACGGGAGGTGCCCATCTTGCCCACTGCGTTAGCCCCCCCCTTTGTCCCTCCAGTCCCCAGAACCGATCCCCAGACCACTTCTTCTCCATGCTTCCTCAGGCTCAGAACCGACACTCTGCCGATGCCCCTTCCCATTCCGGTTTGACCAGGACCACAAGTAAAATAAACAAAAAAAATAAAAAAATAAAAAACAATGCAATGATTTTCAATGGTTGCAATCTCTATGCCGAAGGATCATTAGAAAATCAGACTAAAATTCCTAGTTAAAGGAATAAACCAACAAAACTGCACTCAGACCATCCCCCGTCACTCTTAAAGGAAAGAACCAACAAAAAGAAAATGTCCCTACCTCACCATACCCCTAATCCTCTATCCCCTCGTCTCCCTCTAAGGCAGCATAAAGCTGAGGATATGGCCCGATTTGTGGCTCAATCTCTTTCTGTCCCACCATCAGCATTTGGCTCGTTACGTGTGAAGTTACCAGCCTACCCAAGAGAGGCATACCACAACAGAAAAGGAGAACCAATATCAACCCTGCCACGCCAATGGATATCCCCGTCTGCATCACTATGCTTCCCCACTGTCCCAATCTTTCCAACACCCCACTCCCCCACCATTCTTCATTCCGGCCAGAATTCCCCCTCAACTCCTCCCTCAAATCCTTCAGCTTAGCCATGGCCTCGGAGAACTTTCCCCCTGGCCCCACATTCGTCGGAATGAATGTGCAGCAGTACTGTCCAAACATGGAACAGACTCCACCCTTCTCCGCCATTAACCAGTTCAGAGCCTGTCTATTCTGCCACACCACCGTACTGGTCGCGTGCATCTGGTCCCCCATTGCATCCAACGCCTCCTCGGTGTAGTTGAGATACCGCTGCTGATTGTAAAACAAATAGTTGATCCACCCGGTGTTCTTATTGACCGATATCCATGGCAGAATAGACTCAAACCCTGCCGCAATCTCATTCTTAGCCATGAACTCGGCTGGAATGCCCCTTGGCTGTCCTATGCTGTCCAGATACACCCTTGGGTCTGCCTTGTAGCTACGCTTCGTTCGAGAGATAGGAGACTCAGAAGGTCCTTCCGTCACTGATAATGGTAGGACCACCATTGGCATGATCGCCTGAACCCGGGCACATCTACCTGACCAATCTAAAGGAAGTGTATTCCTCAACCTCCTACCGCCGCAGAGCCAGTATTGGTCCGCCAGTGCCATATCCTGGACATGAAAAGGGCAAGCTACAGGCCGTGGGTTGGTATCCACTCCCTTTAACACGACCCCGTGTCCACACTTTCCTTCTTTCGTGCAGTTAGTCGTGATGCTCCAAATAGTAGTGCACCGCCCCTCTGCCACCTCCCCTACATCCCGGGTCCCCTCCTTTTGCAAGCACTCGAAATCCTTGGTCAGCCATAGTTTGACACCTCTGGGTATTGGCAACCCCGTCGCTACCCCCTGCACACGTACATCCAATTTCCTACAACGTTCCCGCATAGTGACATCCTTGAAATCCGTGACGTTTCCTGCCGCCTTAAAACGACTAGAGCCGAGAAACCCCAAACACTCTGCCTCGCACCAAGGGCGACTATTATGGGGCCCCTCCCATGCCTCTGCGTCCCTGTCACACTGAGCCCAACTGAACTTCGTGCCCTTCACCAGCAGCCTATCCGGACGTGCCTTGGAGCAGACATAACAATCCTCTATCTGATTCTGCGCGCTCGTGTACTGGACCCACTTAAACCACTCATTCCCTAAAGCCGCCCTATACATCGGGTCAGCCTCCGGGTCTTCCTCGTCATAGTCATAGTCGCCCCCATCTTGTTCCCCGGAAGGAAGCAAACCCCTCAACCTGGCCCAGAGTGAGCCCACTGAGTCCCTCAATGTTCCGGCTGTCCTCTGGAACATATCCTGTCCCCCCACCTCTTCCGACTCAGTGTCCTTGACCTCCCTTTTTCCCCTCACCCCTGTCCCCTGTGATTGGTTCGGGACAGGCTCAACTCTCCTATCTACCCCCACAACCCGATCCTCGTTAGTATAATGGTAAGTATCCCCGCCTGCAACGGGGGAATGGTCAAAATCAAAAACATGCCCTTGCGGTCCTACGGGAAACACCCCTTTTGGTTGTAGTCTTATCTTCTCCCCCCCTTCCTCGATGGAGGGAAGAGGGGGCGCCTGATTCTGAGCCTGGTCATGAAAGCCTGCTGGTACTTGAGCCTGAGCGGGACCCCGTGGGACTCCTACCCACTCAAACCCGTCATCCTCAAGGACGGGTCGACCGTGACGGTTCTTAATGACGTCGTTGTGCCCGGCCGACCGTCCGTACACTGCTGCCAACATCTGCGGGAGCATCAGCAGGCACTGCACCTTCCAGTTGCCGTCTCGGACCCTCCATGTCGGGTTCTGCATAACTGCGATCGATTGTATCCCCCAAGAGATCGCCGCTGGCCTTTATGCAGTGATTGAAGTGGAACCAGGTCGCTGATCCTTTGACTTGGACTGCCGTTCCAGTCGATCGGATCACCTCGTACGGGCCCTCTCTCCGGGGTGATGACCACTTTCTCTTGTGGACCTTTACGAAGACCAAGTCCCCAGGGATCAGTCTCGGTTTGGTGGCTTCCTTCTCCGCCTCCTTCACCCCCTTTCTCTCCTTTCTCTGCTCCTGTCGAAACACAGCTTCATGTATTTTAGTCACTTGCTGAAGATATTTTTTCAGATCTTGCTCAAAAATATCTAATGCCGGGCCCCTAGCCAGGTGTCTAAATGGCGGTGCTGGCATGCTGCGGCCTGTAAGCATTTCATGCGGTGTTAGCTGTGTTTGGCGATTTACGCTGCTTCTAATAGCCATCAGAGCAAGTGGCAAAGCATCAATCCAGTTAAGCTTAGTTTGCATACAGATTTTCAACAGTTTGTTTTTAATGACCAGATTGGCCCTTTCCACCTTCCCCTGCGACCCGGGACTATAGACACAGGAAAGGCGCTGTCTTATACCTAATTTCTGCATCAGCCCTTTAACCACCTTGTCGATGAACTCGCGGCCATTATCGCTTTGTAATATCGTGGGAATTCCAAATCTCGGAATGACCTCGCGACACAGGAACTTGATCACTGTGTCCGCGTTCTTGTGTTTAGATGGAATGGCCTCAATCCAGCGACTAAAGCAGTCCTCTACTACCAGGAGGTATCGTTTGCCCTGCACTGGCGTTATCATGTCTGTATAGTCCATAATCAGATGTCTGAATGGTCCCTCAGGGAGGGGTGTGTAAGCCGCCACTGTCGGTACTCCTTTGCGCACATTGCCCTGTAAGCATGTTAAACACCTGGCTAGTGTAACGTCAATTTGTGCCTGAAGCTTTGGGGACCAAAATCCCATTTTCGTGATTCGTTTCAGGGTCTCTGCTCTTCCACAGTGATCAACACCATGAGCCTCAGGTATCACTAAGGACAGAAGATCGATGGAGGCGACTATCAAACCGTTATGACTCCTCCACAGACCATCTGCCCCCCTTACAGCCCCCCTCTCCGTCCACGACTGTTTCTCGGCCTGCGTGGCTGAGTCCTGAAGATCACTCAAATTATCCTCAGTTACCTCAGTCGTCAGTTCGGCCGCAAACATCAGAACAGCCGTGGACGGCACCGCAGCCGCCGCCTTCGCGGCCTCGTCCGCCGCGTTGTTTCCCGTCGTCACAAAGGACAGGTCTTTTCTGTGTGCCTGGCACTTTACGATAGCAATGCTTTTGGGCAACTTTACAGCCTGAATAAGCGCCACAACCTGCTTGTGGTGAAGGATCGGTGAGCCCGATTTCTTAAAGCCTCTTGCCTTCCAAATGGCCGCGAATAGGTGGCATACGCCATGCGCATACGCAGAGTCTGTAAAGATGTTAACCGTGCGATCTTTAGCTATTATGCATGCTTCTGTTAGTGCTATTAGTTCTGCAAGCTGGGCCGAACATGGTTGCATGCATTGTTCGGCCTTTCTTGTTAGTGTTTCTCCGTTAGGTTTGCACTGTACGACGGCGTATCCTGACCTTAAATTTTCCCCCTCCCGATAGCAGGACCCATCCACAAAAAGTGAGAGTTCTGCTATCGCGAGCGGGTCGACTCCCAAATCAGGACGGAGTTTCACGAAAGCCTGTACCTCCACCTCACACTCATGCGGTTGACCCTCGCTCGGGAGTGGTACCAGATCCGCCGGGTTACTGCCGTGGCATGTTTTTATCGTAACGTCCGAGTACTGCAGGAGCCTCATGTAAGCCTGTTGCCGTTGGCTGGTCAGAACAAATTTGCCTCTTTCAATCAAGTTTGCCAATTTGTGATGTGTCCAAATGCAAATGTCATATCCCATTGTCACGGCCGTTGCCTTCTCATACATCAAATGTGCTGCGGCCAGGGCCTGATAACAAGGTGGCAGACCCTGCTCTACCGGCGAAAGAGCTCTAGAGTAATATGCTATCGGTTGTTTTTTCCCACTCCCCCCCTGTGTTTGAGTCAGGACAGCTGTCGCATGCTGCGCTCTATGTGAGACGAATAGGTGGAAACACTTCTCATAATCCGGCAGCGCCAGGGCAGGGGCCTGTAACAACAGACGCTTAATGTTTATGAACGCGTCCTCCCCCTCCTCGGTCCATGTCAAGGGAGCGCGAAGCTTGTCTGTACCCGCCTCTTTTATCATCATCCTCAACGGCGCTGTCGCTATCGTATAGTCCTCCACCCACTCAGAGCTGTACCCAGTCATCCCTAAAAACGTCATCATCTGTCGGACCGTCAATGGCCTAGGTGCCTTGGATACAGCTTCGAGCTGCGTGGGTGAGATGCTTTTTATGCCCTTTTGAATGACGCGAGACAAGTACTCAACTTTTGGCTGGCAGTACTGCAGTTTTGAACGGGATGCCTTGTGGCCTCCCACGGCTAATCCACTCAAAACTTTGATGGAGTCCTCATGGCACTGCTGACGTGTATCCGAGCAGATTAGAATGTCATCTGCATACAGTAAAACCGTGCTGAGTAGTGTGTCGCACACTCCTTGCAAGTCTTCCTTGAGCGCCTTCGAGAAGTAATGCGGCGAGTGCGCGAACCCTTGTGGCAACCGGGTGTAAGAGTATTGTTTCCCCCTGTGGGTAAAAGCAAACAGATACTGAGACTCTTTTTCCAATGGAACACTGAAGAATGCCTGTGTGAGATCAATGACCGTATAGTACTGCGAGCTACTCGGGATGTTTGTCAGGAGGGTGTGTGGATTAGCGACTTCCGCCTCTGGTCCAGACACCACGTCGTTCACCGCCCTCAAATCGTGTACCAGTCTGTACCTAGCCCTGTCCGCCTTTAGCACTGGGTGGATAGGTGTATTACATCTGGATTTGAAAGGGACGAGCACTCCCCCCTTTAACAGTCCCTCAATCTGATGTGATATAGCTTCCTCCGACTCTGGCTTCATTGTATACTGTCTGATAAAGGGTGGTCTACAACCCTTCTTTAACCTGACCTTCACTGGCTGTGCCGACAATATTAGACCCACATCTGTGTCGTGTTTTGACCACAACCGTTCCGGGGTGCGCGCCAACATGTCCTGTTCCAGCAAAGCATCCGCCTCTGGAATAACGCAAAGGTCTCCTGGTAATCTGATTACTTGCGGTTTTGCCAAAACTGAAAAGGAAATCATTATTTTTATGAAACTCCCATCTGCGCTGTTCCAAATTAGCGGAGATTCCGTGGAGACCCACCTTTGAGTCTCGGATTCCTGTATCATTGAACCTAGATGTTCGGATTCGTAACCAGGATTTATTCTCAGAGTGATGTGTGGGGCGGCGTCTCTTAGTCTATGTTGTTCCCGTAGATACTTACCCGTGTTAACCCTCAACGCCGCGCCCTGTCTCCCTACAATTATCGTAGATGAGTTAATCTGCACCTGCTCGGGCTGTCCCTGCAACCATGCCTTGTTCCTAACTAGGTCACTATTCGTCAAATATTGTAGTGTGCAATGTGCCTCCATGTTTGTTTGTCTAGACTGAGGCAGTTGGGTTTTCAGAAATGGCTCCCAGGGGGCACAGACCCTTTGCAGCTCTGCATCTATGTTGCCCAGCCAGAACACAGTGGCCTCTTTCTCCCCCGTCCCTTGTAGCATAATTTGGTACACGTCTTGTTCAATTTGAATCCCCTCAGGCGTACATAGGATTTTACAGCCTAGTTTACACATTGCATCTCGTCCCAAGAGATTGCGCGGGGTGCTGTCCGAAATTAATACAGGTATTGTTATGGTCTTGTTGTTATACGTCATAGAGATTGGATCTGATGTGGGTATTAATTGTGTTTTTCCCAAGAATCCGACCGTCCGAACATACTGTCCAGACTGGGGTAAGTGAGCGGCGTATTTTTGCTTTATGCAGGAAAAACCTGCTCCAGTGTCTGCCATCATCTCTGTTAATTTGCCCTCCACTAGGACCTGCAGAATAGGTTCTTGCTCAGCTCCCTTGGAAACCACAATCATTTGATTTCCCCCCGTCGCATTCTCTGGGCACCCCTAGTGATTACCCCCCTGGTTTCGGGGCCCTCCTGTCTCCCCCTGGTCGTGGGGCCCTTGTGACTCCCCCTGGCGCACGGGTCTTCCATACTCCGAGCCGGGACGGTATGGTTGCCTACATCTCATTTCCCTGTGTCCCTGCATGCCGCAGTTCCAACAGTGGAAACGGGGAAACTGTTGTT